>NC_081776.1:4838873-5208873 GCF_963082965.1 Carassius carassius | reverse complement strand
TTATTAGACATTAGTGAATGAGCATTGTGCTCCTTTGCAAATATATGCTGTGTGATTTATTAAAATGTTTTAATCCGGTATGTTTGAGAAGACGATGTCTGAGAAATGATGAACTCAGTGGACAGCAGACACTCACTGCAGGGAGTTCATTACAGAATGCACCAAATGAAATTTAAGCATAAAGAAAGATACAAGAAACTTATTAAGTACTTAGATTATTAAATACAATTTTTTTATATATATTTTTTTTCCTTTAAAGATTAGCTTGTGACTCATAATTGATTAATTCATTAATTTTGAGGTGAACTATTCCTTTAAGTTAATGTAGTGCACTCAAAACTGAAAATTTGCTGAAATTTTTCCCTCAGGCCATACAAGTGCAAATGAGTTTGTTTCTTCATCAAAACAGACATTTAGCATCACATCACTTGCTCACCAGTGAATGCTCTGCAGTGAATGGGTGCCGTCAGAATGAGATTGCAAACAGGTCTCATTTTTAATATCTGACTGGCAGATTAAAGGACACATGTATATCAGAGGCGCTGATTTGTTGCCATAGGAACTTCACTTGTCCTTTGGTGCCATCTGTGATTGTTCAGAAACCTCTTTGTACTCAGTATACTTCAGTTTCCAACTGTTGTTAATCCAGCATCTTAGAATTAAGAAGCTGTATTAGCCGCCTTTAATTCTGATACATTGTATTTACATGCTAAAGCAAGAATAAAGAGGAAGAATCAATTAATAAACATCATTATCATGATCCAGAAACTAAATAGCAAAAACACAAAACCTCGAGGCCTAAAGATGTCACTTTATTAATAAACCAGAAAGCAAAACTGAAAAGAAACCATGGATCAATCTACATAAGACAGCATAGCAGGACTAAATCAGGGTAGGCTGGCCGTGTAGGAGAGCAGTACTAATACATGTTGGTAGAAGCATGTGAGTTTCTGTGAGTCCCACACAGTAAAGACAATCAGAGCAACAGGCTAATGTGTCCAGAGGCAAGAACTAGCTACTAAAAAAAGAGGCATAATAGTGAGCATGAAGAAAGAGAAAATGGTGTAGAGGAATGAGTTCAGTGACTGTGATGATGCAGCCTCCTGATTGGACGTGAGGTTTCAGAGCTTTAGGACATCACAGCCTCTCTCCTGTCTGAACAGAAGTTCTCTTCCTGAATCAAGTCATTGCCTGACTTCAGAATAGCATATTAGCATACTACAAGTTGTAATTAAAACAATTATGTTTTGCAAGAGAATACTGTTTCAAAATTTCTAATTTAAAATTTCACATTTAATTAATTGTTACTTGCTTTTTCTTTTTAATTTTGTCAAATTTACTAGCAATTTCTGAGTGAAAATATGCATTTTTTTCAGTGTATTAATACTATTTTGCAATAATTAAAAAATAATAATAATAATGTTCAAAATAGCATATATAATACTCTTACTATTTCTGAAAAAAACATACCATTTTCTTTATGCATTAATTATCCGGTTATGGGGTGGTGTTAGCGCAGTGGATAAGACGCATGCCTGTGGTGTGGGAGACCCGGGTTCGAATCCACTGTGAGACACCAATGTGTCCCTGAGCAAGCCACTTAACCCCTAGTTGCTCCAGAGGCGTGCGACCTCTGACATATATAGCAATTGTAAGTCGCTTTGGATAAAAGCATCAGTTAAATGAATAAATGTAAATGTACTATGAAATGGGCTTAAAATGGGTTTAGAATCAGTTTTTACTTAGAAATTGCTAGTGAATTTGTCATTAATTACAAAGAACCAGCAAGTAACATTACACTATATAAATAAAATTTACACTTTTAGTAGAAAGTCTGAAATCACACAATGCAATGCACTCAGCTACTCCTCAGTGTTGCAAATGAGCCAGATGTAATATCTTATTGTCTCTTATTTGATCAGACTGCCACATAAAAATTGGATAAAAAATATGAAGTATCCATTTAAATTTCTGACACCACTGCCTCTCTCTGAATTAAACGTGAGGTCATGTGACAGTGTAGAATTTTACAAATTTAGTAACTGGCATAATGCATCCTGCTGAACATTCCATTTTTAGAAATAGTATACTATGTAGTATGCTAGTATTCCATTCCAAACACAGCAATTGTTGGATATGTGAGGTTATAAGTCACTTTGTTATAAGTGCTGGTATTTGAGTTCACCTTAAGCATCTTTTATTCTTTTTACCAAGACATAATGACGAAATACAAACTCATATCTGGTATTAACACTTCTCATGCAATATATAATGATGTGCATCTAAATTAAATAAAATGTTTTCTTTCATATTCCTTTACACAGAGATTGTGTATGCTCATGTGACTGATCCTGCACTGATGTTTCTTACTTATTCAAATATGTAGACACTCAAAAATTATAGATGCACATGTGAGTAAATGTAACTAAAAATGTGAAATATCTACGTATTAATGAATAGCTATACTGGAATATAGGTCAAAGCGTCTAGAAGCCACTAGGAGAAGCGAAATTACATTCCACACACTTCTTTTGGCCAGGAGCCAATTAGCATTCATCGTGAGGATCGGGTTTTCACAACCTGAACTGTGATTGGATGACTGCATATGTGGTGCATGTATTAGCCAATGATATGAAGAATCCTCCTGAGAAACGACAACGACTTTCTCTGAGAGTTTGTCGTAAGCGCATTAGCATATGGAATATAGTCTAAATTATTTTTCATTTCTGATTTTTAATAAATACACTTTTCATAAGCGCCTTTGGGATATGGAGTAGCTCTGTACAATGTGCAAACGCAACAAGCACTGTGCTTACACTTTGGACCAGCACTGCTGATGCACTGTTTATACAAATACACATGAGAAAAAAAGGCCTCTATTACTGACTAAGAAGTAGCTTTTGAGGAACTACAGAAAGCATTGATGAGCAAGAGATATTAGCGATGGAAAGATCAAATCTGGATGGGGAATGTCCATCAGGTGACATCTAGCACTGCAGGTAAATTGGCTGGATAGTCCAGTGTCACTCCCTCACAGGATAAAGTCAAAGGTCAGGTCAGACTTTGCCATCTTCTGTCGGTAAACTGCATCAAACTTTTCATTCATGGACACAGTGAAAATGTCCTTCCAAAGTCCAACACGACCTGGAGCAGATGAAACCAGAGTTAGTAGATACTATCATAAGGAACCCTCCACCTCCCCATCTTTCCTCTATTTCTTTCATTCCCCCTTCACAACGTATAACTCAGAGCTTGAGCTAAGCCCCGGGTTCGAGCCTCCTACGAGGACAGCCATTAACTAACAGGACTTCATGGGCAGGTGAACTTGTGAAATGATACAACTAAGGATACCACTTACAGGAATTGCATCAATAAGATACATCCAAATAATATAAAAAGTATATAAATTTCGAAATATTTACAGCTCAAATAATATTATTTTTTACCTAATAATAATAATATATATATATATATATATATATTTTTTTTTTATGTGTCAACAAAAATATAAGCTTCACATTTCTGCTTAATACCCTCTGGAAGTGCATTTAATTTTATAATTTTATTTTATTTGACAAGTATGCTTTTTTGATATTTTGACAATCGAATCCAGGACATCCCTTAGACTTGACATCAACAAGACTCACCTTTCTTACACTTTTTCCATCTTCAGTGTTCACAGTTTATCTTCATGTACACTTATATAATAAGTCCCTACTGTATGTAGTGAGATTATTCAGCATCATGCCAAGCCAAGAATCCATGCACTAAAGGGAAAATGAGCAAGATACAGGAAACCAACAAAAAAGAAATGATAAAATAATCTAAAATAAATTGCAAATCCTCTTTTTTATGTAAAATAAAAAAAAAAAAATTCACATAAGGTTTACTGAATAATAAAATAAATAATAGAACAAAGACATCAAATAGCAACAGAAATGAGATTGCACCACACATATTCACCACATGATGGCACTGCCCAACAATCCTTCCCTTGTAAAACCAATAAGCCACATAAGAGTTATCTAAATGTGGAGTCATCAGTCATACAAGGGGCTAGATTTCTGTCTGGAAGACAAATACTGTACATGCTTGTGAAACGTGTTAAAGTTCACTTTTCCTCACTTTTCCTTCCTAGAAAAAGACTAAGGATTTATCTTAAGAAGAAATCTCCAGGAATCCATTTTTATAATTCCTCTAATGGTATGCTAAATAAGGTATAGGGTCACTGTGCTTAGGGTCATGTTAGCTCAGGGAACAGAACATGCAGAGACTGTCTGTCGCCCCTTACCCCGGCAGATGGACAAGGCCTCGGAGTTGCAGCACTGGTCGATGAGTTGGTTACAGCTCTCCACCATGCTCTCCAGCTGGACTTTATCACACGTGATGCCAAGAAAGCGAGCCAGCTGCTCCACCAGGGTTCCCAGATCCTCCAGAGAGGAAAATTACAGGCAGTAGGAAAGGTGCAGAGAAAGAGAGAATGACAATCTTTTGGTTATGTAATCATGACTCACGCCTCGGTCTCACACAGATGAATACATGAAAACATCATTAGCTTACATAATTATCTTCAGCTTTTAAATTACTTCAGGGACCTCAAGGTGCAGGTGACTTTTTTTCCCTACCAAATGCTCTGTATTAAAAAAACTTTAAATTGCTAATAGTAAATTATGCAAAGCAACCAATTCAAGAATGTGCGTCTGAATATTTTCTGTTAGATCAGTTGCACTGATACACACTATTTAAATAAGTTATTTATTTCAATAATCAATCACTTCAATTAATTAAAGTGAAATAAATTAATTCGATTATTGAATATATTTAAATAACTGCATATAAAAATAGTTCATACAAACAAAACTAAGAAAGCACAATGCATATTTTATTCATTTTTTTGTTGTTGTTGTTTATCATATAATGTGAGAGAAAATTATTTCAAATAAGTGTTGATAAAGTTGGGAATACCAACAACGTTTGCTTATAGTTTTATTTTATGTTTTTTTTTAGTTTATTATTTATAACGTTTAATCAATAATAGCAATTTAATAAATAATGCCCAATTCTTTAACAAATTTAATAACCAAACATTTACTTTATATGTATTTAACTTTTTATTTATATATTTATATACTTTTATTTAGGTTTGTTGAATCTGAAAATTAAGGGACAACAGTTTTTTAAAAACTGTAAAACATTGTGTATTAACTTAGTTTTATATAACATACTTATGTTTAGCATATAGGCTCTATCTGTGTCATGAACTATAGACAACTGGAACATGGTGCACTATCTATATGTTTTGTTTCTATACACTAGTCTATTACATCAGAGGTTATGCCTCTGTCACATGCAGTGTGTCACTGTTTGTGCTTTCCTGCTCTCAATCACATTACTCCATAAAGATATGGAAACTTAAGCAGCCCGACTATCAGTGATTCCCTTCTGCTATCAATACATAAGATTACATAACATACTATCACAATTTCCAGGATCTGTTGTCCTTAATACATAAATAAAGCTAAATTAATTGGCATGGGCCTCTTTGTACTAATAGTACATGGACAAATAGTGGATGTGTGGAGACAGTGATTGGAAAAGGATGTTCAAAATACTATACATGACTGTATTCTATATTATCGAGTATATGAAGCAGAACACATTATGCAATGCGTTGGAGATCATCTCTGCATTAGTTTACAGGAAACTGAATTAAAGCAGAGGGAATTTTTAGTGTAAAATTAAAAAATTGAAATAATGTAATGGTTAGGGTAAGGGGATAGAAATTATAGTTTATATGGTATAAAGACAATTACATGTATAATAAAACCATTTGTGTGTGTGTGTGTGTGTGTGTGTGTGTGTGTGTGTGTGTGTGTGTGTGTGTGTGTGTGTGTCAATGCAGGCAGTACCTTGTACATATCCTCATACTTCAAGAAGAGAACATTCGAGTCCATGCGATGCTCCCAGAACTCCTGAACATGCTCAAACCAGGAGCCATATCCCACTACAGGGACACACAAGCAGGACCAGAACAAAGACAGATTAGACAAAATGTGCATTCTAGTACACTTTCCTTTTGAGCAAATATGTTATGTGTCTCACTCACACTTATCGTTCATGAATCGCCTGCAGAACTCCTGGAATGTACCCCGGTAGCTCATGGTTCGTAAAGAGCGATGAAACTGGTAGTAGGACACAACCAGGTCTTTAGGGTTCCTGGCCATATAGATCACCTAGAGGACATGCATTGATAAGTTTGTGTAAAGGCACATTCATACCAGTTCACATCTTAAGCAGAGTGAAAAGAAAAGTCAAATAAAATCAATGATGCATTTCTATACTATTCTTATGCCCACAAAGGCTGCATTTTTTGATAAAAAATAGTAATTCTAAATTTGAAATAAGTGTTTTCTATTTTAATGTTCTTTTCTATAATAATATATTTTAAATGGTCTGCAGTCATCACTAGTCTTCAGTATCACATAATCCTTAAAAATCATTTAAATATGTTGATATTTGGTGCTCAAGAATCATTTCTTGTTATTATCAATATTTTTGTGGAAACTGCAATTCAATTATTTTGCAATTATATGCAATTATTTTTTCAGGTTTAAAGAATACCATTTATTTGAAAGTATTTTGTTACATTATAATTGTCTCTACTGTCAATTGTGATGAATATACTGGAAGTCAGTTGCATTAATTGTCCTAAATGGACAATTGGAAGTCATGATTAATATGTTGAATTGTGTTTTCCAGCTGACCTTGCCTTCTCCATTGTGCATCGCTGTAGGCATGAAACGATACGGCAGGTGGCTTTTGATCAGACGAGGTGATGTCAGCTCCTGCAGAAACACAAAACTCAACTTTACCATTCCAAGAAGTCAGAGGAAAACGACTTCTTATTCCCATGCTGAAGGCCACTGGTTCGGTAAATATGTGTGTGTGAGAGAGTAAACACCTGGATAATCTCCAATCCCGGCTGTGGATATTCCAACACAGGAAGCTGCTCATCAATATTCATGAGCCCGATCTCATCTGGGTCCACACCCTGACTCACAAGATACACCACCTCCTGTAACAAACTCGTACCTACATGCATGAGAGGAAGAAAGCAAAGTGGTTATGGATGTATTGTTAAAAATGGTAAAAAGATGACTTTGCCAGCTGCAAACAAAGATTTGCCAGTTCAGCAGATCTCTTATTTGTTGACTACATGAGGAGTTTTCAGGAGCACAAAACAAAAGCATAATACAAGCATGACCTTGAAATTATCCTAACGTGCCTCTTTCACTCTTTTCACTCTTTCATTCAGCAGTTTTGTTTACTCTTGGCTGGCTTGAAAGCATACATAAGCATGAATTAAACCCTCTGATGGACCCTCATAAATGGACAATCAAGTTATTCTCAAATATATATATTCATAATGAAATAGTACATAACTGAAAAATATATTTTTATCGTTATCATTTTATTTAACCATATAACATAACATCTCCTATGGCAGAGGTATCAACTTCAAATGACTTGAGGGCCTCTAGCCAGTTGATGTTCTCCATCAAAGGATCTTACAGCCATTCATTTGATCTATATACATCTATATACATCTATTGGTATACAATTTGGTTAGGTTATGCAATGTCAGAATAAGCTAAATTCTTTAAATGGTAAATATTTTTTACCATTGTTTTTCTTGAAGAAAATCATATACACTGAAATGTCAATGACTGGAGACAGAAAAATCATGAATGATTCAAAAACATGCTTCTGCATGCTTTTACATGAACAACATACACAGACATACCTATACAAAAATAAACCAACCAGGATTCACCCTTAAAGTTAGATTTAATACTGTAAGAAAAGATATGATTGCTGCACTGATTCCTAGAATAATGCAAACAGTCTTGTGTTAGCTACTTTAAAGATCTTGAACAAATGTAGTATTTTAAGTACATAACAAACATCTATCTTTCTGTAGATGATGACCTTTTATGAGTTTATAAATCCATTTTTTATCAGTTTCCTGACACTAGTTATGAAAGTGGGAGAACGTGGTTGATTTGCAACAATTTCTTTTTTCCTTTCCAAGAAAACACAGCAGCAGTGTCACATGACAAAATGAAAACAAAATGAAGCCACATAAAGTGAAAAGTTATTTTACAAACTCAAACTTTATTTATTTCAAATTTATATATTAAAAATATAGAAATTTACTGAAATACCATTTTGTTCCAACAGGTTAAAATATTTAATGTGGAAAAAACTGAGCTTAATCATATTATAAGATACCTGAGAAATATCAAGAAGCCTGTAATGTTTGACTCTTTCATTCCCGTCATAACTATCAACAAGGCAATGTCTGTTTACTCTGCCAATTCGAATGTCAGTGCAACGTGTGACTCTATTGACCTGTCATCCATCACGGCCCACGGGAGACACACATTTCAGTGTGTAACACTCAGCAGAGCTCGGCCTTCCCTCGGCGCTCCGAACTCAATTACACTGATGCTGGTGCGACACAACATCCTCTGCAAAGCCAAGCAATTTCAGACCCTCGTGCTATCATTCTTACTATACTGCTGTCTGTCTATCTCAGTTCTTCTCTTTATAACTGCACAGCTGTATGTGTATCATATTATATAAACAACTGCATCCATTTAGATACACTTTGACTGAACCAATGTTGTTGACAGGCCTGTAATGGTTTTCTTAGTAAAACTTTACAAAAAGGTTCCATTTGTTAACATTACTTAACATTATCAATGACAAATAATTTCTAAAGCATTTATTAATCTCAGTCCATGTTAATTTCAACATATACTAATACATTACTAAAATTAAACAAATCGGTTTACATTATTTAAAGGACCTGAGCTGAAATGAACGAACAATGAACAGTCATATTTTTATTAACTAATGTTAAAAGAAGAAAAAATTGCTTTAAATTTACTCATCGTCAGGCCATTCAAGATGTAGATGAGTTTGTTTATTCATCAGAACAGATTTGAAGAAAATCACTTGCTCACAATGGTCCTCTGCAGTGATTGGACTTATCAGCTGTTTGGACTTTCATTATGATGGCACCCATTCACTGAAGAGGATCCATTGGTCAGTAAGTGATGGAATGCAACATTTCTCTAAATCTGTTCCAATGAAGAAACAAACTCATCTACATGTTGAAAGGCCTTAGTTAATATGCATTGTTAATTATGTATGCAATGTTAATCCATTCCTGTAGTTAACTAAAGTAAACTAATGGAACCTTACTATAAAGTGTTTTCTTTTTGGCTTCTCAATTGCAAGCAGAGAAAGCAATAAGAGCTCTATAATGCATATGAACTCTCCAGCTTAATTGCATTTTTCATTGCATGAAACAAACAAATAAACAAACAAAAGAAATCTGTAACATACATTAGTTTTCAGCTGACTTATTACACAAGTAAATCAACAAAGCAACAAGCATGAGTGGGAGAGGGAGTAATACATCCTAATAGGAAACAGCGCCTCTGCAGTGAATGAGCATGTGCATGGCAGACATTTCACCTTGCTTTATTGTTAATTTCACATCTACACACAATACAATCACACCCAGTTTTGATTTTTCATTTTTATCGACCAAAGATCACACAATCTCTAAAATAAGCAACTTTTCACCTTATTTTTTAAATCAAACTCATACAGGCCTGGCTCAGATACAAGATGGGGTGGACCAGATATGATAAGGTGGGCCAGGCTGGTTTCATATGATCTATTATATTTGGATCTTATTTGAAACTAATAATATTGCCAGTGTCATCCAGGCTGTTGTTCAAGCAAACACATATTTATGTGTGTAGAATTTAATAAGTGCTATTTTACTAAGCAAACAGACAATATAAATATGCATATAAATATGTTTGTTTTTATTCTTTATGATATTCACAAGCTATCTGAAATATGCTTTGGCACAAAGCACACTGTCTAAAAATAAATATGCACAAAAAGTGACGTGCAGTGACGCAAAGGTCTCGGATGATACTTTATCTTGGTAAACACCTCCAATAACTGCATCCTCTGTAAAGGAAAAGCATGCATGTGTAAGCTGGATTCTAACGCGTGTATTTTAATACCTGATTTGGGGTATGTAATGATCCATATGTCGCTACTTCTTAACGAAAAGTTGGCGATCTCGTCCATCTTGCCCCTGCAGAAAGGAGGGAGTCGAACTCCATGATACTCGAAGTATTTGCTCTCGTATTCAATCGGGGTGCTCGGCGTGTCCACCTCGCTTTCCGCCATCCTTTCAAACGAGAACAACACGAAATGCTTGAAGGGATTTCTTTTTAAAGAAATCTGTGGAGAAGAGGACGCATTCGATATCCACCAGCCCTGATTGTTTGGCAAAGATGTGCCGCTTTGCGTGCGCCTTGCCCTTCAGCCAATCAGGTGGAGGAGAGATGATGTAATGGGATTCTCTCAGCATCAGCACCAATCGTCGGGGCGGTTCCTCCAGCAGGCCAGCTGTTCATCGCTTATGTA
This sequence comes from Carassius carassius, assembly GCF_963082965.1. Classification (NCBI taxonomy): domain Eukaryota; kingdom Metazoa; phylum Chordata; class Actinopteri; order Cypriniformes; family Cyprinidae; genus Carassius; species Carassius carassius. The sequence goes on along the minus strand of NC_081776.1, from coordinate 5,198,352 downwards.
AATAAACAACACGGGTCTAAAAGTAAAACTATAAAAATGTGGTTACTGAGTGAGGAAGTTTATCACGTTTATCACGTTTGTCTGCTTTCTCATAACCATGATATTGCCTTTAAATTTTAATTATCAAATTGTGGATGTACACTTAAATATAGTAGTAGTCTATTATTACAATAAAATTACATTTACATTTAGTAACTTAGCAAACACTTTTATCCAAAGCGACTTAGAAATGAAGAAAATAGAAGCAATCAAAACCAACAGAAGGCCAATAATATGCAAGTCTTTTTTTTATGTGTGTGTAAGCCTATATTTTAGCGTTTATATAATGCAAACTTATGTTTGTTAAAAAATAATATAAAATTATAGTGTTACATAAACACAAATAACTTGGAATAGTAAGAAAAGCATTCACTGAGTTGCATTCAAATCTTAGGGAGATTTTTTTTTACCACACTGGAGACATTTCACTGTAAGAAATATAATTGTTGAAATAGATATCATTACAAGTATTTATATTTGAATTATAAATAATCTGTTCGAAAAACGTTAAATTACATTTTTAATTGTTTTAAATGTCACAATATTGTGATTGGGCTGTCTCGATGAATGTTGAGAAAAGTAACACTTACCACATGACAACGGTAAACAATATATATATATATATATATATATATATATATATATATATATATATATATATATATATATATATATATAGCCCCGCCTATTCAGGAATTTGTTAACAACATTTCTCGTTGATTCCTATTGGCTCCCGTGCTGTCAGACGTGAGAGCAAAACTCACAACTGACAGGCAAACGCCTTTACAGAAGATATGATAGTTACTGCAGGAGCAGCCTGAGATTTTGCAGCAGTCATGTTTGATTTAAAGGGTGGGTGGAATCTCTCGTTCGCTGGATGCGGGTTTTTAGGGATCTATCACATCGGTGTCGCGAGCTGTTTCCTGGAGCAAGCACCGTATCTCATCCGCGGGGCTACCAAGATCTACGGAGCCTCCGCAGGGGCTCTCACTGCCTCCGTGCTCACTACCGAGGCATGTTTAGGTATGAAGATGACCCCATGGTCGTCCCTGCCTAAAAGAACTCACCCCGTGGTACTTAAACGTTCTATCTTTGTACGCAGCTAACTGGGTTTTTGATTCATTCTTCTTTAGCTTCTGGTGATTGTGGTTTTCTAGAGCATTTCGGCATTTTGGTGACTATTTGAAAGTTACTTATTTAGGGTGGTGGTTAAATATCGATACTCAATACATGGTTTAAAGGTAACAAAATGCACACACACACACACACACACACACACACACAAATATTTATATAATATACACATATACATATTTATATATAGAGAAATGTTTACTGTTGTCCTGTTATAGTCATCTATTTATTATTCTGAAAAATACATACAAAAACATATTCAAATTAAAATGAAACGACCTCATTTTTCATGTCAACTTTTTTTTTCAAGCTCAAAATATTTGAACTATGCTATGTGCATTCATTTTATAGTTGAGTTGGGTTTTTCTTATTGTATTATCAAAGAACTCTGAACTGTGTTGTTTGTGTTGTTTGTGTTTGTGTCTGTGTGATATTTCCATGACTTCATTCTTTCACTTTCATTTAGGATCTGAACTAAAAAAGCTGAGTCAGACTCTAATCAATATTTGGTTGGTTTATTACAGGTTCAGAGATTCTGAATTATCAAGAGCAAAGATGAAAAAAAATCTCTTTTCAGTATTACCTGTGTATTGCATTATTCATTATTTGTGTCTGTTTCTTTCCACTGATGTAGAGAAATGTTGTGAAGGCGTCATCGGTGTTGCCAAGGAGGCACGGAAGCGTAATCTGGGCCCTTTCCACCCAACATTCAACATAGTCAAGGTGATACGTGGAGGCCTGTATCGCGACCTGCCATCCAATGCACACATGCTGGCCTCTGGTCGTCTGTGTGTGTCCCTCACACGTGTCATGGACGGGCAAAACGCTCTGGTGTCAGACTTCAGCTCCAAAGATGAACTCATCCAGGTTAGAGCATTGCGTTACCAAAGAAACAACTCAGAATTTGAGGTCACCACTTTATATTACTCTGATAACTCACTTTTATATACCTTTTATCTACATGAACATGATTTATTGGGGCCATAACATGACATATCACACTAACTCTCTATCTTCTGATAAATGTACCTTAAAAATTAGGTAAATTGTTTTTTAAATTTGCTATTTAAAATACCAGCAGATTTACTGTTTGCTTTAGCTCAGTGTTGTTGTTGACTAAATCATTTATTAAAAATAATCTATTGAAAATAGTGTTTTGTTAATTAAAAATAAGCCAGAAATAAAATCAAATAAAACATATTCAATGAACAAAAAAACTTGATATGAAAATGATGAAAATTAGAAGTGAATTAAAATGTGTTTTAGTTTAAGTACTGAAATAAAAAGAATAAAAAATGAAAGCTAAATAGAAATATTTTTTAAAAGTAATATAAAATGACAAAAGCACGTAACAAAATATACATAGCTCAAAGATAAACTAAAATAAAAATAAAAATTAAAAATATATAATAAATACTAATAATTTACTAAAGAGTTACTAATAACTAAATAATATTAAATATTAATAAAAATGTAATGCTATATAAAAAAATACTAAAATAAATTTTTCTGTTTTCACTTTATATTTATTTCTTCATTTCCAGGCTCTTATTTGCAGCTGTTTCATTCCTGTATATTGTGGTTTAATCCCTCCTGCCTTCCGTGGTGTGGTAAGTATTAAAGTTCATAACTTCATTGATGTGATGTCATTTTTTAACCTGAGCCAATCCAAGGGGCATTGTATGAGTAGACACAGCTGGAAAGTTGGATTTATTTCACATGGGAAAATTAGGACATTGCAACAAGAGTTCATTGCACTTACTTCAAAGTATTCAGTCACTGGGGCACACTGAACTAACACTGGCCTCAATAAGAGAATTAAATATGCTTATGGTTTTGCAGTTACAGTTACTCAGTGTGTCTGAATAAACCCACCTTCATTCCCTAAGCCTGTACATTGTGTACTTGTTCTTTAGAAAGGGGAGGAGACATCGGTGTACAGTATAGAAATAGCTGAGAGGCCAAACAGTTCAAATAAAGGTTCAGCTCTGTTTGTATTACCACTTACAACCCAGTGCTGTTCATTATTTGGTTACTACATGAAATAATAGTTTCTTTACGTTCCTCAACTTTTTTTCTGGTAATGCAGATGATACTGTATTCATACACTTTCCAGTTACTAATCATGACTTGCATTGAAAAATTCACCCAGATTAATGAATCTATCAAAACTTTGATTAAGCTGTGTCTAAAAGTGATTCATTGAGGAGAGTTTGGCTGTGAAGTTGACCTTTTAAAAGGACAAATAAAAGCTGTTATGCAAGTCTTTTGGTCTGATCACACCACCACTTACTGCTGGTCAGTCCTAACTCAGCCCACTCTCAGCTGAGCCACTCTGTCATTTGCAATAGCCTGCAAATCCCAAGTGACTCTTTACAAACAATACATTCCCATCAGGGATCAAGAAAGTACTGCAGTCAGGCTAGCTATTTGGATGGTCTAAGATGGATGTGTGGTTATAAATTATAAATAGTATTATAAATGTAATATTTAAAAATGACAAATGAAAAAGGTGGGTCTTGTAGCTCTTTTATTAATAAAAAAACTGTTTGCTTTTGAAAACCTACGCTTAAAAGAATAGATAGATAGTTTTAAAAAATATATATATAATCATATAGTATAATTTTAATAATATAGTTTTTACTTTATTCTTAGCGATCAGTGAAACTTAAAAGGACACATGTCTTACTTTTTCTTTCTCATCAGCGTTATGTGGATGGTGGGATCAGTGATAATCTGCCCCAGTCCGAGCTGAAAAACACCATCACCGTTTCTCCATTCTCAGGAGAGAGTGACATCTGTCCGAAAGACAATTCAACCAGCTTCCACGAACTGCGTTTCACAAACACCAGCATACAAGTCAATCTAGACAACATGTACAGACTGAGTAAAGCTTTGTTTCCCCCAGAGCCTAAAGTAAGAACACCAAACACACACACACACATTCACATGCCTCAAGTAAGTGAAGTAAGAGTGGTATGCATGAGCTGCAGTGCATTTACACAATCACTGTCTTTATTCTGCTGGAGTCTGCATGGAGTCACTCATGTTCATAATTATCTAAGCATCGTTTAACCCTCATGTTGTGTATCAGTCATGATCTTTTCCAGTCATATAATATGTTTCACTGATCTGACCTAATGTACCTCAGTTTGTGTGTGAACATTGCCAAAATTGTCCACAAATAATGCTTTTTTCACTCAAAATCTGAGGTGCATAAGCTCAGATCACTGAGGCATATGAGCTATCAGTTTTCCAAGAAGACATACAAACCTGTGCTGACAGAAAGAACAAAAAGATTGAATGCAAAATTTGCTGATAATATAGCATAATAAGGGATTTTTATAAGGCCAGCCATTTCTGACCAGGAAGGCCAGCACAACACAATAACTAATTAAATCATATCTATCATTTAAATGTCTGTGCATGTGATTGGCAGGTGCTGGCAGAAATGTGTCAAAGTGGATATAAAGATGCCCTCCGATTTCTCCAGGAAAACAGTGAACACTTTTTATCTTTCGTGTCACTTTATCTCTAATGTTCATTCATGCGTTCTGCCAAATGTGATATGTGCTGTGGTTTAGAAGATAACGGTCCTGTCTCTTTATAGATTTGCTACAGGCGGCATGTCCAAGAGCAGACATGGCTCTGATTCAGACCACGCCCACCTGCTGCAGCCCATGCACCAGGAATCCAGTCAAGATGGAAACCAGAAAAGAGTGGGTGCTGCGGAGACTCCGCCTTTTGAGAAAACACCACTGGTGGTTAGATGAGCAGCTTGTCAATAACCTGCCAACCCCCATTAAGAAAGGTAGAGTTATACTTAAAAAAGTTGTACTTTTAAAGCTGATTAATGCACTGTATATTGTGACTATTTTTCATACTCTACTATGTGCATGTGTTTGCAGTTTTTTGCGACGCCTGCAGAGAAAAGCACGGTCTGCTGGCACAGGTGACTGGTTTGCTGCCAATGCGTGTGGCGTCCTACATGCTGATGCCGTACACGCTGCCAGTGGAGTCAGTGTACTCTGCAGCACAGCGGTCAATATCATCATTCAACATTTGCTCATCAGAATGACAGAATTATTCTATTAATTGCACTTTTAATACACTACCATTTAAAAGTTTGGGGTCAGTAATATTTTTAAATGTTATTTTTAATCCTTCCGTTTAGCAAGGTTGCATTAAATTGTTCAAAGGTGACAGTAAAGACATTTATGATGTTACAAAATATTTCAAATAAATGCTGTTCTTTTGAACTTCTTATGTGGATGCCACAATGTGGTATATGTATGAGTTTTTAATTTCAGCATTGTTTGTGTTTGAAAGGTTTTGGGAATGGATCCCAGAAGTCCCTGCAGATGTGCGCTGGCTTGCTGAGGTAGCAGGCGGTGTTTATAGACAGGCATGGAAAGGTGCCGTGTCCGAGATGAGCAGGTAAAATCTCACAGGAATCATTTGAGACGACTATTAAAGGAATAGTTAACTAAAATGAAAATATTCTGAAAATATACTCTCTCTCAGGCCATTCAAGTTGTTGATGAGTTTGTTAATCCGTCTGAACAGATTTGGAGAAATTTAGCATTACATCACTTGCTCACCAAATGGATCCTCTCCAGTGAATGGGTGCCGTCAGAATGAGAGTCCAAACAGCTGATAAAACATCACAATCATCCACAAGCATTCCCATCATCTGAATATGCTCAGATCAGCTGTTCGAACTCTCATTCTGACGGCACTAACAATATAAATGAATGCTGAAAATCTAGATGATATTACACAGCAATCTGAAATTTGAATCAATTCCAAGTTTATTAGTTTACTGTTTGACATAGATACATGAAAGATATGTTATATCTAGTGTGTAATAAGCAAAAGGAGAGCAATGATTTTCCGTAAAACAGCCAAGATCAAAATGTCTTGAATGCCTTCTCCTTTATTGTGCAGCGGTGCCCCCTTGAGAAGATGTATGAGTGAGCCGCCAGTGGTAGATTTACAGATGCCTGTCGCAAACTGCAATGAACACATACCTCATTCTGCCAGCAACCTTGATAGTTGCAACTGGACTTATCCAGGTGACTTCAGTGCAGCTTCTGTCGACTCACTGGACAGTCCTATCGACACCGGCACCTCCCCTAGGCAGATGTGCTTTTTTGTTGGCGCACAAAGTAATCATGAGAAGCAAATGGACCAATGCAGGACCTTTTCAGCTTAATACAATATATGCTGTGCCTGATTCCTCTGGTCGTTGATATCATGCTGCCAATTTAGGCAGGTAGAGAAAGAGCTTGGTTAGTTTAACCCCCTGGAATCCAGCGTTAAGAGTAAATACACATGTCCTTCAAACACCCCTCCTGTGACATTTTGGACATTATCCAAATGTGCCTTTCTTCTCCATTCAGAACCAAAGATGTGTTTGATCTTTTGCGTCAGCCTGTACCTTGTGTTTTGCTGATGTGGACACTGTTTGTATGTTAGAGTTTACTTTACAATTGGTGCTAATACTTCTCAAAAACCTCAAAATACTTGACTGACATGAGCCACACAAGTTAATGCCACAAAGGTGTACAATCCAATAAAGAGTCTGAGCCCATTAAAACTTGCTTTTGATTTCATATAGTACCATGCTTTATAGATTGTTTTTTTTGTCCATTCACACCTCATCACAGCACTTCCTTGCCAAATAGTGAACTTTTCACAGAAAAATTATACTGAAAAAATTATAAAACATGTAAGTACATGATATAATGTACTTCTGTTGTATCTAACAACTGAGGATACTATATATTTATATATAGTATCTAGATAATTATATATTTGTATGCATGGAAAAGCTTTGTCATTGTGTGCTACAAACTCAGAATGTGGTCCGTTACAGTTAAGTAGACATACAACAGTTTTATTTTTAGTGATTTAATGTAAAAATGTTCGACTGCATCATCATTTCAGTATCAAAGATATTGACGGAAGCAACAACGAACCATTAAAGGACACTGTTTATTATTTAATTTAAATAAATAAATGCGGATTAGTAGCTAAATAGTTTAACTAACTAGATATTTTTAAAGTAACTGTGTTTCTGTGCTGGCGGCTTTCTTCACTGTATGGACTATTTTTCTTTTCGGAAGCTGAAGTACTAGTATTATTATAAATTATGTATTTAATAAGTTGCTAATAATGACTCTATTGTGCTATGTGGCAGCAAAGAGGGGACACAGAAATGACACTAAAACTGTGTTGAATACATTAGCACAGGAAATAACTGTATCACGAACATTTAGAATGTACCAAATGTGTTTTCTTTTTAGCTTCATATTTCGCATTTGACTCTGTTGCAAAGTGAAGTAAAATAGCAAAAAATGTTAATACAACATATACGCAAATTAAACTTGACAGCAAAACGAGACGAGCTGGCCCTTTAACCCCGTTTCCCATGATGCACCGCTGCACGGTTCACACATGTGAGTGAGTTGTCAGAAAGAAAACTAGCAAAGATGCAGAACGGTAATGTGAACGGAGAAGAGGATGAAGAGTATCAGCTCTTCCTCTCTCAGCACAGTCCCGCTTTAAAGGCGGCGAAAATCCCTCCGCTTTACTGGAAGAGTCTGCATTTAAAACTTGCCAATGAGGTAAATACACGGCCATCACTGCTGGGCCAGTTTGACAGTGTCTGGAAATAATCTTACTTTTGTGCCATTATTATTATTATTTTTTCTTTAAAAAATAGTCCGACTTACTGGTCTTTGTATAAAACCAGGTACTCCAGTGTTGATTGAACTAGTATGGACAGGTAGATTTATCGACTCGTTTTCTCTTGTAGGTGTTTGATGCTGGTGAGGTTTTCGGGATAATGCAGGTGGAAGAAGAGGACGAGGATGAAGGGAATGAACAGAGAGTCAATCCTGGAGATGAAGTGGCTTATAAAGTGATTGTGACCAGAGAGAGTGGCCTGCAGGCTGCTGATCACACCAGGTGAGGGCAGCAGTGAGCCATTAGTCCAGCAGTCAAGTGATCTTATAGGAAACATAGTAAGTTTGTAATGATAAAAGAGTAAAAAAAAATACCTATCTGATGGCACATAGCACTATGTGGTATTAATGATGATTACTGTTTTTTATATATATAAAAAAAAATCCAAGTGTAAATCCAGTTATTACCATAGTATATGTTAAAATATATGTAATTTCTGTCTCTTTCTGGCTTTTAGTGTGTTTCTTGTAGATCACGCATGGACGTATAGGGTGGAAAGCGCCCGGCAGCAGCTGCTGGAGATTCCTGGCCTGCTGATCCGGATGGCCAGTCTGATGGGTTTGCCTTTTCATGGAGAGGCTCCTGATCCAGACATCGTGGATCTGGTCCTGGACAGCATGTGGAAATACAATCAAACCTATCAGCTTTCCCAGGGGGTAAGAGAAGGAGAAAATCACATTAAAGGAATAGTTCAACCCAAAAACGATTATTAGCTGGAAATGTACTCATTGTCAGGCCATCCAAGATGTAAATGAGTTTGTTTCTTCATCAGAACACATGTGCAAAAATATTGCATGACATCTCTCACAAGTGGACGCTAGGAATGGGTGCCGTCAGAATGAGAGTCTAAACATCTGATAACAACATCATCCACAAGTAATCCACAAAACTCCAGTTCAGAAATTAACGTCTTGTGAAGTGAAAAGCTGCGTGTTTGTAATGAACAGATTTATCCAGACATTTCTAACTTCAAACCATTGCTTCCATCTAAAATATAAAAAATCCAGAGTGTATTATCTATAATGTTGCTGTCTCCAGTGAAAAAGTAATCTCATCTATAATAGGACAGAAATATGCACATATTCAGCACTGTTTATAAGCGAAAACAGTCCAAAACATTTCTCAACAAATATATAGATGGATTTTGATGTGAGGGAACAACAGGGGTGACTTTTTTTTTTCCACAAGAGGAAGTGTTATTGGATTATGTTTATGTTGTATGATAAAATGATATTTTAGCCCAAAGCAATGGTTTCAAATTAAAATGCTGTAACAATGCTTTTGTTTCTTACAAACACACACTGGAGTCGTGTGGATTATTGTGGTGCTTTAGATTTTTTGTCAGCTTCAGGCTTTCATTCTTACGGCACCCATTCACTGCAGAGGATTCATTTGTGAGCAAGTGATGTAATGCCAATTTTCTTCAAATCTGTTCTGACGAAGAAACTCATCTACATCTTGTATGATATGAGGCTGAGTGCATTTTCAGCAAATTATCATCTTTGGGTGAACTAATCCTTTAATCTGTCAGTGTGCATTCTGAGATATGATGTTGCTGCTGAATTTGGTTTGATGAAAATTACGATGTTCCAGTCTGCAGAAGAAAAGGTGCCTGTGTGGTACATCATGGATGAATTCGGATCTCGGGTTCAACACTCTTCCCAGCCAACTTGCTGTATGGCTCCTCTGTTCTACGCCCCACAACAGATCGCTTACTCAGTGCTGTGGCCACTGCAAGACCTGGAGAATGGAGGTATGCACACATGAAAACATGTGTAACAGAGCAAGAAGTCATTTTCAGTGCACCACTGCTTTCAGGTACATTTTAATATAAATTTAATGTTGTGAAAAGACAGATGAATGTATTTAAATGTATAAATGTATTTTCCAAAATACATTTGACATTTATGACATATAGTGTGAAATGTTTTTTTTTTTTTTTAATGAATCAGTCAAACTTGCTGCCCTCCAAAACAAAATCCTGAATCCAAAACATATGGTGTCTGAATCACCCAAATCAGTCAGACAACTATCAATTCATACTAAATACTCTCACTGAACTGCAACACACACACACACACACAAAAAACAAAAACAACCAAAATACAACTTGTACAAAATAGTATTTTTATTGCTTAGCAAGTTGTTTGGCAGCTCCAGGATCATGAAGATCCCAGGAGAATGATCAAGTAGATGCAGAGAGCTAGTATACGACCACAACATTGTCAGTATTAAGGAAGATGGGACATGTTTATATAACACAGATTCATGCAATAACATACAGGATGTCCTAGGCATCCAGTCAAAGTTTTCAGAGGTCAAACATTAGCCTATATCTGTATTATGAGAAATAGAGACAAGTGAGACTTGTGTTTTGAGTATTGTTGTATTTAATATACCATCTGAATAACTGAATGCTTTAATTTACATCTGTATCGTCCAAAAACCAATTCAAGATCAGGAAATTTATACGCTCATGTTGACGAATTAGCCGAATCAGATCTTTAGCTGTGTTTTTTCTACAATTTGTAGAGACTGAGAATGAAAAACCAAACAGAGTTTTGTCTTTCTATCGCTTTAATTCTCTGCAGAGAATGATCTGGTTTTCACACGGCTTGAGTCTCTGTGCAAAGAGATAACACACAGACTCACAGCTCACCTTTTATAGTATGTAAAAAGATATATTGAAGGACAGATTAGGACCTTTGAGCCATTCATGTTGCTCAGTGCACATCACCCCATAACACAGGCACATCTCATGCACATTACATTGTAGATGTCTGGTTACTCTCAAAACTGCCCATCCCTGGTAAACAGTTTCCCCTTAAATGTTGTTTTGTGCAACCTAAAGCAGTTGCTTGCACAAGTTAAATAAAATAACTCAATGTCCCTATGGACTATATATACTACCTTATTCATTTTATGTTAAAAAGATACTTAAATGAGATTAATGCAATCAATGCAAGATTAACAAAACAAAAAAAATTCCATAACACGGCACACACAAATGTCCCCTATTTCCCACTGCACATTGTTGCTTTTCGGATAAGGTCACTTATTTGAGGCCTTTACTTTATTTGGGATCCATACTGGGCCCTCCTCTGTGCCATTCCCCTAATCTTCACTTATCGGTGAATACTACTCTTGCTATATTAACGGTACAACAGATCAAATACTGTATATGGCATTAAAAATCGAACAATCCTTCATTTCCAAGTCCTCTTCCAAAGCAGCAGACAGAACACAGGCTGTGTTGCCTGCATATTTCCTTAAATAGGTTATATTATATTCTAACCAGCCCTGTTCTCTAGTGGCGACAAATCTGTTGTACTGATATTGATATTTTATTTGATTTGGTAATGATGTTCTTAGTTTTAAAGGTGAAACCACTGTTTTGTCTCATATTTTTGATTGATGCAGAATCAAATCCACGTCAGAAGGTTGGATTGTAGGAATATGCAAATTTATTCAGAAAAGTTTGAAGATCAGAACCTGTAAATCATAACTTGAACTTGAAACATCGAATTTTAATAATCACCTTTGAAGCCAGAGAATACAAAACAACTGTTACTTTAGTTTTAATAACAATCCATTTATGATGGATTGAACACAAACTACAATGAATAAAAACTATGTGGAATGAATAAGTATACCATCTGAAAAGAATAAAAACTTTCATAAAGTTTTGAGTCCGAGTCTTTAAAGTTTAAGGTTAGAGGTGCCCCCTGTCTATAGTGAAGTTGAAAAAGGGGAAATTTTAAGAGAGTGAGGAGAAGAAGAGTAAAGAAAAAGTAAAAGGGTGCAAGTCATAACCTCTTTTATACCCCTGCAAGATACAAAGAAGATTGTGTTTAACAAAGAAATCTACATTGCAATCAGGGGCAGAAGGGCTATTTCTAAATTTAAACACCCAAAACTCAGTATCGACCAAGTATACCGTGACCTTTAAAATAAGATTAGATTGTGGTTTTTCACCCCCTTCATCTACTGCAATGCTGGCAGTTACTCTTTAAAGTCTTAAAGAGTCTCTATTAAAGTCTTAATCTTTTAAGCTTCTTATATAAAGCAGACTTGGCTTAATATTCAATTATATTATAATGTTTAAAAAATAATTTTTTACAAATAAAATATATTCCACATTGGAATGAAAGCTTAAATGAAATACTCAGTTGAAAAGAAAAGAAGTGAGAGTAGTGAAAAGAAAAGAAGTGAGAGTAGTGAAAAGAAAAGAAGTGAGAGTAGTGAAAAGAAAAGAAGTGAGAGTAGTGAAAAGTGAGTTGTGTTTCATAATAGGCAAGCATGGTGGTTACAGATATAATATTGAATTATGCAACACTTTAATATTTGATTACAAATCTGCCTGCATTATTTTGGAATGATCTAATGTATTTTGGTAAGGTAAGGCACTCTCTGTGCCATTTAGAAAGTGGTTTGAAGGGGATTTTGGTGTTGTATTCAAGCAAGTGATCAAAAGGTTTCAAAAGGGGAGTCTGTTTTTTAGCTTTTAAGTCTTGGGAAGGGAATCACCCACATTTGTCTTGAGTCATTATTCTTCATGTGGTAGGTGGAATGTGCCATCAAAAACTGTCAACCTGTTAAACTGTCAACAGACTGTTGAAGTACCACACTGTAAAACTGTTGACAAACTGCTTCGATTTCTATGCTGGTATTGCATATGATATCTTTCATCCAATCTAATCCTAAATAAGTTTTATCATGTCCCTTAAACCAGTCCATTTTCTAATGTTTTCTGTCTATTGCATTGCTTAAATCATCTATAGCTATAGCATCCAGTTTTGATAATGTTGATTTCTCTCCTTGATAGGTCATATCATATCTCAATTTACTGTTTTCTTCTGTACAGGTAGGCCCGTGAAATTATTTCCTGTTTCGATCTACCAGCCTTAGAATTCCTCCTGGTCCATATGTCTTCTCATACCTCTTTTCCATACCACTGTCTTATCTTTACTGCTTAAGATCAATTTGCACCTATTTCAGCAAGAAATTAAGTTTGTTTGTTTACTTGCATTTGCGCTGAAAAGTGGAGTGGGAGATTTCCTTTGTTGCCTCGTCTCAGGGAATCCCCGCGCCTCGGATTGGATGCAGATCTGACGTCTTTTGGGAAAACCCTCCTGGTGATTGGTTGGTTGTCTGGTTACGTAGAACTTTGAAGAGTTTCGGATGGTTTCGCTGTCACAAAGTTTCAACGGAGTGGTTTTGAGTTCTGGATGGCAAGAAAGCTAGCAGCGTTGGAGTTGGTAGTTCCAGCCATGACGAAGAAGGAAGAGCAGCGCAGTGCACCGCATTTATGCGACACGACAAGAGACCAGACAAGACCAGACTAGACGCGCTGAATTAGTTCAAGCATTGGGGTTTTATCGAGGCAGATTTGGTCCATCCCACGATTTGTGATCTTCCAATGGGATGCCGTTGCAGAGCTTAGACACGCCCCGTACTGTTTCTTGATTAAACATCATGTGACATCTTCATGCGAGATGGAACTTTGGGTTAATACCTTTATAAAGTGTCATTATATGGACACAATACAAAATCTGGACATTTCATTCGCTTCAAGTTTAAGCAAATAACAAGCTTTCGTTCAATACTAAGCGTTCCCTATCTTACACACATTTAATAACACTATCTGTTAAAGTTATAAAAACCATACATAAAACATTGGTTAAACTTGTACCGATTACCTTGAGCACATCAAACATATATAAAGACATAAAACATTATTTGTGAATATAGTTAAACCTTCAGATTTCTTAATGGTTGTCCTTTTGAGAAAGTTTGTTGAAAAGTTCAGTTCGTAGAAAGATTTTCAAGCAAGCAGGAAGCAGAGTCATGGGATGGGTCCTGTATTGTTCCTTTGTTTTGAGGTCCATGAATTATTAACTATTCCTGTGGCGTCTCCATATACATTGTGATGTGATGCTTCAGTGTACACAGGGCCTTTATATCTTGAGAAAAGAGTTCATGTCATAGACTCGTTTAATTGGAAAATAACACAGCTGACAGGAAACAAACCCAGATGTTGATGTCACATGTTTAGCTCAAGATTAGTTTTCTCGATTTTGCAACAGACTTGTTCTCTTTTGTATGATCACATTATCACTTCACTTAATGTCGACATATGTCGTTTTTAGCAGTTCTCCTTGACAGGAAATGGGTCCAGACAATCTTAAGTATTGTTCCTCTTCAGCCAATCATTAACTTAGTTCTGATCGCAGATGGGATTAAGTAGGCTCTTATAATTCCTTTGACGAAGTAGCCGATACTGCATTTATTGGTGTGGCTGTTCACCGAGGTCCTACACCACCTCTCCTAAATGTCCAAGGTAGCGGGACTATTCCCGTGGTCCAGTAACACAGAACTACAGACATTTGATTAATGGTTATTGATGCAGAATCTAATCCAAGCCAGACGGTGGAGGTAGAATAATATGCAAATTTATTCAGAAAAATCTAGAAAAATTAAACTACAAAAAATACCTTGGAAACTAAAGTATATAAAGTATCATAACCAGCTTCAAATATAGAAAATACAAATCCACTGTTAATATAGTTTTAACTATTTCATTTGCGACGGATTGTGCCCATCTATTATTAATAAAAATGAGAAACATCAGAATTGTGAAATTTAAACTCGCATTTAAACTTGCAAAATAGTTGCAATTTCCTTCTTATGTTGCGAAATAAAAAACAGAATTGTGAGATATAACCATAGAATTGCAAAAGGAAAACTCAAAATTGTGAAAGTAAGATTTCTGAGTTCATATTTCCCAATTCAACCTTGTTTTATTGTTCTATTATTAATAAAAATGACAACTGTATCCAAAAAGGTATCCAAACTATAAAAAATACAAAGTATCTAAAAATACACAGTTAGAAATAAATACAATGTACATGTTCGGCCTCATGTAGCCAGACTATTAATTGCACATTTAGAAAAACTCATTAAATGTAATCATCAATAAATTGACATATTAAACTATACCTATATGCAAAGCATTATCATGATTGAGGTTAAAGGCATACAGCATATGATTACTAATATTGTATGGCTGCAGGGAAGGTCTGCAAAAGATTATGATTAAAATCTGTTGTTTAAGGTAAAGTACATTTAAAAACATTGATTCTCAAAATTCGATTCACCAGTTATATAATCCTGTCCTTCTGAACAGCTTTTAATTAACTCTTAGCCGTCTTTTCCTGTTAATCCATATATTGCTTCATCATAAATGATCAAACTTTGTATATAGATGCCTTCATTATCTTTTTTTCCTTTCTATGCCTAGCCTTTTCATATACAATTTTCTTTTTAGAAAGTGAAGTGACATTCAGCCAAGTATGGTGACCCATACTCAGAATTTGTGCTCTGCATTTAACCCATCCGAAATGCACACACACAGAGCTGTGAACACACACCCGGAGCAGTGGGCAGCCATTTATGCTGCGGCGCCCGGGGAGCAGTTGGGGGTTCAATGCCTTGCTCAAGGGCACCTAAGTCGTGGTATTGAAGGTGGAGAGAGAACTGTACATGCACTCCCCCCACCCACAATTCCTGCCGGCCCGGGACTCGAACGCACAACCTTTCGATTGGGAGTCCGACTCTCTAACCATTAGGCCATGACTTCCCCCAAGCTTAAAGTTTCTCTCATTTGATTCTATATATATTGAAAATATATATTACATGTATTATTTTTATCAGTGTAAAAAGCAGTGATCTTTGTGGAAACACATTTTCAGCATTCTTTGAATAGAAAGTTTGAAATTAATTTCAAAAAGAAATCTTTTGTAACAGTATACGTTTCTTTATTTAATGCATTCTAGAAGAATAAAATTATTAATTTATTTAAAAAAGAATGTGAACCCACACTTTAGAAGATTAGTGTACATTACAGGCTTTCAGTGATAGGTTTATGCTTGAATAATAAATTTGTCTGTTTTTAAATGATACAGTGAATAAGAAAAGATCTCTTTTGATCATTTTTGTCAAGTTTGAAGTGAAGATCTACAATTTATTTCTTACGTCTTCAACTGGAAGATAACTTTTTAATCACTGCATGCTTTAAGGAGCATATAGTACACTTCATTCTTTTTATGTCTTAAATGGCAAGATCAAATAGATACTATCTATCTGTTCTTAACACTCCCACAGGGAACAAAGAGGAATACACCACAGGCCACGCCCCCCCAGGAAACAAATGTTTCACATGTCTGTGCATGATGATGCAAGACACATCAAAGATTCTCCATTAGACAGGTGTTAATATCAGATGTTAACAGCACCTTTATAACTTGATAATCTGCAGTCTCTAGGAATCAAGGTCTTACACCCCACAGGAAACAAAGGAGGTTATCGTTCACACCAACTTGCAAGTCATTTACTGCTTGGCTACTTGTCACGTAGCAGTTAGTGTGTTCATTTGATCCTGAGAAGTCCTTATCCCTGTGAAACTTGGCATATGAAATTCTAGTCAGAAATAAATACTGATAATTACCACTGTTGATCTGAAATTAAGCTTTGTCCCGGTTATGGTTGAATCACAGGACCGGATACCAGTTGCCTTGCCAAAAACTCTTTGTTATATGTATCAGGCATAGGAGAGAAACTTGTCTTCGTGCCAGCTGTATGTGTCTCTGGGGCATTAACCGTGAGCATAGCCTTATATACCACTGACTAAAGGATTTGCAATTCCTTACAAGGTAAAGAAACATGTTGGCTTGTTTAAAATAGAATGTATACTTCATGCTTTCATCAGTTGATATATATGCATCACAAAACATAGATCAGCAGAAAAACAAGCCACAGTATGCATGGTGGAAACACGTTACATGTACACACATTCCTGCATGTACACACATTCTTGTATGGCCAAAATGATCTCCTCTCCTTGTGTCTGCCATATGATCCTAACATGTTCGTGCAGAACCAAGGCCATGAAGTATATATAACTTCCTCATGCACTTAATACATTATACATCCAATTATGAATATACATAATATTGAAATTATAAATTTCCGGTCCACACCACTAAGCAAGATCAAATAGTTTGTAATATTATAACAGGGAGATCTTCATAATAGTGTAGTAAAATCCTGATTTAGCCAGATGAGAAAAATGATATCAAAGATAATTTTACTGTTTAAGGAATAAAATTTTTATAAAATAAGAATTCAATACATTTCTTAATAAAACTGAGAATACTGAGAATGATAACAATGGAAATGTTGTTAATTATCTGGTTATGGTGTTTAAAAGAGAACATAATCAGTAGGGTCCTGAAAACTGCAGAATGCTGAATGTCGAACTCTAGTGAACTATTTACATTTTTATAAGTGCATCTACAAGCCCGAGATATAGAGAGGAAGTCTGTTGAACTTATATATTGCTCACCACCCTACATAGGTCATCCAACATACAATAACATGAAAGCTTGTTTTAAACATTTATATCTCCTGATATTCTGAGGAAAAAAAACATCAGAATTGTGAAATTTAAACTCACATTTAAACTTGCGAAAAAGTTGCAATTTCCTTTTTATTCTGTGGCGAAATAAAAAACAGAATTGTTAGATATAACCACAGAATTGCAAAAGGTAAACTCAAAATTGTAGAGTCAGAATTCTGAGTTAATATTTATTTCCCAAATCAGACTTGTTTTCTCTGAATTGTGAAATATAAACCCAGAATTGTGAGGGAAAAAATGCCAGGATTGTATGTGAAAATGTCACAATTACTTTTATTACAGGTGAAGGTGACCTTGATAATTTGCAGCAGATCTGAGCAAATAGTTTATTGTGGTTTGATATGAGATATGTTTGATATGAGAGCATTAACCTTATGTCTGCAAAAACACAATTGTGAATGTCAAATATGATACAGTAGGCTTTATAAGGTTCATGTAATGCTCGTCATGCATATGAAAATGTCAAAGTTTTCACATTTCTGTTTGAAAGTACATTGATTAATGATTCTTTAAGCACTATATATAGTAGTAATATTTGGTAATGAATGTTAGTTAAAGTGGTTTTATTCAAATGTATGTTTTTGATTTAATGAGACATTTAACCATTTATCAGATGAGGTGTCACGTGATTTTGCATATGGAGAGACAGACTCTTTGGTGAGGAGATGCCGTCTGTTAGCATGGCTTCCTGATGACCTTGAGGATGTGAGCGATGACGTCCAAGAACCATCTGACCTTTACTATGAAGTGAGTGAATTTAATTATCCTTAAAATATTGTCTGCTTTGGAAATATTTGTCTATGTGGAGTCTTAATGGCTGTTGGGATGTATTAAACTGCCTGGGTGCTTTTTGTGGACAACATTTTGATTCAATTAAATCATTAAGTGCCATTTTCTCTCTACACCACTGCACTTTTCCAGACAATTCTGCAGGAGAACAAAGAGAAGCTTCCTATAGACATCCAGCTTTACTGTGTACCAGATGGAAAAGTGCTGAAGTAAGTAATTGGGCCCTATTTTAATGATCTAAACACAAAGTGTAAAGCGCACGGCGCAGGTGCACGCAGTGCGTGTCCAAATCCACTTTTGCTATTTTAACGACGGAAAAATGGTTGGCGCCCCCGGGCACATGGTCTAAACGTGTTGTCCTTATTCTCTTAATGAGTAATGGGTGTTTTTTGAGCGTAACGTGCAATAAACCAATCAGAGTCTCATCTTCCATTCCTCAGTTGCGCTCGTGGCATGACGGATTTGCTATTTACATGGCAAGCGCAAAGACAGAATGCATCTCCGAGATGAAACGGAGCTGTTCGTGTGCGAGCAAATAGATCTAATTCTGATACATGCGATGACTATCCATTAGGACATGTAGGCATTTTTATATATATTTAATTAGCCTACAAAAAATTCTTATTAATTGCAATCCTTTAATTGTTAGTATTTGGCATGTTTGTCCCTGTGTTTAATAAGCAGCGTGTACGCGCGTTGTGGACCCGCCTATACTAACACGCTCTTTAAATAACAAAGAAAAAACATTGCCAGACTTTAGACTAGGTTTGAGTTGGTCTATAGCGCAGTCTACTTTCAGCTCCTTAAAATAGCATTGCACCAGCAATGTGCCTGAACACACCTCTTTTTTAGACCAGCACACCCATGGGCGCACAAATAGGCGCAAATGCATTTGCTAATTAAACGACGTGGCGCTGGACGGGAAAATGCTGGCCTGAAACTAGCAAACACACTTGCGCTGCACTGTGTTCTTTGCAACTTTTAAACTTTTTTTCTTCTTAAAGTCAACCTTTAAAAAAGTTTTGTTTCCACGTCAGAAGTCCAAGCGTCTAAACATTTTTTTTATTCACAATTTAATAATTAATCATTCATATTTCAATCATTTTAATCATTCATGTTTCAAGTTATGTTTTGTATAATAATGTTAGTTTGATTTATTTTCCATAAATCAATATTTTTTCTGTATAAAAGATTTTTATTAAATTTTTATAAAGCAAATTTATTCAGAGAAGTTTAGAGAACAGAAACTACAAATCATAACTTGGAAATGAAACCCTTAATTATAATAATAACCTTTGAAACCAGAAAATGCAGATCAACTGTTAGTATAATTTTAGTAACAATCCATTTATGATGGATTGAACCCATCTACAATTAATAAAAATGAATAAGGTGTAATGAATAATTATCCCACCTGAATTGAAAATCTGAATTGAATAAAAACCTTAATAAAAAGTTCTGAGTCTAAGATTTAAGGTTTAAGGTGTAACAAGCTAATCTACCGACTGAAGCCAAAATGTTTCACGAGCGTGAAGAGGAGAGAAGAGAAGAGTGAATAAAGGGGGGTTCGAGACACCTCATTTTATACTCCTGCAAACACACAAAGAACAAAGAATTATATGTTCAGAAAAGACGCTGTCGTCAGCGAAACAGGAAAAGGGCTATTTCTAAATCAGACATAGCAAGTTCCCAATTCAATAACAGCTAAGCATTCTGGTCTGCACTGCAGTTTCTCACCCCTTCCCCACCCTTTAGGGACACAAAATAATATATATGTACTGACAGAAGTTTTAGGAAAAACAGTACAATCTTTGAGCTCTCTGTATAAAACAGTCTCGACTTAATACCCAGTTAATCATACTGTTAATAACATTGTTAATTTGTTAATATTTTAATTATATGCAGGAATATTTCAGTAAACCTTTCACAATGCATAAGATAAATCTGAATATGTAAATTCTTAAGTCGATTCACCAATAGGGAGCGACCAACAATAAACAGTGGAGAAACTTTGAGTATCTCCAGCTCTCAAGCCCCCAGAAATCACAAACAACTAAACAAATTGTTAAATGGCTTGACTGCCTTTTTATTTTCGACCTAATCAGGGGTTAACAGTGATATAAAATAAGACAAAAAGAAACATTACCATAGGAGGAAGGGTTGAATAAAAGAAAACCAAAATACATCTACCTAAAAGGTGGATGAACACTAACTTACCTATACAGTAAAAAAAAAGAGCAAAACAAAAAACATATATAACTCCCCTAACTCCCTAACCATTAAACAGGAGAAAAGATATGGGTACCCTCCACCCTGTGTTACCCAAAAACTCTTAACTGAGCATTTAATAAAATAAAAAAAAGAATCATCAACTCAAGAAACACATTGAGACAAAGCAACAAATAGCGCTACACGCTCTTGGGTTTGGAGAGCGGAACAACCCCAAACTCTGTGATGTCTGAACACGCACCAATCAGGGCTTGAACTGATAGATAGATAGATAGAATAGAATAGAATAGAATATCTGGGGTAGAGCCAAGCTGTCCTGCCAATTTTAGAGGCTAAAGAGCAGATGGAAAATGCTTATACTCATACA
This sequence comes from Carassius carassius, assembly GCF_963082965.1. Taxonomy (NCBI): domain Eukaryota; kingdom Metazoa; phylum Chordata; class Actinopteri; order Cypriniformes; family Cyprinidae; genus Carassius; species Carassius carassius. The sequence continues at coordinate 5,177,569 of NC_081776.1, read as the reverse complement.
TATTCTTGACAAAGTGTATAGATGTCAGCTAGAATAGTTCATGGATATAAATGGTTACACACATTATATAGAGAAACACTCTGAAAGTTCAACAGAACAACATTTGTTTCATTTGTTAAGAGAAACGTGATGATCTTGTGCTGAAGTGATGAACTGAGACCTCTTTGTATTGCACTGTCATGAGGAGATTATAAAGACTGGAATCAAATGGTAATAAGCTGTAGTGGCCTGAATTATATGTATTGTTTATGGAAACCTATATAAAAAGAGTATTGCAAAGACAGACTGGTCAAAATCTCTCTAATCAAGTCTCTCGGCTCTATTATCTCTGATAATAAAGTCTGGATTCTGGTATCAAAACCTTAAGCCTTTGAGAGTGATTTCTCACAGAAGCCAACACATTACTTTTTAAATCATTCCAATTTATATTTCTTACATGGTGGGTGATTGAAACAGGTGGAAAGTGCATTAAGCTTTTGTTAATCACTGTGTGTGTGTGTATTCACTTGGTATTCACATTTCCTATGTATACAATTCAGGGTCTACACTGAGATGAAGCAGGTTTTAGACCATCTGAAACATCCACGTTTCCAGTTCACCGAAAACGAGGAAGAAGCTGACATAATCTGGGCCTTCTCCCATATACGAGATTATCAGTGAGCATGTTTTTGCTTATGTACACTTGAGTCCTATTATTCTTGTTTTACTTAAGTGATTTTGTTTGCTCAACTGATTCATTTACTCTTAGAAAACTAAGTGAGGCACATCCTCATGTCCTACTCAACCAGTTCCCCTGTGAGACAGTGCTGACCACTAAAGACTGCCTGGCATCTGTGGCACGGAGAGCCAGGGGAGGTCAGGGGGCCCCATGGCTCCCCAAAACCTTTAATCTACAGACTGAGCTCCCTCAGTTCATCAGACATTACCTAAGGAGACAGGAGAGGTGAGCATCTGTCTGATAATAGTGCTGAAAAAAAAGAATATGTAATGGACTGTGGTTAAAGTTTTTCACTTTGTTATCTGACTAAAGATGCTCGGTTGAAACATACTTTATTGGAGAACTTAAGGGAATCATGGAAACAAAGTAAACAAAAAATTGCGCACACATTTATAATAAAAAATGACATGATTACATGATAGCATTGACTTCTTAATCCTAAAACAGATCTAGTTATAACATACATTTGTTCTGCTTCCTTCTGTGGATGATGTTAGATGTACTTTTGACCTTCCTAAACATGCAATGTACATTTCAAAATTTCGTATTTCAACATATGCATCAAATATAAAACGGGAAGGAACTCTATCCACAGTGTACTTCTTATTTCTGCTCAGATCTCAGTGGTATGTGAGTTTCCAGTGTAATATTTTGCCATTGTGAACTGAGGTGGTTGCATTCTCTTCCTGCCCTATCTCTAATAACAACTAGTTATGATAATATAATATGTTATATAAAATCTTAACTATAGTAAATGTTGCATTTTCATATATTATATTTAAACAGAACTTTTTATAAAGGATTTTCAGGAACTTTAGGATGGAGGTGGGATTAATTTTCTCACAATTTCTGTTTTTATTAAATTTTAAAAGAAGACATTTCACACTCCATCAAGAAATTTCCATCACTGGATGCTAAGCAAATGAACATTTTACACCGAATACACGAAACAGTCTGATTAATCCGGCAGTCTGCATAAAAGATGACTGTAAAGCAAGATCTGAAATATTAAGCTTTGGCATTATCCCTAATATTTTTGTACCCTATGATTAAGGTGGCAGTACCTCTTTTTTTCCAGGATGTCCTGGCTTGTATTTTTATATTGCCTAAAATGTCTGGTTTTAGCTCTGTTTTCTTAAATTTGGCTTTGTTTTCTTATTGTTTTTATACTTTCTGAAGGTAATGATGAAAAAGTAGTTTAACAAAAGCATGCAGCCATTATTTGTCACATATCTAGAAAAGTTCAGCATTTTTGCCCTTGTGCTCTCAGTTGCCACTCGCTCAGAAAACAAGATGAAGATGCACATTCTGTGTTCAAGCTTCTTCAGAGATTTATTGGTATTTATTAGTACAAGGAGTCAGAGTTGCGGTCATTTGAAGACAATTTACTGAAGGAAATAGTTTGCATACTTTCCTCAGCAGAAGTCAGCTTCAGCACTCTGTAGACTGTTCATAGACAACTCTGCATACACACTCAATACAGCAGTAATTATACTCTAAAAGAGGGTCAGTAACTACTTCATTACTTAAGGTAAAAAGGTTTCTTATTTTTTAATGATAGAAAGTCATAGAGTGATGGAAGAGATCCATATGTGGATCCCATCCTGGCTGCCGTTACTAATGTCCCTGGCCACCAGTCGTGCACAGACAGATACAAACAAACATACATAGAAAAAAACACTTAGCTACTTCAAGGTTGAGTAGCAAGGCTCTTACTCTTATTGGGTACTATTCCCAAAACAGACAGATACTGGGTGCGGTTCCTCAGAGAGAGAAGTCTAGGCAATAATCAACGTTTATTGTTTAATGTTTGAAAAAGTAAAAGCCCAAATATGAGTTGACCACGTATACTTGAGACACTTGTTTTCCCCTGGGACCAAGGCTTGTTAAGAGGGTCCTGGGAAGTACAACATTTGTGTTTACCATGGTATGGATCTTCTGAAACAAGGAAATGTCACATTCTAGTAAGGCTTAGAGTACTAATGTTGATTAAGGTTATAACTAATAAGTCAAACGTCATTCAATCAATTATATCCAATTGGTTAAATACTAATACTAATAACTATTAAATATGTATTTGAAGATATATATTGAAAGCATATTAGTGTAAGTGGCTGTGGATTTTACAATCTACCCCTTCAAGGTAAAGAATTTTCAGGGATACAGAGTACCAAGTCTCCTGACATGGATGAGGAGGGAAAAAAGTGGTACACACAATACACACAGACAGTACTTTGCTATTTAATTGAGAACTGAAAGCAGGTTTTTATTCCCACTGTACATATTCAATCAATAAAGCTGTGCATGAAGATGGAATCAACAGAGAAATCTACAGAGCTTCCTTTGCAAACCATGCCAGTTTTTGGTGACCTTTTTCTGGATTCCTGTTAATGGGGATTGATTTAGAGAGTGCATCTCATTTATTGGATCTATTGGATTTGATACAACAGAAAACAAAACACAGCAATGAACTAATCGAGTGAGCCACTGATTCAGTGACCCATTCATAAAGACAGTCACTTGCTTCATTTCTGAACTAATCAGCTGTTTGAATTATTAAATGATTTGCTCATTAAGGCCCCATTTACACCTGGTATTAATATGGATTTTGGATCAGATCACAAATAGACGAGGGAGTCACATTCCCATTCACATCTGGTGTTTTAATGGCCACTTTCAAACACTTCTGTCCTGAATTCTTTTGAGGGGAGGATCTATGGGCTGGTGTATGTGGGTTTTTTCTGATATTTCGATCTAATATTTTGAAATAATACATATATGAGCATGAACATATGTTTTATTTTCACAAAGCTATTTTTAAAACGTTTACTGCATAGATAAAAATTTCTGCTGCACATATTAGTCAAAATTGTGCTGAGAGAAAAAATATTAGTCACCTATAAGTTATCAGCAAATCCTTAAATTTAACATGTATTCAGAACAGAATAAGTTAAAAATTAGAAAAAAATATGAATAGCTGTAAAATAGTACAAAATTATACATGCATTTATAAAGTGAAAAATTATGATGCCTTCCATTATAAACAACATAGCCCTGTATATGCCTAAATCCCACTTTAGATGCAGATTCTGAAAACAATGCTATGGCCACATTGTGTTGCTTTAAAAGTTGTTATAAATTGTTCTAGAATCAGATTTATATTTCTGAAGCTACTGTTTTGAAATGTCTGTTCAATGCTTTCCCATTTAACACAGTGACTTTAAATCATCTTTTGGGGGTTAATTTATTAGCCTAAATTGAATGGTGATTAATGGTGCTAATAATTAGATTCTTGACAGCTTTATTTTTCAATGATCATTTCAGAGGGCTGGAAAACCACTGGATTTGCAAACCTTGGAATCTGGCCCGCGGTTTGGACACACACATCACAAACAACCTCAGCTACATAATCAGACAGCGAGAGAGCACCCCAAAGGTATACATGCAGACACAATACTGCCACGTATCCTTCTTCCTGCACTGCAGTCTGTGTAAAGTACGGCTCGTCACAAAAATATGGTTGACAGATCCATAACCTAGCAACTTCCAAAACTGTTTTATGAAGTCTGTTGAAAGTGTGTTGGTTTATTCCAATTCTGAGAGAAATCACTCTCAAGGTCTTGAGCTTTTGATGCCAGAAGACTTCATTATCATTGGCAATGAAGCAGAGTATCTGTCGGGTTGTGTCTGCACACTCTTTATACAGTTTTTCCACAAGGTCTGTTTAATACATTTCATACACAGTCCTTCTACTCCTTTATAATAATCACATTTTACTCTCCTGCAGTCCTCCATACAAATTGGAAACAAATAATCATAATGGTAGAATAACTTGATTACTGTCCTGCAGGCCTCCTTTCATACAAGAAACACAATCATAATAGTAGATTACAATCATGACTAAATTTACATTGATTATACTTGATTATTTCATATTTTGATTAATAAATATCTTCTACAAATTCTTCATCAGAACAGATTTGGGTGCTGTCAGAATGAGTTCAAACATCTGATAAAAACATCACAATAATCCACATCTTGTGGAGTGAAAAGCTGCGTGTTTGTAAAAAAACACCCATCATTAAGAATTTTTTTTCTTAAAATTGGTACTTCCTCTATCCATAATATTGCTTTCTCCAGTGAAAAAAAAACATCTAGTCTGAATCAGTTGATAAATATGCACATATCAAACACTGTTTACAAGTAAAAACAGTCCAAAACAGTTCTAAACATATATTGGTGGATTTTGATGCTATTTTTAAACACTTAAGGAACTGTGATTATGGTACTTTGGCCAGAACCAGTGGTTAAAAGAAAAAAGCCTATGGATTAGTTTCTTATAAGCACAAGACATTAATTGTTGGATTGGATTCATATCTTTGTCGATGTCTGCCTTCTCATGTTAATTTTGGTCTTTGACATCATTATTTTTGCTTTAGTTTTCTCACCTCATCTGTACTTTCTTGTGCCCTTTTAGTAACATTTCTATCAAGATGGAAACATTTATGAACTTCACTCTTTTTTTCACAAACATTTTTTATTAATCTATATTTTAAAGCAAAATAAGTCAAATACATAGTAACTTTTAAACCAAGCCAAGAACATCCAAGCATTTCTTCAAGTGAACAGCTCTTCTTACAGCATGTTTAAAGTATTTCTTATGACATTTTATGTCACATCAAAGTGGCATCGGTCTTTACAAATCTTATTTTGCAGTGTTGCCATGCTTTCCTATTAAAGTATCTTCTTGGATTTAGTATATGCATTTTGGAATATTTTTGTCTAACATATGTTTAAACAATTGTAGAAGTAGTTTGTTTATGAAAACCAGGAGCATGTTGATGGTGACAGGGACTGATTTAAGGTGATTTCTAATTGAGAACAGTGAATGGTGTTGGGGATGTTGAAAGTAAAAGATTATTTAACCGCAGTCAGGTCATATGAAATATATGTCCCTGGGGAACCCTTTGGTTCCTGGAAATGGTTAATAAAAGGTTATTTTAAAAACAGACCAACTAGCGAAACTCTACTATTAGAAAAAAGGCTAAGAGAAGTGATATTTAATTGTGGAAAGCAGGACAGGTGAAATTTTTTTTTTAAATGGCCTACATGATCATTGGTCATTAAAACTGTCACACATCTTAGTTTATCGCAATTCTCTTATAATAAATTAAGCATTACAATTCACAATTAATCTATTATTTACATTGTGTCTGCACTTTGTTTGTTATAATGAGAGGGAACTTGGCACTGAACAAAACTCTGGTGTTTTGAGCTGTGAGTGGATTCTGTGTAACTGAATCATCTCTGGCTGGACATTGTATTCATGAAAACAACAAATGTATCTGTGATTGGCCACAATGATCAATGCTGCAAAAACACATTGTAAATAGAAACAAATGACCAGTTGATATAATGATACACTGCAGTTTTTAAGGAGAAAATGCAAGTCTGTTGACTGATCAATTTCCAAATTGTTTTTCATTCAGCATATTAAAAAACATCAGACAGATAAGTAAACAATACTAAAAACCTGATCTTTAATACTTTACTGTTATTTTGATAAATCCTTGCTGAATAATAAAAACATTTATAATGTTACAAAAGATTTCAAATAAATGCTGTTCTTATGAAAAAGTCACAGTTTCCACAAAATTATAAAGCAGCACCACTGTTTTTAACATTGATAATGTTATATTATTTCTTAATTTTTCCGTTCCGTCAGATACTTCTCAGTCCCCTCGCATGGCAGTGGAAATAGAAAGGAACACAAAATCTCTGTCCACAAACTTCTTCACAGTATCAGCTTTTGTACATTGCCAAGGGGGTGGTGTATTGCCCGACCAATAAGGATTATACATTACATCACTTGACTTTATATTAGGGATGCACCGGTTGACCGGCCATAAATCGGAACTGGACGGTTTTTGCTGAAAATACGCGATCGACAATCGGACGTTTTTTGGTCTTGTGTATGTAATAATCATTTCCATAAATCATTTGAGAATAGAATAAGCCATTTGAGGTTAAGGATTGAGTTTAACTAAGACACATGTTCTTTCCCTGGATGTATATAGTTTCTGTTTTTTTTTTTTTTTTTTTTTTTTTTTAATAAAAAATTATAAAAGAGGAAAAGAAATTATATTTTGAAACAATCGAACAAACCTACAGTACAAGTCATACTTAAAACACAGCAAGTAAATGTTCATACCTGCATTTGTTAAAACACTCTGTGATCGTAATGAGCATTATGTAAACTGAAATATATTGTGTTGTGATTGTACTGAGAGGAAGATCAAAATAAACACAAAATAGCAACAACAAAAAAAAGAAAAAGAAAGAAAACAGTTTAAATTGTATTGATATTTCACATTATTACTGTGACTGGTAATGTATGTGTCTGAAGTGTGTTGTTGCTATATATGCTGTTGTGGAAAAAAAATCTATTTAATGATCTTACATGGTCAGAGACAGCCTTTTAAAATTGTTATTCTTGCAAGAAGGTCAAACAGTACAGCAGAGAGTCCTGCCAAATGTGTGACAAGTGAGCATGCTTCTCTGATTTGGCCCATTGTTTTCACAAGCAGTCTCCTTAATTTTGCCATATAGTTAAAAAAAGCGAAATAAACACTTAATATGATTAATTTGTCACGGAGCATCCTCCCAGCTTTCTGATATTATCCTGTTTTCCTCAGCAAGCGAGAACAAGCACGTCATTGTGACATTTTCTCATAACAGATCTTTCAGTTTTGTATCTCATATAACAATACATCAGAAGAAGAAACCGCAGTGGAATACATAGTAAATACGAATACGCTTCTAAATATGAATACTCTGAGAATTTTCCTTCTACAATGTCTATGCAAAATAGCAAAAGCATTCACACCAGATTTCATTAGATGTTCCTTCACACCCATCAGGACTTAACCTGTATGTGTCTCTTTCAGGTGGTGAGTAAGTACTTGGAGGACCCTGTGCTGTTTCTCAGAGAGGAGGTGGGCATGGTGAAGTTTGACATCCGCTACATGGTGCTCCTGCGCTCTGTGGAACCTCTGCGTCTTTATGCATATGATGTCTTCTGGCTGCGTTTTGCAAACAAGTAAACCTTATCTAAATCCTGTAGACTTACCCAAAAACCCTTTATCCTGAACAAACAATATCAAGGAGTTAAAATTAGCATTAGCTATAAACTCTATATGCTGCACATCAGTTACAGGCTTTGTATTGTAACTATGTTTGCTTCTATGGTCCCTGTTAAATAAACTTTAAATAAAATAAAATGTCATGCAGTGATATACTTGGTCACAGTTGACATTTTTTTTAAACAGTGGGGATCCAGGTCAGCTAAAGTTAGGGAGATAACAGTAATGAATATCCTGATGCTAACCATGTTTTGTTATATAAATAAAGTTTACTGCTGACAGGAATTTACCTTGTGAAAGAATAAAGGGATTGGGATATATGAATTTTTTTTTTATAATTGTTCTCCAACACTGAGACCTAACACTTGGCAGTTGTCATCATATTAGCAAACTTGTTCCTATGCTTTTACATCGAGCCTATAATACCATGTCTGCAACTCTGCATACCTCTCTGCAATAAGATGTTTGTCTTTCTTTCCAGACCTTTCTCGTTGGATCACTTTGATGACTATCAGAAGCACTACACTGTGATGAACTACGCTGCTGATGTGCAGCTCAAACAGGTATAAAAACTCTGCTCAGTCTGTATGTTTGGCTCTGTAGAGTTGATCTCGGGTCACTGATGGTTTTGTTTCCGGTCAGATTCACTATGATGAATTTATCCCCATGTTTGAGAGCCAGTATCCGCAGTATCCATGGAAACAGGTTGAGGTATGGCTTTATGCACTTCATTTTCAGTCTGTCCATCTACACTACAGCATACAGCAAATTTCCCCCTTTTCCAAAAAGTATTCAGCTGTGTATAGCATCAGTATTCCTGTACAGATTTTCAAAAGTCTTCTCGCCTTAGGTATCACATTTTTATTTTTCAGTTTATTTTCAAAATGTATCATGCTTTTTTCACACAAAAAAAATATTAAGCAGCACAGCTGTTTACAATATTCATAATAAGAAATATTTCTTGATCTCCAAATCATCATATTAGAGTGAATTCTGAAGAATCACGTGAAATTGAAGACTGGAGTAATGGCTGTTGAAAATTCAGCTTTACCATCACAGGAATAAATTGCATCATTAAATGTAATAAAATGGAAAATAGTTATTTTAAAATGTAATAATATTTTAGAATATTACAATTTTTGCTGTGTGGTAGAAATTCCCCATGCACCTGACTTAAGTTCAACTGGGGGCATCACCTGGCGCCCCTCTACTGACATCTCGCCCTTTTTGAACACTATCACTTCCACTGTACCTGCTGCACAGCAGTAACCAGACAGACTCCAGGCAATGCCCTTAAGTATGCTTTAATCATGGGGACCTCATACCAATCACAGAGAATCCCCTAGCAACAAGGATACAACACTTTATATTAGAAAAGTACTTAGCAAAGGTAACATCATGTCACATTACATATTCTCCTATAATCTGCTTGGTTTACTTATATGGCAAATCACAAGATTACTATTTTCAGACAGACATCTAGCTTAGTCTCCCCTTTGTCCATATTTCCTTATTGCAACACTCCCAAAGGTTAGAACTTTTCTGTTCTCTAAAACTTTCTTAAAGGTTAGGCTTGCAAAAAAGTTATTTGTGCAAGTCATTAAATGTGTTTTCTATTTGTCAGATTCTGCTTGTGCACTTGAACAACTTGTGTTAAAGGACATTGTGTGATGAAAGTATGATGTGCTGAGATTTGAACCTTACTCTTGTTTCACGCTGTTTGATTGCCAAATGCAGTCAGTTATGCTTATTCAGCTATTATTTTCCAGACATTTCCATTGCCTCACATCCTAAGATACTGTATAAAAGTGCTACCCAAGGCACAATAAAGTTAGAATGAATAGAGCTTAGAATGAACTGCACCACTTGTGTGTCTCATTCTTTGCTCCCTGGTACCAGCTTTCCTCTGCTCAGATAACCCAACCTGAACTAAAATTATATTCAATTTATTCTTACACTATTAATTTCCATTAGACTTTTTGTAACTATGTCCTGAATTGATGACTTGTGCAGCTGAATCTTGAATTTCACTTATGAAAGGAAATGTAAAACATTAGACCAACCAATGATGAACCAGTTCTTTATCATCTCATGAAGCTTAATTTGGCAAGCATGTTATAGTCAGAGCACAACACAGTGTTACAATTGTTGACAATGGAAGAACAATAAGAAAACCAACATGGACAACCGTCAGGATAAAGAAGAGAAGTAAGGATGTGTGTTTGAAGACTAGAGAAACCAAAAAAGTGGAAGAAGCAGAAAAGGCCAAGGACTGATGAAAAAAGGTCCACTGCTGTGTCATTTTAATTGCACTGATATATTCATTGACATAAATACTTAGTTTTGAGAGATGAACTGGGAATTTTGAGTAGGTTACAGGCTTTTGGAGATAATCCATTGTGTTGTGCTGTTTCTATAAATACTTTTGAGAGATGAACTGGTTTGCAGATGTTAAGGATGAATCAATACATGTACCAGAGCAGCTGAGGAAAACTTAAAATTGTAATCTTATAATAACCCTTTTTTATATTAAAGGTTAAACAAAACTAAGCTAAATCTCACCATGCACACCCATGATCCTCCTGCATAAGTTTCCTCAGAGTCGGGTGTCACTGTATAGTATCACAGTATGTGAAAGTATCCATTTACACATGTCCCAGACCTCAAAAGTTGTCACTTGTTGTTATTGCTTAACCTGTACACATACAAACAGAGAAACATCTATGGTTAGCACCCTCACTGTAATCTAAAAAGCTTCACTATGTGTTGTCTTTTTAAATGTTGTTTGTTTCAGTCGGATATCTTTAAAGCATTTTCAGAGCTCTTCCAAGCAGCTTCCTGCCGCCCTGCTCCATATGGGATCTGTGCATACCCCTCCTCCAGAGCCATATACGCCATTGACCTCATGCTCAAATGGGACCAGACGACAGAAGGTATATTCTGTAGATGGTCAAATCACACTCTCTCTAATAGCCATGCTACATTAATTCAGAAACTTAGAATACATTTTACTTAGATTTTTGTTTTGGAGAGAAGTAAAAAAAAACTTTTCATCTCAAAATTCTGACTTAATCTTCTGATATTAACTCACAATTGCTAGAGAAAAAAGTCAGAATTGTGAAAGAAAATTGCCAATTGTCTTTTTTTCTGTAGCGATAAAAAAAACTAAGTGAGAATTATTTATTTTAAACTAAGAATTCAAAGAAAAAAGTCGGAATTCCGAAGATGTAAACTCAGAATTGTGAAGGGTAAAAGTCAGAAATCTGATTTTATATCTTGCTGTTCTGACTTTTTTTCTCTGAATTTTATATCTCAAATGATGAGGAAATCTTTTTTAATTGTGAGAAAAAAATTCACAATTACCTTTTATTTTTTTATTTTTTTATCAGTGGCAGAGTGGTTTACTTACCAGCTAAAATGAATAACATCCATTAAACTTCATAAATGTAATAGTTCAATACTTTTTCTTTTCTTTTCAGGAGAGCGTGTGATGCAGCCTCAAATACTGGAGGTGAATTTTTGCCCAGACTGTGAGCGGGCCTGTCGTTATCATCCCAAGTTTTATGACCACATGTTCCAAACACTGTTCCTGGATCAGAAAGAACAGTGTCCTGTCACTCAAATTTTATGACCAACTTGCACTTAAATAAAGATGACTAAAACCCCTTTAACAGTTTTTGTCCCTTTTTTTCTACATGCATCAATTACAATGATGAATCACTTACAGCTTTATTTAATGAAGGATGTGTAAATTTTACTTTTTAAGTGGCTGATGCAGTGAGACCCAAGCAAACAAAGTGTTTCAATAAAATTTTAGTTTATTTTAATACAAATTCTTAACTGATTAGGTGAGTTATATATAGGCAGGTGTTGGGAACTCAGATACGAAGACCAGGAGACTCTTGGGTAATCTTCAACAGGATTCTTTATTTAGAACGCTCTGCACGGCGCTGCAGTCATCAAAAGTCTAACTTGTCCTTAAGACATTGTAGTTTTTATACATTCAAGTGGGAGGGATCCATACAGTAGAGGTGGAGACTAATTAAAGCATGCAAATGCAATCAGGAAAATGCCAGACACAATTTTCCCAGCCTTGATCTCATCAGCATAACAGTGTCATTCAAATGCATAGGTGCTAATTCAATCAGTCTGGCAAGACTGGTGAGGAAGAGCACAAAGACAAAAGGTCATTATCTCAGACTCTTGATTTTCTTGATTTGATCTTCTTGGATATGTCAGCTTTATTACCTACTACAGGGGTTAAAGTGGAAAAAAATCCTGAGCCTGAACTTTTTTTTTGGGGGGGGGGGGGGTGTTTGGAGAGAAACTCCACAGACAGACTTAATTTAAATATTGACGATAGTAAAAAAAAATACAGTAACAAGAGCTTAAAGTGCTTCGAAAATGGTAAACAGACTGAGATAGACATGAATCTCTTCAATGATTATGTTTGGCACCATTTATTTAAAAGTACTATGTCAAATAAAGTGTTTTCTTCTAAACAATAACAAGTGCTTAAATAATTAAGTGCTCAAAGTGCTGAAGAACTGAACTGCTAAACTGAAGATTAGAAGTGAAATCAAGGCTGTTATCACTTTTTTTTCTGGGATGTAACTCGCATGTTGATTTGAAACCAACAGGCTAGTGAACGCTTTTTTTGTCTTCTGCCAGTTTTCTACACAGGGTGACCAGTGGCTGCGAAATTCTGAATGACAAATCATTTTCTGCTATAAATGTGCACACACGTATTTTTTAATCGCAGACATGGTCAGTCATAGACAAAGGTGTGTCAGCTAATAGTTGCTCCCGGCTAGAGACCTGCACTCCCGCGGGAGTACCGCGGGACCCAGCGCCACCGAGTGCGGCGCGGGACAATATTTGAGGGCTGAATGCGGACGCGGGCGGCAAGATATTATTGTGTGCAGGTTGCGGGAAAATAAAATTATTTGCGGGACAAATAAAAGACAAAATAACAAAACAAAATAACTAGAAACAAATAGACCTTTGTTTATAATAAAATTAAATAGACTTTGCGGAATGGGAGGATGCGGATGATACCATAGACAGCGACGTGTAATTCGATTCCTTAATAGCGATGTATTTAAATGTCAAATTGGATGGATTAGAAGCACACAGACCGGATGATGTCCTCCAGTGGTGGAAAAGACGAATTTCCGAGATTAAGCAAACACGCCATGTACTTTGTATTCCAGCTAGCGCACCATCGGAGAGAGCTTTCAGTATTTGCGGTCGCATACTGGAGCAGAGACGGATTAAACTGAAGCTCTCAACAGAGAACGACATGATATTCCTGCATGGTCACATTAAGTAGTCGTACAGTTTTTTTTAGTCAATTCAGTTTATTTTTATTTAGCTTAATATTTCAAATTGGTCTATTTTGTTATTGAGGAATAAGGATATTTTTGTTAAATGTTTGAATGAATTGCTCAGGCCCCATAAGATACTTTTCCTTTGAAACTGAAATAAATCCAGGTTTATTATTATTATATAATTTATAAGGCTATATAGCCTAATTATTATAGGTAGGCCTATATATATATTTATTTACATTTCTTACTTTTTTTACTGTATATGTTCTAAGTTCCTTGTTCATGTTCATACTTTTAATTAAACGCAAATAAAACGAAACATTTGTTTATTTTCTGTTTCTTTTTAAATTTATATTCAACAGGGGAGCAAGTGAAAAAATTAGAGTAGCAGGCAGAATATGCAATGAATAAAAAAAAAAGAAAAACTACTGTAGGCTATACGTTTACCCGCGGGATTTTGCGGGCGGGAGCGGGGGACGGAAAAATCCCTCCCGCGCAGGTCTCTACTCCCAGCAACGTCGTGATGAGTTTGAGTGCACAGGCAGCGGCTCTATGACCGGAGTCTGGTGCTGCTTTCCAGGCAGGTTTTAGCTCGCAAGTCACTATTTCAAACCACGACTAACGACTTTTGACTTCTGAGCGCAGGGAAATTTAGCTAGATTGTTAATTTTATTGCAACGTTACACTCTCCTAAAATCTATTTTTCAACGTGTACCACTTGCATAAACACTGGCTGTTGTTTCACAGGTTTAAGGTTGGAAAACACGGGTTGCCTGGAACGCGACATAAACGAGCAAGCACTTTCTTACCGCTGCTGGCATACAGTAATTCCTCGAGCAAATCATGCAGAAACAAGCCCCGGGCTCTCTCAGTTTCTTGCACCAACTGCCAAAAAGCGCCATTTATTTTTGAGTCCTTTATCTATTGCTAGGAGTCTAGGACATCATCCCAAGGCTTCATAAACTTGCGCTCCATTTTTGTTTTTCTCCGACAACGCTAACGTGACATTGATGCATGGGCGTCAATCATCCTTCACGCCCTTCTCTGCTTCTGATAGGCTTGTAACGTTAGTTAAAGCTGCGTTCCTCTCATATGATTGGTATAAGAAATAAATTGGCTCGAAAATATTAAACTGCATGCACAGGCTCTCAAATATTATATAATTTTTTTCCCCTCACGGCCACACGCCGGAGATCCGGCACGGTGCCGGAATACTTTAAGCCCTGCTACTATTATATTGGAACCTATATTTAACATTTTATAAATTTGCAATCCCACACAGGAGAACTTACATCTTCAGATCACCATGTTTATTCCTGATGAATGAATGTCACACAAATGTATCCATTGTGTCACTAATCTAAATTTTGCTATACACCCCCCCCCCCCCCCCCACCACCACAGGCTGGATGAGGATAGGTCACGTAGGCACGACCTGTGAAATACAATAGGTAAAGTCAGATAAATATAGAGGTATGAGTTGTGGTTTTGACACCCTGCGAGCAGAAACAGTATAACTGGCATTCTTCAAATATCATCTTGCAAATACCAGCTTTTAGAAAGAACATCTATGATGCAGAATACAGGTGCATCTCAGTAAAATAGAATGTCATGGAAAAGTTCATTTATTTGAGTAATTAAACTCAAATTGTGAAACTTGTGTATTAAATAAATCCAATTCACACAGACTGAAGTAGTTTGAGTCTTTGGTTCTTTTAATTGTGATGATTTTGACTCACATTTAACAAAAAACCCACCAATTCACTTCTGTGTTCCATCGCTCAACCGGATCTGATCTTCTACAACTATATATTTTAATAGTTGGGGGCTCGTCCGCAAAAGTGGGATTCTTCCTGTGAACTGTGAAAAAGTCCAGAGACTGAGAAAGATAACCAAAGCATGCTGGAGTTCAGGGAAGGACCTACAATAAAAAGGGTAAGTGTTTTGGGATATTTCTTAAAGGAAACAGTGTTTATTCATAATGAATAATAATGTATAAATGTATATGCAAAAATAAAAGTATAACAACATTGGAAATCTGCATACACCAAAGATTTAGATTTCTCTTGTACTAAGTAAGGATTGTATTTCAGTCCCTCTCAGTCAGCGATGATGATCTGCACAGATGTGGGAAGAACTATACAGTATTACACAAACAGAGTCTGGTCCCAAATCTTCATTGAGCAGTTTGTTTATAGGGAGAGTGGGGACAGTTGCAAAGTGTGGCAGTTGCAACATTGCTGATTTATCCAATCAGGAATGAGCCGGAGTCATGACAGTCCTACTGCACATGCTCAGTATGCCCCTCCTTCTTTCTGGAAGTTTACAGCCACATGTGAAACTACCTTATGGGAGAACTGAAATTCAGGGTAAAAAAGTAACTTTTTTTACAACTAGATTTTTTGTCATAATGTCTAAACTGTTTAAGCATTGATCTTTATAGTTTTATAGTTTGAATGTGCAGTTTCTTAGCTCTTAACAGACTTAGGTACAATGTGTTCAAGCTAATTTGTTAGGCTAGCATCACTAGTTTTAAGATGGCTGCCAGGGGGTGGGACAGTTGCAACGCATTGTTGCAACTGTCCCCACATGGTGTTGCACCTGTCCCTCATGACAATAATAATGACAAATAGATATTGCTGTGACATCTGATCCTTTGGAAGTTCCTCCAGTGCACGCAGGGACTTCTGCCTCTTCTGCAGTTCCTCCAGTGCAAGCTGGGAGTTCTGCTTCTTTTGCAGTTCCTCCAGTGCATGCTGGAACTTCTGTTGCTACTACAGTTCCTCCAGTGCAAGCTGGGACTTCTGCCTCTTCTGCAGTTCCTCCAGTGCAAGCTGGGAGTTCTGCTTCTTTTCCAGTTCCTCCAGTGCATGCTGGGACTTCTGCTGCTACTACAGTTCCTCCAGTGCAAGCTGGGAGTTCTGCTTCTTTTGCAGTTCCTCCAGTGCATGCTGGGACTTCTGCTGCTACTACAGTTCCTCCAGTGCAAGCTGGGACTTCTGCCTCTTCTGCAGTTCCTCCAGTGCAAGCTGGGAGTTCTGCTTCTTTTCCAGTTCCTCCAGTGCATGCTGGGACTTCTGCTGCTACTACAGTTCCTCCAGTGCAAGCTGGGACTTCTGCCTCTTCTGCAGTTCCTCCAGTGCAAGCTGGGAGTTCTGCTTCTTTTGCAGTTCCTCCAGTGCCTTGACAGACACCCCCCGAAAAGGAGGCTTTGGAGAGGGAGAAAGCAAAAGTAAAGAGAAAGCCAACCAAAGTTAAGAGAAAACTGACAAAAAACACAATGGAAACAAGCCAACAAACCAAAACCGAGAAGAAAAAGCATACATAGAAGGACAGTGACTCTGAGAAAGAAGAAGATTTTTGTTGGGAGAGCTACTCCAGACCAAGCGAGGTGTGACTTCAATGTTGGCAGTGCCTGCACTGATGGTGGTTCCATTTACGTTTGCCACAATTATGAGTCAGATGGGGAATTTTGAATACATGATGCTATGAAATAAACAGTTTGTGTTCTTTTGGTGGTGTTATAAAATTGTTAGGGCCTACATTAATCAGTTTGTGGGATTTACAAAGGTGTTACATGGTTGTGTACTGTTTTTTTACTTTAATAAGTTAACTCAGTGAACTCTGGTCTCAAATAAACTGAAAAAAGATTTGAAAAATGATGCCGAAGTATGAGTTTTATTACATCTAAATGACTGTTGCAACTGTCCCCAACATTTTTCAGGGTCCATTTAAGTACAAATTACTTTCATATTATCACATGTACACATGTTGCAACAGTATGGGCAGGTAGGTGAAATATATGGGTTTAATATATATATATATATATATATATATATATATATATATATATATATTTGTCTTTCTAATACAAACAGTCGCTGAGAAACTGAATGAAATGTAAAAAGTGTTGCAACCGCCCCCACTCTCCCTACTTTGCATATAAAGCCAAAGCAACACCATCATCCTGGATGTTGCATTCCACCAGAGGGTACACAAAGATGAATCATTTATCCCTGAACGTGCAAAATAACTCATTTGCAGTGTAACCTTGAATGAAGAAACGGTGTAGCTACATCTAGCTCAAAAAAAGCTCTAGCTCTTGTATTGTAGTGTCAACATAAATGTGAAACAATATGAGAGAAAGAAATGCATGCCCCCCCCCCCCCCCCACCCCGGAACGCGAACGGAAACGGGACGACCTTCAGCGACATGTTTTTGATGTTTGCATCGCGAATAAGACTAATCGCGCAGATCTATCCATCGTGTAAATTACCCTTCACTCTTGTGATAATGCAGATCCTGCAAGTCATAAACATATTAAAGAGCAATTGGCAGGCAAAAGGGCGCCACTCCTGGTGCAAATTGCCCCTCGTTGTCACTTCAGATTGTTTAGGCAATCACCACCAAATTGTTGAATAATGTAGTTCCCAGCCCCCATGCATTTCGCCAAAAAAAAAAAAAATCATAATGTATTAAATTCTTTGCTTTTTTGTGCTTGCTAATTTTTGTAAACTTCCATTTAAAATAATAATTATTTAAATTAAAGAAATTAACTACATATATTATTAATAGTAGGTAAAACAATTTATTAAGTCTTTTGTTTGTATTAATATAGGGAATTTGAAATAGACTAATTTAACGTCTTTGTTTTGAGTAGACATTTATTTGCCATGTAGCCTACTGTGTTTATGTGCAAACAATTGTTTGAACTAGTGTGATGTCTTCCAGGAGATACTGGTGGGACAACTGCAATGCAAACAATATAGTACATTTTTATTGTTATTCACAACAATTTAAGACTGTGAGAAGAGACAGAAGTCAGAAAGAGCTTCATTACACACAAGGAATTTGACTTGGCATGACAATCAAATATACAGATACGAATGAGGTTATGTAAGTTCACTTTTTACTCAATGTTAAGCGATATTATACTTGCATCGTTTACACGATTGGAAGCATGTCATGATGTACAGGTCAGAAGATTAATGAAATAACTGTGATGCATGCAGAGAATATTGGGGAGATTCCAAAAAAGGAGGAGGAGCACAGGAGCACCTGCAATGTAATTTTTCAAGGACTGTATAAAAGTATGAGTTGCAAGTGTGATTGTTAGATGTTCAGCAGGCTTGTCGGCTTTGCTGTCTGATGAATAAAGTCTGAAAATATGGCATCTGGAACTACTTGCCTTGAGAGATTTTTTGGAAAATGGTGAAGACTTTCTACCGCAACAACAGTAAGTATGCTGTACAACAGTAACTCTCACAAAAGCTCCTCAGGAAATGTGAATTTAGCTCATTGGTGAATAGTGTCGAAGAGAAAGCAGTAGCTTATTGTATGCTAAACAGTGAGAGCAGACTTGTGGATAACATTGTTAAACTTAAAACCACACACTATATCATGCAGTGTTACATGACATGTCACATGATGCTGATGCATTATTAGTGTGTGAATGTGTCATAGAAACAAAACTTCATTCTTCACTGTGTGTTGTGGTTTTGCCTTAGGGATAATTTAATGGAAACAAAGAGGCCATGTTGTATCTTAAGCAAATTTAAACAAGCTCAGTAGTTTCCTCGCATCAGATGTTTGAGTAATGTTCATGTTGGCACATATGATACAACAAATAGGACATGTGATTCATTATGAGGCTAATGGTTACAGAAAATGAAATGTTTAGACGATTGTGCTGTTCACTGATTAAGGATATTGGGATCCTTTGTGATGCGTTTTGCGATTGCAATGACAATAAGAACAAAAGTGGTGTGCAGCTTTAGATGTAACCCTTATGGTTAATGTTGTCAGCTGATGTTTCAAGGCTGTGCTGACGTCAGTGCATGTTTATTTACTGCATTTCATTAGCTCTGTATTTGTACTCTGCATAATGACAATAAAGTTGAATCTAATCTAATCTAATTTTCACATCTGCATGATGTTGTAGGTTTCACACCCATGCATCACAGGTTTTTGGTTATGCAGAGGACAGCTACAGCACTAACTAAATGGCTAACAGCCATTCTTAGCAAACTAAATTCCCAAAAATAACAATATTGCTGTAGTATTGATGCAAAAAATTTCAATCCAGGTCAGACGGTGGGTGGTGGTTTAATATGCAACAAATTTATTCAGAGAATATAGAAAATGAAACTACAAATCATAACTTGCAAACAGATTATTAAGTATCATAACCAGCTTCAAATACAGAAAATGCAAATCCAAAATTAATATAGTTTTAAAAACAATCCATATATGATAGGTTGTGCCCATCTAAGATTAGTAAAATGATTATAATATTCAAAAGTACTCAAACTGTTAAGAATATATGTATTCAAATAATAATACAGAGTATATAAGCATACTTAGTATATTAAAAATCAAAGTATTAAAATTCAAAGTATCTGAGTTGAATAAACCTGTAAAAGTTCAAAGTATTAAAGTGAGCCTGAAATAAAGGATAAAGAAAAGATGAGAAACCGGAGTTCAATTAGGTAGAGACTGAGATGGGAGGGTGTCTGCATCTCTTTATATATATTCTTTCTTATGATTAAAGCTGAAGTCATGTCTCCGGTCTATTCAAAAATATCCAAATATGTCTTGCGGATGGTTTCACTTCCACATTTGGGAAGGTCAGAACGTCCTCTGGTTATAATGTTTAGATTTTATTTCCTTGAATGGACTAGGCTCAGTCAATACAAAATGGAGAGCCACTGCATTATCTATTTCTGCCCCTATATAGCTACAGAGATCCTCTAAGGCCTCGGGGACAGATTGTTGTTCTCAGATCAACACGTGGTAGAAGTCAGAATTTCGATGCAAGTATAAAAAAATCATAATGCTATACTAGTACATTTTTATTATTATTCAAATAAGAACCCAGTTTTGTTCATTAGTGTTTATCAGTCTCTTTATTGTGAGTGGGGTGGTGTGTGTGTGTGTGGGGGGGGGGGGGGGGCTGATTGGGTGCATGCCATGACTGAAAACATGGCACAAGTTTAATAAGACAACTGTGGTGGGAGTATTGAAGAGATTCCAAAAAGAAAACAGAGGAGCACCTGCAATGAGATGTTTGGTATTGTATTTTGCAAGTGTTGTAAGTGTGATTGTTATGTTCTGTAGGCATCTCGGCTCGGTGTCTAGATAAATAAACTGAAATTGTAATCTGGAACTTGTTACCATGAGAAGGAACGGAGGGGGTTTTGCTTGTTATACCAATGCATATTATGTTTATATTGCTTTAGTTTAACAATACGGCTAAATATTACTGGCCCAATATTTAAACACTGTTCTGCATATTAGTTATTGGGAAAGTAAACATTAAAATATCAGTGTAAGTGAATGTTAAATGAATAATGACTGATCTCTCTCCAGGGTGTATTTTTGTTTTATTAACAAAGCTGAAAGAAGCTGACATAATTTAAAACAATAAGAAACAAAATAACTTACTCACTGATGCAAAATCAAATCCATATCAGACGGTTGGGTTTAAGATATATGCAAATGTATTCAGAAAAGTTTGAACTCATGGCAAGTAAAACTTGACAATGAAACATTACATTTTAATAATCATATGTGAAGCCAGAAAATATTGGTAACAATCCATTTATAACGGATTGAACACAAACTAAAATTAATATAAACAATGTGGAATGAATGAGTATACCACCTGAATCAAATATAAACCTTCATAAAGTTTGAGTCTAAGTCTTAAGGATTAAGTTGCACCCAACTAGTTTAAAGAGTGAAGCAAAAAAAAAAAAAAAAAGAGGAAGTTGTAAGAGAGTGAGGAGAGAAGTAAAGAGGAGTGCAAGACATAACTTTTTTTTATCCCTGCAATATTCAAAGAACACTGTGTTAAACAAAGAAATCTCCATTGCATAATGGGGCATAAGGGCTATTTCAAAATCAAACATAACAAGCCCCCCCCCCCAATACTCACCCCCACCAACACTGGCAGCTATTCAGAGAAATTCATACTCAGAGTACAAAAAAACCCCCAACAGGATCTTTTAAGAATCTTATAAAGCAGATTCTACTTAATATTCATATAGTAATGTTAATAACATTGTTAATAATGACATCACTCTTGGAATATAATTTATAAACCATTTAAAAATGCATAAGACACATCAGAATAAGTAAATTCTCAAAGGTCGATTCACCACTCACAATCTGTATGGATGTTTATATCCTGGGTTTTGTATAGGTGTTAAGTGGTGGGCGGGGTGTGTGTCTTCAGACAGCCCCTTCTTTTGTCATTCTCTGAGTCTGGCATTTATTAGAGCCTCAATGCAAAGCGAGTGATGTCCGCTCTCACTTACTCTTTGACAGTGGAAATGTATGCGCGTTTTGCAAGTTTGATGCGTTAAAACCAGGAGATTCCAGGATTGTCGTGCGGATTCAATCTTTGTTTTTTAACAGGATACGTTTGTAGATCTAAAGCGGAAACGGAATCGATGCGACTATGTAACTATATATTGTGAGTATGATCTAGGCTATTCAGAGTTAAGAAAATGAAAACTCACAAATTTCTTGCCTTACTCTTCATCTATCTTTTTTTTTTTGCATTGCCTACACAGTAGCATACATTCGCAAGTTGCAAAATAAGTTTTAACCGACTAGTAGCCTATCTATCTTTTTTTATTACTTGCACGTATTTTGATCACCATTAAGTTATTCTACAATGAGTAGTTCTTTAAAAGTAGTAGGTTAAGTGTTAAGATGCAGGGGCGGGATTTCTGGGTCATTCTTACTATTCGGCGGCATTTCAGTTTGATAACTTTCCATATATATATATTTTTTTATTTCCATATTATATTAGCTGAAGAATGGCTTGTTACACTATAAGAAAAATATATTGGACCAGCTCAGGATATTATACTTAAATATTTTTTCACGAAATTCCTCAGTTATGCAAGGACCAAATATCCACCCTGTTACAGGACATTCTCATTTCACTTAACAAATGTTTTGAAAGCACAGTTATTGTAATTTTTTAATTGAAAAAAGAGCAAAAATGTCCCTCTCTACACTTTGCAAATGTATTTTAACAAAGTGTTAATTATCGGGCATTATCTTGAAAAAAAGTTGTTGTATTTATGAAACACAGCATAATTTCAACACATTTCTTTTAGAATAAAAAGTACATTTAATTGGAATTTTGGAACCATTTTAACTTTCATTCCCTACAAGTAATCACAAATATATGCATAGTACTTGCTGAACTTATTTTAGTAGTATCACAAAAACACTGAGGTAACAGGATGGACAGAGGGGGAAACAGGAGCAGGATACAACAGGGTGGACACCACACCACACCACTTAACAACAGTATATTTCAACATGTTGCCTAATACAAGAAGCATATTGTCACAATTTACAATCACTAAAACAGATAAATGGTTCTGTTTATAAAATGTATTTGACAGGGGTCCCCAAACTCCATCCTGGAGGGATTTTAATTAATAAATTTCTAAACACATATTTATTGTGTTTTATTTTAGAGGGGCAGTGGTGCATCGAAATTCTGATTTCTGCCACGTGTTCATTTGCTACGTGCTTAACAATAACAGTAACAGTCTCTTCCAGAGGCGTTAGAGGACTTCTGCAGCCACATAGAGACAGAAATAGATAATGCAGTTGCTTTCCATTTAGTTCCACAATGTGTGACTTTTGAGATACTTAGTATTCTTATATACTTTGTATTATTATTTACTCTATATTTTTTAACAGTTTGAGTACTTTTGAATATTATAATCATTTTACTAATCTTAGATGGGCAGAATCCATCATATATGGATTGCTTTTAAAACTGTATTAATTTTGGATTTGTATTTTCTATATTTGAAACTGGTTATGATACTTAATAATCTTGTTTGCAAGTTATGATTTGTAGTTTCATTTTCTATATTTTTCTGAATAAATTTGTTGCATATTAAACCACCACCCACCATCTGACCTGGATTGACATTTTTTGCATCAGGCAGTAACTTTGTAAGATTAGTATTCAGAAACAAATATTAACCCATTTTTAACCAAAATATACCACATTATGTCATGAATGACACTGAATACTAGGAATGACCCTTCTGCCGAAGCAGAGCGATTTATAGGGGCCCAAAAAGCCCAGCAGAGAGAGAGAGAGAGAGAGAAACGTTGACTCTAAATATATATTTGACTCTAAATATTGAGCAATAAGAAAGTAGCAAGAGGTAAAATATCCTAATATGGCAGTAGCATGTCTCATGATCAGTGAGTAATGTCTATGTCCCAAAAATATTTACATTTACATTCATTCATTTAGCTGACACTTTTATCTAAAGTGACTTACAATTGCTATATATGTCAGAGGTCGCATGCCTCTGGAGCAACTAGGGGTTAAGTGTCTTGCTCAGGGACAAATTGGTGTCTCACAGTGGATTCAAACCCGGGTCTCTCACACCAAAGGCATGTGTCTTATCCACCTGGCCAACACCACCCACGTAGCCAGCTCAACAAAAACAGCAGCCACAGAGTATGGAATGATATTCCGGACTCCACAAATTGAAAACGCAATTGCAAATACAATTTGCAATTCCTTTTGAATAAAGTCTGGAATATCATTCCATAACAGAGTGTTCTGCTTTTCAATCACACACTCAATAAATGCTACTGATAAATTAAATGAGCTGAGAAATATGACAATATTGTAACCATGACTTGTGTTCCGGCTATTTGGAAGTAATGAAATACGATTAGCTAGTTAGAGTCAGTTCTTTGGTCAATCTGATAGTTCACTTTGAATCATTTGTCATCCACGCTCCCAATACATCCTGTTAGCGATTAAAAAACGTTCAACAAATTCAATTCAAAAAAGCATTATGAATTGTGGCTTTGTACTGCAGGTAAAGACAATACCATGGCATGTTATTTTGGACACATTAAAGGCCCTTTCACACTGCGATTCCGGCAAATACACGGGTGATGTGTACCGGCAATTGTTCCTGGGTCTTGCACTTTCACACTGCCAGTTATTACCCGGAATATGTGTGTGCTTTCACACACAACCTGTAAAGGTCCCGTTACGAAACGTGACATCAGGGCGTGACGTGTAATGTACGAGTCGAAAACGTTAGGCACGTTATACTTTCACTGAAGCAAGCGAACGATCTCGGCGTCCGCGCTGAAAGTGAGGAACTAACTAATCTCTGCTTCATTACAGTTTGCACATAATTTTTCGTCGCGAACGTTTATCTTCCTTCAAAACACCTGATAAAAGAGTCCCGTAATAACGTGCGTCATCTCTACGACTCGGCATTAAATCTAGCTTTTGTTCACACAGTGCTCGTTGCGGGACTGAACTAGAGATCGACCGATATGGGTTTTTCTATAGCCGATGCCGATGTTTAGAGGTCAGGGTCAGCCGATGGCCGATATGTGCTGTCGATTTTTAGGGCCGATATCTTGAAGTTTTCCCCTTCATTTGCATGCAAAAATGTCACACTAATAATAAGTGGATGCACAACATTTCTAAACTTATCATCATTTATTGAGCACTAACTTGAACCATCTCTCGAATCTTAATTTTGTGCACTGCACGGTATTAAAATAAAAAATGTATCCAAAGTTAACCAAACAAAATCAATAAACTGGCCAAGTATTAAATATATAAAACAGGTAATATATATATATATATATATATATATATATAAATAAAAGTCAATCATTTACATAAAAGTTTTAGAGCATTTATCAAGTAGAATTTTTCAAGTTTGTTGGAACATAAATGTAAACTTAAATATACATTTAAATAAATAAAATTTAAAAAATAAAAATCTGAAAAATATAAAAAAATAAATATATAAAAAATAAATAACAGTAGTGCTGCAAACACACTAGCAACCAGCAACATTTGTGTTTGGTATAAATGACACAGAACATCTAAAGTGCATTTTAATTTCAAACTTACATCGCAGTCTGTTCATTATTAAAATAAAGTACAGTCAACCAAACATTTAAAAGGTTACACTGGTCAGTTTAAATAGACCGTATACTGGTCCACTCTGCTGTTATGCCAAGGAGGTTTTTGCTCATGTGAAGAGGATGATCTTTATCGAAATTTCGGCCGCCGAAAATTTTCGGCCGAAATGGCATTATTGGTTTCGGGCCGAAATAAAAAAAAACTGCCGAAAACGTAAACCGAAAATGAATGTCACCCGCCCTCCCATCCGTGAGCAAGCGCTTAGGTTTCACTCACGGTCGAGCTGTTATCACGCGTCTGCCTATCAAAGATTAAGCATGTCAAAGGGCTGTCACAATCAAAAAAAGCTTGTCACAAAAGCTGCACAATCGATCGGACCAGCCAACACAAGTTTCGAAAACGAAAACAGGGAATCGATTTTAACGGCCTTCTCTCGGAGCGCGTCCAGCTCGTCACTATACGCTCACAGCGAACGCGCGTCACACAGCAACTGCAGATTCTGACACACAAACACACACATACACACACACACACATACACACACACACACACACACAGAGCCTATTAGTGCATAATATCAATGTAGCCTTCAGTAATGTTTTTCATTGATGTTATGGCAGTCCACATTGCTGACTTGTGCGCGTCTCAAGCGCCCTCTTTACGTTAACGATTCAATGAACACTTTGCCTATGTCTCAAAAATCGAACAGGATTTTTTTTTCACAAAAGTGACAGCCCTATACGAGAGGACACCAAAGTTGCAATATGTAACATTTGTTCTGCAAAAATCTCCAAAATTGTTTATTTTTTTGCACAATTTTTAAAAAACTATTTTATTTGATGGAACATAAAACTTGAAGAATAATTATTATTTATATTTATTGTAAAAAATATTTTATGTTTTGTTATGTAACTGTTAAGTTTGATTATTATATTGTGATTTTTCAATTCAGATCCATTAAATCCAAGCTATATATATACGTTTTTAAAAGAAGCCATTTTCGGCCAAGTGCATCCTAAATTTTCGGTTTCGGCGCAGAATTTTCATTTTGGTGCATCACTAGTAACGTCACGCTGCAGTGTTTGTTAGAGCTGCCAACTTCTCCACCCCATTTACAGAGTGAAATTCTCTGACTACCTTTATCTCCCAGGACTGCTGTTGAATCTTCCAAAAGTTTTGGCTTGGGGTGCTTCACATGCAATGGCAGCAGCAGCACTTTCCACCGCACCACAGGGCTGCCCGCCGACGTGCCTGACTTTAAATCGGCGCTACTAAACAAGGATATCGGCCGATGCCGATATATTAAAAAATGACAAATATCGGCCCGATATATCGGCCGACCGATATATCGGTCGACCTCTAGACTGAACCCCGCAATGTTCTGGCAATTTGCCGGGTCCGACATGCAGTGTGAAAGGGGCTCATGATACATACTCAAGACAGGAGTAATGGCTGAAAATGCGGCTTTTTCATCATATTAATTACATTTTGAAATGTATTTTTAAAAAAAATCATAATAATAGGCCAAAGGCTCCCTAAAATATTAGTGCTACTAATTGGCTACTTTGACATTACTTGTCCCCATTTACTTAGGCCTACTAGTAATTTAAAAAAAGTACTTAATTTATTAATTCAAATAAATGAAGGAATACAGGATAAAAGAGGTTGTTTAGCAATAATTGCTAAAATGCAGTTGAGAGTGTAGGGGAATGTACAGTTAAAACCGACGGACCAGATATGGTGAATGAAGACCAGGAGTCAGAGATGCGTTCAATTAAAGAAAGATTTACTGAAGAACACGGTTTGCAGTTTCATCAGCAGAAGTCAGCTTCAGTACTCTCAACGGAGTTCATAGGACACTCTGTGTACAATTCAAAATCAACAACAATTATACCCTGACAGAGGATACTAATTGCGTCAATGCATAATTCAAAAAAATTCTGATTGGTTCCAAAACCTAGATAAACTTAGTTTCCACATATGGACGTAAACAATTCAAACATATCTTCTGACAACTATTTTGGTGAAAAGTGATCCGAGGTCAAACGCAGTACGTCACTCCAAAGAAGTATATCTTATAAGCTGGACATTGGCAGTTGAATGTTTTTTCTGGGACTGATTAAGCTTCTCCCAGTACAGACAGATACTAATACACACATGCAGAAAACTTATCATAACTTCAAGGCCTCCTTGCCCTAGCTAGAATTTTATCAGTATGGTTCGTTACACACACACACACACACACACACTATGAAGTCTCATAAGCGCACATAAGGTAACACATTTCACTCTTGCCATAACTTGATTAATAGTCAAACAAGAAATAATGTTATAATATAATTAATATCAATATGAAGGATATGGCAACTCGGCATCCACTCTTTCAAGAGGAGGATGCTTGTAGTCTGCATATAACATGGAATTAAATAGGTTTCTTTTATGAGCTTTCGCTTCCACGTGACAAGAACAGAAGCCACATACTGTACTAAAAATGAACACTGAACTGTAGTTAGACAGCATTTAAGGTCATGACTGGTCACAGCTCAGAATAAATAGGAATTCAGGGATCCTATGGACTATGAACAACAGCTGTCAGTGTTTGGGGGGGGGGGTGGTCTGGTGCAACAGCTGTGTGTAAGTTGTAAGTAAGCCTAGTTGCAATGGAAAGGGGCAATAAGTTACACACTACTAAATATTTTTGCTTTGAACTATTAAACATTTTCTGGAGCTGTCATCCATTTTAAGTGACATTTAAGGACATTTATTTTTAGTGATATTTTAAGGTTACATGGATATTATAGCCAGGGCTTAGAAAAAAAAAATCCCATTGAAGATAACATTTAAATGTGAATTGAAATTTAAAGATGAATGAAGTGAACACTCATTTTAGATTGAACATCTCATTAAATATACATCTACTGAGATTTCATACATTGACTAAAATATGTTTGTTAAAGGTGGAATGTGGAATTCTAGCTCCTTTCACCCTGCGATTCCGTATAATACATGGGTAAAGTGTCCCGGCAATTGGAGTCACGCGATAACGTGCGTCATCACTACGACACACTTTATGGCATTAGATCTGGCTTCTGTTCACACAGCGCTCGTTCCTTGACTGAACCCGGCAATGTTACTAGTTCTCAGACCCAGGATCAATCCCGGAATCAATCCTGGGACGTGTTTGCGTTCACACAGAAGGCGACCCGGCAATGTTCTGGCAATTTTTACGGGTCCGACGTGCAGTGTGAAAGGGGCTTAGGTCCCCGACCTAGGATCAATCCTGTAATCAATCCCGGGATGTGTTTGCTTTCACACAGAAGGCGACCCAGGAACAGTTCAGTCCTGGAATGAGCGCTGTGAACAAGAGCCAAAACTAATGCCATAAAGGGTGTGTCGCATTGATGATGCACATTATCACGTGACTCTTTTAGCGGGACCTTTACGAGTTGTGTGTGAACGCACACACATATTCCGGGTAATCAATGGCGGTGTGAAAGTGAAAACCCGTGAACAATTGCCGGGATAGATTACCGTGTATTTTCCGGAATCGCAGTGTGAAAGGGGCTTTTGAGACCAAGTCAGATGAAGATAAAAAGCTAACTTTTATTTAATATTGAATAAGTGAATGACAAATAAATAATACATTTAAATAAAATGTGAATCAAACTTTTAATAAATCAAAGATAATGATTGACAGTGGGGAGGTGAATACAATTTATTACCAGTAAGATTAAATGAAAAACAAAATGAGTAAAATAAGGTCTGAGTATAGTATCTTGCCACCAAAACAATGAACAAAAGTAGGGGTGCCCCGAAATTTCGGCCGCCGAAAATTTTCGGCCGAAATGGCATTATTGGTTTCGGGCCGAAATAAAAAAAAACAGCCGAAAACGTAAACCGAAAATGAATGTCACCCGCCCCTCCCATCCGTGAGCAAGCGCTTAGGTTTCACTCACGGTCGAGCTGTTATCACGCGTCTGCCTATCAAAGATTAAGCATGTCAAAGGGCTGTCACAATCAAAAAAAGCTTGTCACAAAAGCTGCACAATCGATCGGACCAGCCAACACAAGTTTCGAAAACGAAAACAGGGAATCGATTTTAACGGCCTTCTCTCGGAGCGCGTCCAGCTCGTCACTATACGCTCACAGCGAACGCGCGTCACACAGCAACTGCAGATTCTGACACACACACACACACACACACACACACACACACAGAGCCTATTAGTGCATAATATCAATGTAGCCTTCAGTAATGTTTTTCATTGATGTTATGGCAGTCCACATTGCTGACTTGTGCGCGTCTCAAGCACCCTCTTTACGTTCGCCCTAATGCCTGTTTAGTTGTCGGTGGATTTGCCTATATTTGGCGTTGAAAAACGGATCAACGCCAAATATAGGCAATTTACTAACGATTCAATGAACACTTTGCCTATGTCTCAAAAATCGAACAGGATTTTTTTTTCACAAAAGTGACAGCCCTATACGAGAGGACACCAAAGTTGCAATATGTAACATTTGTTCTGCAAAAATCTCCAAAATTTTTGATTTTTTTGCACAATTTAAAAAAAACTATTTTATTTGATGGAACATAAAACTTGAAGAATAATTATTATTTATATTTATTGTAAAAAATATTTTATGTTTTGTTATGTAACTGTTAATAAAAGTTTGATTATTATATTGTGATTTTTCAATTCAGATCCATTAAATCCAAGCAATATATATATATACGTTTTTAAAAGAAGCCATTTTCGGCTTCAGTTTCGGTTTTCGGCCAAGTGCATCCTAAATTTTCGGTTTCGGTTTCGGTTTCGGTTTCGGCGCAGAATTTTCATTTCGGTGCATCACTAAACAAAAGGGCCCCTTGAGCATACAGAGCAGAAAGTGTAATACTTACGAGAACTAAACACTCTTTATACCCTTGCACTAATAAGATAAAATAATGGTAAGCCCCTACATCAAGTACATTTCAATGTCATGCACATTGTGACTAAGTTGACATGACCTCTCAATGCTGCATCTGATGGATTGTTGTGGTTTTTGTTAAACAAATATGAAAGTGAAAAGTGACGTGACATACAGCCAAGTATGGGGACCCATACTCAGAATTCGTGCTTTGCGTTTAACCCATCCAAAGTGCACACACACACACACAGAGCAGTGAACACACACACACACCGTGAACACACACCCGGAGCAGTGAGCAGCCATTTATGCTGCGTCGCCCGGGGAGCAGTTGGGGTTCAGTGCCTTGCTCAAGGGCACCTCAGTCGTGGTATTGAAGGTGGAGAGAGCGCTGTACATTCACTCCCCCCACCTGCAATTCCTGCCGGCCCGAGACTCGAACTTACAACCCTTGGATTGCAACACTCTAACCACCATTAGGCCACGACTTCCCCCATATATATATATATATATATATATATATATATATACAGTACAGACCAAAAGTTTGGACACACCTTCTCATTCCAAGAGTTTTCTTTATTTTCATGACTATGGAAATTGTAGAGTCACACTGAAGGCATCGAGGGCTATTTGACCAAGAAGGAGAGTGATGGGGTGCTGCGCCAGATGACCTGTCCTCCACTGTCACCGGACCTGAACCCAATCGAGATGGTTTAGGGGTGAGCTGGACTGCAGACAGAAAGCAAAAGGGCCAACAAGTGCTAAGCATCTCTCGGGGAACTCCTTCAAGACTGTTGGAAGACCATTTCAGGTGACTACCTCTTGAAGCTCATCAAGAGAAAGCCAAGAGTGTGCAAAGCAGCAATCAAAGCAAAAGGTGGCTACTTTGAAGAACCTAGAATATGACATATTTTCAGTTGTTTCACACTTTTTTGTTATGTAAATAATTCCATATATAATTCCACATGTGTTAATTCATAGTTTTCATGCCTTCAGTGTGAATCTACAATTTTCATAGTCATGAGAAAAAAGAAAACTCTTGGAATGAGAAGGTGTGTCCAAACTTTTGGTCTGTACTGTATATATGTATATATATATATATATATATATATATATATATATATATATATATATATATATATATATATATATATACAGTACAGACCAAAAGTATATATATATCTTATTTTTGCAAACATTTGCAGAAAAATAACATCTAGTACTTAGTGCAGAATGCATTAAATTCTAAGGAAACATAACACAAAAATAATTAAAAAATAATGAAATCCATTTTCATATACATCTTGGCATATTACACTAGACCACTCCATCCTTAGTTGTTTCCCCTAATTGATTCTGTTATTTTCTTGTTAATCACTGTGAAGATGTTTTGACCCAATCTGTATTGTATAAAGCACTATAGAAATAAAGGTGACTTGATTTGACTTAAAGGTTATTTCTTAGATTTTCAAGTGTTTTGTAACCTAATTTCTGTATTTTTTGTTTAGAACTCTTACTGCATAACTCAGCATAAGAGCGACGGCAGCAGCCACTGAGGAACCATAACCATGCAGGGATACACATGGAGTTCAAATCAACATCCTTCAACAAGGTACCAAGATCGGCCTCCACATCAATACCAAGAACGACTTCCTCCTCAGTACCAAAAATGGCATCCAACTCAGAACCAAGAACAATTCTCATCTATGTGCAATGCTGTCAAGAATGATCAACCCAATGCGTTGCAGGAACAGCTCATCCCCCAGCTTCAAGACACATTACAGAGAAAATATTCCAATGGACAACATCAGTGGAGAACTAGCTCAGGCAGTATGGACCCTTCTGCTTTTCAACCAAAATCAGATGGATATAATTGGTTTAAACAGACAAACCAGATCCATCCCCAATACCCGTTTGCAACCTCCAACACACAGCAGCACTGGCAATGGCATGATTCCTCCCCACAGAACTACAGAAACACAGGCTGTAGTCAAGCTCAAATGTACCATGGCAGCTCTGTGGGTAAAAAAAGGGGTTGGAGTTCACACATTTACAACAATGGCAGCTTTTGTTCCATGAACAATCAGCAACAACTTCAGCCTCATAGAATGGTTCCTCGTCATCATCGACAACAACAAAAGCAACAATGGTTTTCTAGAAAATATGAAGGCAAAAAACGAAGACGCCACACACACTACTCTTATCGGGCTTATAGCAGTGGAGTCTCCCAAAAAGTTTGTAACAATCAAGCTCAGAGCAGGACTAAGGCCAATCATACTTCACGCAACTCTACGACACCACCTTCTGGAGCACAGAGCAATATTTCATTACCTTCCAATAACATAAACCAAAGTCCTGATAACCAGAACCAGCCAGAACTGGAGTCAAATGCTGGTCCAAATGTATCTGCGACCCAGTCTCAGAATAATCAAAATGCTGGACTTCAGTCTCTGGGCACAAGCAATGAGACACATAACACTAATCAGACTTCTCAAATGACACAGACCAATGAAGCCCAGCTTCAGCACCAATCTAGAATTGTTTTTAACTTGTCAGCTGATGCTGACTCAATAATATATGAATTAATGTGTTCAAATGACAATGAACAAGCAAATAATCAGCAATCAAATGAAAGAACTGCTCACCAGAACACTTGTCCAGAGCAGTCTGAGGTTTGTGCAACCAAAAGAACTGACAATCACTCAAAGGAACCTTTTTCTAAACCACGAGAACAGTGTACAGATGAACCACCCAGTAAATGTACAGATGAACCACCCAGTAAAAGAATAAAGTATGTTATGTTTCAAAGAGACTGTCGGAACAAAGAAACAATAGTGTCCAAAGACATATGGAATTGTGGGGTGCAGTCTGCCCAACCTGGTACCCATCATACAAGTAGCAATGAGAACATACTTAAAGGAATGAGCCAACACAACATAGAGTACAGCATGAACCCAGCAGACTGTCTTGAAGTGGTCTTTGCACTACAGAAAGCTGCTCAGCAAACTCACAAGGCCATTGCCATTGTTCCACCCATTTCCCACCAGATCTCAAAAGCTGCACCAATGGCTGATACCAGCCCAAAAAAAGCTGAAAGTCCACTGTTAAAGACTGATTCTGTTAGGTCACTTTTTGAAGAATCTAACCAAGAAAAAACTATAAGTGAGAAGCTGTCACAAATGGCTCAACAGGACAACAAAAGTCTTGAAAATGCGACTGCAGGCAACATGGCAGAACTTGATACAAGCTCTGCTAGCCCAGTTGAATGTCAAAATGATGTGCAGCAAAGTGACTGTGATTCAGATGATCCTTCATTTGACTTGTCCAGTATGCCAGTGATTGAGTACACACTGGAGAAGCTGATGGAGTTAGTGAAGTCTATAGAGATGACGGAGTTATCAGCCGGATATCCTGAGAAATCTCAGAGCATTTTGCAAAGGATATTGCAACTTTACTGGAATGGGAAAGCATCCAATATGTTGGAGCCTTTGAAATCATTTAGAGAGGCACTGCAGTTATCAGTAGAATATGCAAAGGATTATGGGTCTTTGGTATTTAAAAGCATCGAAACTGAAAACCTGAAGAAGCTAGCTCATTGCGACATTCTCAAACATGAGACGTATTCATGGTCAGAGGAGTTCAGATCTTCTTGGTTAAATGTTGATGGACAGCCAGCTGATATTGAAAAGGTGCTATCAGAACCACTGTTGGATGACATAACTGTGTTTAAGGCAACTTCACAGTCATTTTCAGATAACACTGTTGTCGCTTCAGCCAGTTTAGGTGCAAATTCCCTCACAGACATGCCTGAGGAGAAAAGTGTAAATCCAGACACTTGCAGTCCAACAGATCTTTTCATACAAAGGGCAGGAAATGAAAGGGGGGAAGTGGCTGCGGAAAACAATGGGCATTCGTATATAGTGCTCAGAGAAGAAGGTGAGAAAGAGACATTCAAGAAGCAAGAGGAAATCAGTCAAAACCAAATTTTTACCATAGAACCTTTAGACATCACACCTTTAACTGAAAGGTCTACAGAGAAACTTACAGACCTCAGCAATGCAAAAGAAGTATTCAGACAAGATCACAAGCAAACACATGATAATGTATCAGATTCACTTTCTCTGAGTCCTGGAGACAGTGTTTCAGATGGTGTAAAAAACTCTGTGGTGTCTTTCTCTACTGAGACTCATTATATCTCCATGGATACATGGCAGGTAGAAGATATTTCTGATGATGAAAATACAGGCAGTAAAGAGGCTCTGGATAGCTCCACAGACACCTGGCTTGTGGAAGATATTTCTGATGATGAAAATACAGGCAGTAAAGAGGCTCTGAACAGCTCCTCAGACAACTTGCTTGCAAAAGACATTTCTGATGATGAAAACACAGGCAACAAGGAGGCTCTTAATAACACCTCATACACATGGCTTGTAGAAGATATTTCTGATGATGAAAATACAGGTTATAAAGAAGCTCTGAATAACTCTCCAGACACCTGGCTGGTAAAGCATATTTCTGATGATGAAAATTCTGGAAATAAGGATGTTCTTATTAATTCCTCAAACAACTGGGAAAAGGAAAACATCTCTAATGAGAATCCAGGCAATATGGACACTCCTAGTAACTCCGCAGACATATGTGCGGTGGAAAATGAATCTACTGATGAAAATTCAAGTGATGAATCCTTGTTTATGGGAATCACGGTGCTGTCATCTGAAGATGCTAAAATATTTTTCCAACAGCTTGAAAAGGAACCTGAATGTACCATCAAAACCAAATCCCAATCCAACTTTAAGTGCCCAGATCTTATAGCGTGCTTCGATGCATCCAGTCAACTTATCCAGGAGTGCAACAAAGCACACACTTGCTCTCGCTGTGGTTCCCAAATTGGGAAATCCAGTTCCACTAATGTGACAAAGGCAGACAGTGATGCTGATCTTTTCTGCCTCCAGTGTGGGGAACATGCACTGTTGTTTGAGCTAGAAGAGGAGCCATGCTCTCCTATGGCAGATGAGGTTAATCTTCTGGGCTCTGCTGCTAAATCAAATGAACTTGGTCAAAATTATAGTCTGCCATTTGTTAAGTTGGAAGTCAATGAGCCAGATGTGGCTTCAACAAACGAATGCATTGCATATGAAGGACTGAAAGGACAAAAAAATGATTGTCATGTAAAATCAGACCCGTGGGGAAATTATAGTCCACCAGCTATTAAAATAGAAGTCAAGGAGCTAACTCCCCCAAATGATGAATGCATTGCAGTTGAAGTACTGGCAGAACAAAAGAGTGTGTTTTTGGTAAAATCAGAACAGGGACACAATTGTAAATCACCATCTCTTGAACTGAAAATCAAGAAGCCAAATGTTTCTCCACTGGAGACATGCATTTTAAAGGGAGGACTGATGAAACAAAAAATCATAAAAAAATCAGAACTGGTAGAAAACCGTAGTCCACCATCTCTTGAACTAGAAATCAATGCGACAACAGTTGCTTCAACAATGGAATGCATTGCAGATGAAGGACAAAAAAGTAACAGTATAATACAATCAGAACAGAGACAAAATTGTAGTCTGCCATCTCTTGAACAAGAAGTCAAGATGCCAAAAGTTTCTTCTCTGGAGAAATGCATTGCAGATGAAAGACTGAAAGGACCAAAAAAAGACACTAAGGTAAAATCAAATATGGGACAAAATCTTTGTTCACCATGTCTTGATGTGAAAGTCAAGGAGTCAAATTTTGCTTTCCAAAAGACATGCATTGCAGATGAAGTACTGGTAAAATCAGTGACTGCGACAATGTCTGAAAATCAGGGGTCAGCTGAACAGGAGCTAACCAAGATTCAACAAAAAAAGCAGAAAAATAAAAAAACTGAGAAAATTAGAATACCCAAGCCCAAATCTTTCACCCAGTGCAGCCAACCACTTCCAATGAAAACTGCATTTTCCAAGCATAAGCTAAAATCTGATAATTATGTGCTTTTCACTCCAGATATTATAGTTAAAAAGAACTGGCAACAAAAGAAAACTCAACCTGGTGTATCTGCAAACAAACACTGTAGTGGTCAGAGTCAGAACTGTAGTAAAGTGAAAAAATTAAAAGAACACCGGCAAGAAAAACGAGATAATCCTGACAGAACCTCAACAAACCAAAGAGAAAACCTCCAGACATTGACAGAGAAAGTGTCTGCTCACTCAAGTGACACATCACCCCACGTATCAGAAAAGAAGCTGGTGCTGCATGGTATTCTGGTAGTGAATAAACAGAAAAGAACTGAACCAAAAAAAGTGAGATTTGATTTATATGGGTCCAAAACAGAAAAACAGTACCACACCCCAAAGCGGCATTTTTCAGCCCCTGCTACCTTAACAGTCTCTGATTGCAAAGACTATGCAGATGTGCTTTGTGCTAAACAAAAAGTTCACAATCAATGGAGTAGCACCTTTATACCTAAAACGAAGAAGACTTGTCCTCCCAGGTCAACACAGGAGAGTGGACCACAAAAGAAAAAAACACAGAAACCTAAGGACCTCTTAAAGTCAAATATGAGTGCATTGAGAAACCATTTGACTCACAGAGCCGAGCTATTATACAATAGTGAAAGAGAGACAAGTCATTTAGCAGCTAAGCAGCTTATGAAAACACTAAGCAGCTAACCTGTGTCTAAGTTTTTTAATTATTGCTTATATTTACTTGTATGTTTACACAAAATAGCTGTAGCTGAAATGTGTGGCAGCTTTCTGTTGATGACCATGTTGAATGTTTATTTTTTTATTGTTACTGAGAGCTAAATGGAAAGTTTATTTTTTAAGGGAATTATTGTTTGTAATATTCTACACAGTATGTGTCTGTATGTCTTTGATTGCAGTCATTTTGCAATGTTATTTTGTAAGCATAGTTTTTTAAAATGATTGTTTACTAATTGAAGTACTTTTGAATGTTGTTGCATTATGTAAAATATAAATATATATTTGTATTTAGAAATACATGACTGAAAAGTTTCCTGGAAAGGTCTTTGTGTCAATTAATACATATTGTAAATAACTTGTCCTGCGTTTCAAGCTTCTTTGGTTCTTTGTTATTGCAGAAACATTTAATGTCTTAGAACATTTACCTCAAGTTCACTCATACTTTAATCATTTTATCATAAAATTATGTGTAGAATTATTTCATTTTCTTTTTCACAGTACAGATTGGTGTAGAAAAACAATGCAGCAAATGTAGTTTCAAAAAGTGGTGTGCTTTGAAATACATAGGTGCATCTCAGTAAATTAGAATGTCATGGAAAAGTTCATTTATTTCAGTAATTCAACTAAAATTGTGAAACTTGTGTATTAAATCAATTCAATGCACACAGACTAAAGTAGTTTAAGTCTTTGGTTATTTTAATTCTAATGGTTTTTGTATCACATTTAACAAAAACCCACCAATTCACTATCTCAACAAATTAGAATACTTAAGACCTGTTGGCCTTCTGGAAAGTATGTTCATTTACTGTACATGTACATTGCTTTAATTACTGCTTCAATTCGGCATGGCATGGTATGGTGATCAGTTTGTGGCACTGCTGAGGTGGTATGGAAGCCCAGGTTTCTTTGACAGTGGCTTTCAGCTCATCTCCTTTTTTTGGTCTCTTGTTTCTCATTTTCCTCTTGGCAATAGCCCATAGATTCTCTATGGCAGGAGTCGGCAACCTACGGCACGGGTGCCAGCAATGGCACGCAGAGGGATAACAGCTGGCACGCGAGCAATAGTGAAAACATTTTGAGGTAATAAGTCCTTATAGTCACACAGCCTGTTAAGAGCTATAAATATTATTAAAGCATTGGTCTCAAACTCAATTCCTGGAGGGCCACAGCTCTGCACAGTTTTGCGCCAACCCTAATCAAACACACCTGATCCAGCTAATCAAGGTCTTCGGGATTTCTAGAAACTTCCAAGCAGGTGGGATTTGGAGCTAAACTCTGCGGAGCTGTGACCCTCCAGGAATTGAGTTTGAGACCACTGTATTAAAGTGTAAGGATTAACTTGCGCCAGTCTACAGATGCACGCGCAAACGCTGCACATAATAGGCGCTTCAGATCAAAGCCTCAGCGGTCAAACAGCGCTCGTCAATGACAAAATGACTGAGATGACCAATCAAATCAAAGTAGGCGGGGTTTACTGTTCACAGAAGCAGAGCGCAGGAGAAGGGTCTGGCTGCAGACTTTCACTTGCACTCTCAGACTTGCATTCTCAGACTTGCAATCTCTGACACTTCTGCTTCCGCTAGCGACATCACTTGCAGTCTTTATTTTTATTTATTTTTTGTTCTATTTATTGATAACTTTTTGTTTGAATCTCTCAACATTTTACAACAGTAGCCAGGTGGTGAAGACAAGAAAAAAGAAACTAAATTACAATATCACTTGCAATCGCTACTTGCACTTTCCGCTACCTGTGACGTCACTTGCAATCAACACAAATCGTGCGTGTTGCCAATGGAGACAAGACGCTGTGGTGGTAATTAAACGACTAAAACTAAATTAGCCTACTGCTATAATTTACAGGGTCCTGTAAGAAAAAGACAAGACCGGTGTTCTGTCGATTTGTCCTTCGCTGTCCTACGCGATTTGTCCTACGCTCCCTACACTACTGCAAATACAGCAATTGTGTGTTATATTCGCGGCAAGTCCGTGGCCACAGAACAGCAGAATATGAACGTAATGCACAAAGTCTTTCATTAAGCATTTTCCTCCTGTGGAAAAAAAACACTTAATATGGCATAATGTATTAATATACATTAAGTTCAATTCAAAGACCAAATTCGATATATAGTTATTATTTAATGAAGCATATTGAGTTTGG
This sequence comes from Carassius carassius, assembly GCF_963082965.1. Lineage (NCBI taxonomy): Eukaryota > Metazoa > Chordata > Actinopteri > Cypriniformes > Cyprinidae > Carassius > Carassius carassius. Next base: position 5,138,671 of record NC_081776.1, on the reverse strand, counting down.
CCTTTATCATCTTAGTCCATTATGCCACATTTTGCGGTATGTGTGGAAAATACTATATGCATATTCATTAAAATAATGAACTGTATATTTAATTTGATATTTTAATAGCATCTTAATACATTAAGCCATTTTAAGTGTTTATGTTTTTCTACGGGAGGAAAACGCTTAGCGAGAAACTTTGCGCAAGCGTTCATATTCCGGTGTTCTGGCCACGTATTTGCCGGTCTTGTCTTTTTCTTGCAGGACCCTCACCACCACAGCGTCTTGTCTCCATTGGCAACACGCACGATTTGTGTTGATTGCAAGTGTCGCAGGTAGCGGAGAGTGCAAGAAGCGATTGCAAATGACATTGTAATTTAGTTTATTTTTCTTGTCTTCGCCACCTGGCTACTGTTATAAAATGTTGGGAAATTCAAACAAAAAGTAATAAAAAATGTAACTAAATAAAAATAAAGACTGCAAGTGATGTCACTAGCGGAAGTGCAAGTGTCTGAGAGTGCAAGTGCAAGTCTGCAGCCAGACCCTTTTGGAGAGCAGAGCGTCAGTTTAACGTTAAAGAGAACGAGGTAAGATGAAGCTGTAAATCATTTAATATTAGTCAACTTTTAATAATATTTTTTGGCACAGTGGTTAACCAGAAAAATTAAAAATGGCATGTTCATGCCGAAAAGGTTGCCGACCCCTGCTCTGTCTTGCAGTCTGCAGACGTACACGCTTGGCTCTATGGGGTTCAGGTCTGGTGATTTTGCTGGCCAGTAAAGCACACCAACACCATGGTTATTGGTGAATCGAATTTTGAGAATCTGCGTGTTTAAATGTACTTTACCTTTAACAACAGGTTTCATTCATAAGCTAACCTTCACTTCTTCCATACAAGAATAGTAAGCTTATACTGTATGCCTTTAACATCAATCATGTTTCATATATTGACATGTCTTTTAGAGTATTCTTAGCTTTAATCGTGATAATGCTTTTCATATGAATGTGACCGGATGAGTTATCATGGTTTGTGGATTCCTTGGAATCAGTTTCCATTTTAACTTTTGCATCTTCCCAATGGGAAGACACGCCCGCTGGCATTGAGCGATACCTTGTCATTGATTACACCTGCTGGCTCAATTATTGAGTGGCGTTCTAGTGACGGCCTAGTGGCTTTATAAGAAGTAGGTCTAAGCAAGGATAGGTCTCTGCAGGAAAGTAATGGGAGTTACCAGATCAGCGTGTTTTTATATATATATATATCACAAACATAATAGCAGATACAGTTTTATCTACAAAAACAAAAAATAATATAATTATAAACATTAGACAAATAGGAAGTAAAGTAAAAAGCAAGTAAAATAGAAAAAAGTAAAACAAAATAATAAAAAAATTAAAAATTAATACATTTACAAAATAATAATAATAATTGAGCCAGGCTGTAACATATCCTTTAAATGAATTCAAGAGAGATAGAAATGCCTCGAGTCCCTTTTGTTTTCATTATAAAAAAGCATAAATATTATGCTTTGTGCACAATGTAACTGACTTTAAAGCTTTGGAATTGTTGGAATAAGATATAGTACTCAAATAATATTTCAGGTCATTGCAAAAGACAATAAAAAGAGGTTTGACAGACAAAAATTTTCACTTGTGTACAGAAAACTTGGCTAGAAAAATAAATAGATTTACAAGAAAATACTTGTCTTTTAGATTTTTGTCAGAGTTATTAGAACCAAATGACACATCCTTAAACCCCATAGAAAAAATGACTAATAAGGAAGCACATACAAATAGACAAAATTTTTCCCAAAAAGTAGCTACATGAACACAATCCCAAAATAAGGTGAGGTATAGACTAGTGTTGTCATGGTACCAAAATTTCAGTATTCGGTACCGATACCAGTGAAAATCCACGGTTCTCGGTACCAATTTAGGTTCCAAAGCAAAACACAAAAATATGCTAATTTAAAAAAAAACTTTTTAGCACTAAAAATAAAACCAATGCCATTCTTTATACTTATTTACAATTGTGTTTAAAGTTTTTCTACAAGTTATATAATTATGAAAAACAGTAAACAAGTTTCACCCAAATTTAATTGGTCTTTTAATTTATGAAATTTAAACACATTTTATTTTTGGTAAATAAAGGGGATTTGCTATTAAAATTAAAACATGGAAGAAATAGTGTGATTTATTTCTTTAAAAAATAAAATTTTATACATTTTTTCAACAGTAGTAGCAGTATCACATACATTTTACTAAATAATAGTAATATTTAATTATTATTACTGCGTTTACATGCAGCCAATAACCCGTTCAAAACCGGGATATTAGCAATAACCTGGTCGCGCACGGCCATGTAAACACCGGTTTTTAAAAACCGGGATATTATACCTGGGGTACCCCTTTTCTAACCCAAATATTTGGTCTTGTAAACGCGTTTCGGCATATCCCCATCAAAATGTGTGTTCTGCGCATGTTCCATTCGCAAGGAATCTTGGTCTTTTGAGTAGAGACGGCGCATAAAAAAACCCCGCGTGCAGTATAGAGGCACAGTAGTGTCAAGTGCTGCTGGTGGATCAGTACCAGCGCCAAAGCGCAAACAAAGACTAACGCTATCTGCCCCAAACAATTCATTATCCGCCTGCTGCTGCTGTTGTTGTTGTTGTCTTTGGATACAGGAAGAAGATTCGGAAATTACGCATATTGCGTCTTGTTGTCCGTACGTCCAGACGCTAACCGTGCGTCGCCGTTTACATCGGGATTGGCGACTGATTACACATTCCATGCATACAGGAGTAACTCTCTCTGCTCACGCATATAAACGGGTTATCCCGAATGTTTCAGAAACCCAAATAGTGACCTTAACCCGACCATAACCCGAATTTTAACAGCATGTAAACGTAGTCAGTAAAGCGACGGTGAGTCGTGCGCCTTCACAAAGAGTTTACAGAGCATCAAACAAAGGTGCGCTGTGCGTCCATTGAGATGAACTCAAAAGTTCAGATCGCTTGATGGAGAGAGAACTCTGAAGTTCAGATGCTGAAATTAATGCCAGCGTCATGCGCTTCAGTCTATGTAGTAAACAAACCCGCACGTCTCTGCCATTCATTAATTCACACTGAGACGAGCAGAACACGGATTCATATTTCAAACAACTTTTGATACTGATCCATATGGAGATTTGATTTGATTAATTTATGCTAACTTTGACAAATTCCATGACTGTCCATATTAAAATGTAAATTTCATTTTCATGACTGGATTTTGAGATTCCGTCCTCGTTTTCTGCTTCGTGGAAATCATAGCGCTGAACCGGGTTTCAACGGGATCTCGGTACTACCGGTAGCCTACTTAAAGAAACCTGGTACCATCACATAAAATTTATAAATAAATAAATTTATTTATAAATCACAATAAATTTTTTTAGTACGGACTTGGTACCAAAGTAACGGGTCTTTTGACAACACTAGCTCGTCTTCCGCTCCACAGAAGGAGCATATGGGATCCAACTCAGGTAACATTTTTTCGATAAAAAGATTGACTGGGTAAAATCGATGTAGCAACTTGAATGATACCTCTTTAACCTTATTAGTGATTAGATATTTGTTGGACTGCTGCTCCCCTGAGTGTTCTGTGCATTTATTATCAGGTGAATGTGTTGATGAGCTGTGATACTGAAGCTTAACAGAAGGGAAGTGTATTTGTTTCTTTTGCTTTAGTTCATTTTTGGTTTGTCACTTGCTTCTGGATTTGTATGCACTGATTTGCTGTTGGGTTTGTCCCTTCTTGTTAATGGTAAAACTGTATTGGTCTATTGGGTATTTAACTGGTAAACTGTTGACGAGACCATTCTTTAATATGTTAGGATTAATGACTGTAAAATTAAACCTTTTATCTGGGTAAGTCATGTCTCTTGCTCTCTTTAGTAGTCTTGAACCTGTTCCCTTGAGTAGCACCTGAGAGTGCGTGGTATTTCCCTGGGTGTAAGCCCTAGGGTGGCGTAGTCGTCTCTAAACTGTTTCTTTTGCGTGATGCCACATTGCTACATACATATAGTTTGAAGTGTCTTGTGGATTTATCCTTAACATTAATCATAGTATTGTAGTCTAAGATGTCCTGTAACCTTATGATTATTTCCAACTGTTCATTTAACAGTCCAGCTTTGTGAGGAAGAAAGTATGTTATGTGTATTTCTAACTGCTAATCCATAACCCATAACCCATTCTTCATATGGAGAAGTTGATTCGAAGTAATATTATTGACAATGTTGTTTTCACAGAATGTTCTAGGTTTCAGAAGGAGGAAGAGAAACTAGACTGCGAGGTATGTCAGACTATTTTCGTATCGGCGAGATATATTGATCTATACAGCTTATTTGCATTTGAGACATGACTTCAGTTCGGAACAAAGTTTTGTTCTGATGGAGTGGTGATAAAAAGGTGCCCTCTAAGAGGACTACGGGACTTCCCTCATTGACTATTTATTCTGTCTTAAAGTGGCCATTGTGAGATTCTGTTTGACCCCATGAACATCATGTGTCTAGGAACATTGTCTGTCGGTCTGGTCTGTATGTATTCTAGACTATAAAAATTACAGTTTATCTGATTATTGCCAAATGAAGTTATTATGCTTGTATTTTGTAGACTGACTTATGCAATAGTTATTTTATATATACAGTACAGACCAAAAGTTTGGACACACCTTCTCATCCAAAGAGTTTTCTTTATTTTCATGACTATGAAAATTGTAGAGTCACACTGAAGGCATCAAAACTATGAATTAACACATGTGGCATTATATACATAACAAAAAAGTGTGAAACAACTGAAAATATGTCATATTCTAGGTTCTTCAAAGTAGCCACCTTTTGCTTTGATTACTGCTTTGCACACTCTTGGCATTCTCTTGATGAGCTTCAAGAGGTAGTCACCTGAAATGGTTTTCACTTCACAGGTGTGCCCTGTCAGGTTTAATAAGTGTGATTTCTTGCCTAATAAATGGGGTTGGGACCATCAGTTGTGTTGTGCAGAAGTCAGGTGGATACACAGCTGATAGTCCTACTGAATAGACTGTTAGAATTTGTATTATGGCAAGAAAAAAGCAGCTAAGTACAGGAAAATGAGTGGCCATCATTACTTTAAGAAATGAAGGTCAGTCAGTCCGAAAAATTGGGAAAACTTTGAAAGTGTCCCCTAGTGCATTCAAAAAAACCATCAAGTGCTGCAAAGAAACTAGCTCACATGCGGACCGCCCCAAGAAAATCTTCCCAGGAAAGGAAGACCAAGAGTCACCTCTGCTGCGGAGGATAAGTTCATCCGAGTCACCAGCCTCAGAAATCGCAGGTTAACAGCAGCTCAGATTAGAGACCAGGTCAATGGCACATGGAGTTCTAGCAGCAGACACATCTCTAGAACAACTGTTAAGAGTAGACTGTGTGAATCAGGCCTTCATGGTAGAATATCTGCTAGGAAACCACTGCTAAAGAAAGGAAACAAGCAGAAGAGACTTGTTTGGGCTAAAGAACACAAGGAATGGACATTAGACCAGTGGAAATCTGTGCTTTGGTCTGATGAGTCCAAATTTGAGATCTTTGGTTCTAACCACCATGTCTTTGTGCGACGCAGAATAGGTGAACGGATGGACTCTACATGCCTGGTTCCCACCGTGAAGCATGGAGGAGGAGGTGTGATGGTGTGGGGCTGCTTTGTTGGTGACACTGTTAGGGATTTATTCAAAATTGAAGGCATACTGAACCAGCATGGCTACCACAGCATCTTGCAGCGGCATTCTATTCCATCCGCTTTGCGTTTAGTTGGACCATTTATTTTTCAACAGGACAATGACCCCAAACACACCTCCAGGCTGTGTAAGGGCTATTTGACCAAGAAGGAGAGTGATGGGGTACTGCGCCAGATGACCTGGCCTCCACAGTCACCGGACCTGAACCCCATCGAGATGGTTTGGGGTTAGCTGGACCGCAAAGTGCTAAGCATCTCTGGGAACTCCTTCAAGACTGTTGGAAGACCATTTCAGGTGACTACCTCTTGAAGCTCATCAAGAGAATGCCACACTTTTTATGGCAGTTATGTATATAATTCCACATGTGTTAATTCATTTTTTCAATTTTTGATGCCTTCAGTGTGAATCTACAATTTTCATATTCATGAAAATAAAGAAAACTCTTTGAATGAGAAGGTGTGTCCAAACTTTTGGTCTGTACTGTGTGTGTGTGTATATATATATACTGCACCATTTGTGTGTCTCATTCTTTGATCCCAGGGACCCGCTCTCCAATGCTTGGTAGACCAACCAGAACTTTAATTTTTAGATTTGTTAAATACAATACTTTTTTTTTAACAGATATGTTTGCATTACCGCTTGCAGGGCTTGAAAACAAAAAAAAAATTAAATCGATATATTAACGTTTCTGTTCTGCGTTCCTCTGATATTATTATCGTTCCGAAATGATTAATACTTCTGAAATAATGAAGGCTAAAATGCCTGTAGTCTAAAGGAAACTGTTTACAGACATTATAAGAACAGTTATTAGTTTCTCTCCAAAACAAATCCTCAAAATTTTAGGCTAGCCTATAAAAACGTCAATCCAAAAACAAATTAATTTTGTGATGAAGCTGATGCCTACCTCTCTCATTCAGCATCCGATAGTCGGACTCCAAATTTCATTCTAAGAATTATTGAGGTTAATAGCAAATGAAAACTTTTCAGCTTCCGGGAAATTTGAGAAGCTCCGCTTGGCTATTTTAGTTCCCCTCACTCCACAACAAATAATTTAAATTAACAGTATTTAGAAAAGAACAAGAATTAAAAATATAAGAAGCTATAGCAATTTAACGACTAATTCATTTAGGCTAAAACGAAACTGAAACCAACGTTGGGTCTCTCATTCGACACAAAATCAATGTTTCATAATCGCGATGCATTTGAATGACAAATTATTATAAAAAAAAATAGCCTAGTGTTTATTATAGCATGATGTTTGTAAACATTTTGTGTCTGCATTGTCTATTTCTGAATGAAATATTTTTTTTTTCAAAAAAATTTATATACAATTTTTCTCTCCCTCTCTCTCTCTAAAATACGCATAGCGTATTTTAACCATACAGCAAACCTTTTTAAATATTTTGAAATTTACTGAAAATAAATAAATGACTTTTTAAACCGTTTAACTGATTATTAATCTGTCGAAATTAGCTGATACAGTTTGCTGCATTCATGCACATTCAGAAACCGGTGACTGTGAAAGAATCGATGTAATCGATGAATCTTTGAGTGTAGAAATTGGGTTGCGCATCTTTCTGTGCATGATGGTGTCCAATGACTCCGCGGCGAGCGGAGCTTCTCAAAGTTGGGAATAATCAAAGGAGAGCTGCGGTCCTCAGTTGGGCAGGAAAGGCATGCTGGCGCTTGAGTGTTGAATACACATTCACCAACGCCAAAAAATAGGCACTTTTTGCGCTGCAGCATCAGGCATAATTTGGTCTTAATCCGGCCCTGAAGGCGGTGCATTGCCATTGAGACTTGCGTATGATGAGTTCACAGCTGAGCGGACATTTCACTCGTTGGCTTCAGCGTCACATTTGCATATGCCGTACTGCTGGAATTCGTGATTTGGTTTACAGCAAATTTCAAATATCAAATGGAACGATAAAATAACGTTATTAACCGGTTAATGGCCATTTCAAATTTTCGATTCTGTTCGGAACTATAAAATTTGATTTCGTTTCTGGTTCTGTTCCTGTCAAAATTTCATTCGTTTCCGGTTTTCATTCCTTGAACCGGTTCAGAGCCCTGACCGCTGGTATCAAAGTCATTTATATATGTGTGGAAGAAGTTTTATTTCAATCTGAAATATATTAGTATTATTTTCTTCACTGTAAAGTGTTCTTTAGACGGTCTCTGAGTGCTTAAGTATGCCTGAGTTTTTTATGAGCTGAGAGCTAACAGGAAATCTATTTGTGTATGTGTGCAAGACGTGTGAGACAGAAATTGTATAGTAGTTTCTTAGACGTCCTGGCTACTTAGAAAATGATTTGCATTAAATTCATGCATTATGATTGGATGAGATCTAATCATCCGAAGATATAAATGCTGTTGCCTCGTTGTTGCAATCCACAGCTTATCTTGAAAGACTGTATGAATCTAGACCTTTTCCTGCAGGAAAATAAATATTCAAAAGACTTTTGTCTTGTAACTTTAATTGAAATGGAAAATTGCCACGACAATTAATGATTTTTGTGAAATACTGTCGAGAAAAATAATCTTAAACTGGTTTCGCCCTCCTGTGGTTGTTTTTGTGAAATACAGTCCAGTGTAAATGTAAGAATAAATTGTATATTCTTGCTTTTGAGATCGCAAAAATAATTTTAGTTCAGGTTGGGTTATCTCAGCAGAGGAGAGCTGGTACCAGGGACCAAAGAATGAGACACACAAGTGGTGCAGTTCTAAGCTCAACTTTATTGTGCCTTGGGTGGCACTTTTATACAGTATCTTAGGATGTGAGGCAATGGAAATGTCTGGAAAATAATAGCTGAATAAGCATAACTGACTGCATTGGGTAATCAAACACCATGAAACAAGAGTAAGGTTCAAATCTTAGCACATCATACTTTCATCACACAATGTCCTTTAACACAAAAGTTGTTCACGTGCACAAGCAGAATCTCACAATGGCCACTTTAAGACAGTCGAAGACACGTCTTACTTAACCATGAACAATCTTGGGCAATATTTTATGTTTCTTGATTATACTTTCGTACACAATAATCATATGGGATATAATTTTAGTTAGTACTCATTTTGTTATACAATTTTAAGAATAAGAATAAAAATGGTTAACACAACAACTCCTAGTCAGGATTACAAACGTACATCGGATTCAGTTGGTTCTTCAGGCTATAACTCATAAGTATGCACATAATCATCTTCAGTGTAACTATCAGCGTCTAATGTAAAATCCCCAGCTTTGATCACATGCATCGCCAATTGCTCAGTGTCCGTAGCAATTGTCTGCACTGGATTGGCTATTTGCAGCATCGCTTGATAGGTATCTCTCGTGGTGAGCGCTGTTACAGAACGCATAATAGAAGTACTAATACATTGCATCACACAGGGTGCTATTAGTAGGAGAATCAATATTAGTAAAAGAACAGGTATAACAGTATGTAGAATCCAGGTTCCCCATCCTCCCCATAGGCCACTGAGCCAGTTAAGCCAAGAATCAGTTCTTGTGGGGTCTGGTATGGATTCTTTCATGTGGTCCGTACGTAAAACGTAACATTGTTTTGCCTCCAGTGGTTATTTTTGTGAATTGCAGTAGAGTGTAATAATCTTAAACTGGTTTCGCCCTCCTGTGGTGATTTTTGTGAATTACAATTGAGAAATAATCTTAAACTGGTTTCGCCCTCCTGTGGTGGTTTTTGTGAATTGCAGTAGAGTGTAATAATATTAAACTGGTTTCGCCCTCCTGTGGTGGTTTTTGTGAATTACAATTGAGAAATAATCTTAAACTGGTTTCGCCCTCCTGTGGTGGTTTTTGTGAATTGCAGTAGAGTGTAATAATCTTAAACTGGTTTCGCCCTCCTGTGGTGGTTTTTGTGAATTACAATTGAGAAATAATCTTAAACTGGTTTCGCCCTCCTGTGGTGGTTTTTGTGAATTGCAGTAGAGTGTAATAATCTTAAACTGGTTTCGCCCTCCTGTGGTGGTTTTTGTGAATTACAATTGAGAAATAATCTTAAACTGGTTTCGCCCTCATGTGGTGTTTTTTGTGAATTGCAGTAGAGTGTAATAATCTTAACCTGGTGTCGCCCTCCTGTGGTGATATTTGTGAATTGCAGTAGAGTGTAATAATCTTAACCTGGTGTCGCCCTCCTGTGGTGAAATTTGTGAATTGCAGTAGAGTGTAATAATCTTAACCTGGTTCCGCCCTCCTGTGGTGATTTTTGTGAATTGCAGTAGAGTGTAATAATCTTAAACTGGTTTCGCCCTCCTGTGGTGATTTTTGTGAGTTGCAGTCGAGTGTAATAATCTTAACATGGTTTTGCCCTCCTGTAGTATTTATATTTATTTTTTGTGAATTACACTGCTGGAACAATCTCTGTGGTACAGTGGATGTTTGTTCACTTTTTGGGTGTATTGGGTCAAATCGAGCACGTTTTAAAGTAATGTTTATCACTTAAAATGAGATTTACACCATCTATTCTTATCTGAAGCACAGTGGTGCAGTGGCTAAACATAAGCTTTAAACCCATGAAGCTGCAAAAGAGATGTTCAGATTCCACACATGCACTGAATGTCTTTTGCTTACCCTAAACCTACATTAAAATAAACTTAAAATCTAAATGACTAAAAGCAACAATGTAGCTTCTGTGGCTCAGTGGTTGAAGGCTTCTGTCTCAAACAGGAAAGTTCTGGTTCAAACCCCATAATTGTTATTCATAATTTAAAAGTCTCTCAATAAAACCATGTTCGAAAAACATTACTACCACAGACATGGTGTTTGAATTCAGATTTCACTATTGTTTACTTTAAATCAATCTCATCCAAAAAAGGCCCGCAAACGCCAAAATACAACATTAAATCCATGATGGCTAAATGGAAAAACAGATCTGAGTGTTAGTGTGATGGAGACATGGGTTCAAATCCCACCTCCAAAAATCACATAAACGCCTTACTCCAACTTGTTTATTGGAAAAAAGTCAAATATTAGCTCCTTCACGTTTCAACAAGAGACCTGTGGCTTGCAGGCAAGAGCGCTGCCTCACGGCATAGGTTGCTGCTTCAATACAACAGTAAGCTGTTCACAGGTTAATAAGCAGCTGCTTTTAGTTTGTAGGTTTATAATATCTAGAAAGTTGTGTGTTTTAATTCATGTTCATTTCAGTGGTGATGCCATATGTAATCATATAGAGTCCGGAACAATGTGATTGATTACAAATGAAATTGTAATTCTTTAACCTTAATGGCAGAGCAATATAAAAGTAATAACTCGGCTTTATGCAAGTTAATTATTTGTTATATACCATGCATTATTTTTATAGGTTGTGTAAAAGTGATGCAGGTACAGCATGTCCTGTTTTGGATATGCTACTTGAGTCACGACAGTCCAACTCGTTAGTAGGACATTCCAGGTGTATCAGCTTTTCTGCCAGGTTTCACTTGGAGCCAATCACCTAAACTGCAAAGGTCATTTGACTAATTACACTAGCAACAGTTAAAACATTAACTTGGTGCAAAAAGATACTAATAAAAAAAAATAAAAAAACAACAACCACAACTGTCATGAAGGTTTTTATTTTAAAATTTAAATCATGTAAAATCTCTGAGAAACCAAACATTGCTCATGTTTAAATGTGGAATATTACAGATTGTTGTAATGTTTCCATGAAAACTCTTTTAATAAATTATATCACATACAGATGGTGAACACAGAACATTACACAACAAATCCATTCTTGCATTGCTCGCGTATGGAGTACTTTGCAAAAGCAAGTCTTTCATCGATTCTCTCTTTTTTTTTTTTTTTTTTCAAAACCAGGTTGAGTGGACATTCACAAAGATGAATAAAACGAGAACAGAGTGAGAAAGAGAGAAATTAACAAAAGATGGAAAACCGGCCTCTTGTGTCAAAGGAAACAGCACTGACGGTGATATGAAGACCTGCGGAGTATGTGAGTGCTGAATCCTGGCGCCTCATTCGTGTGCAGGGCGTCCCACTGGCCTACAGGTGTGTTTTTAGCTCTTAACAGTTGTGCTTAGGATAACAGAACACGGAGGCATCTGGTTAGCCACTTCTGACTCAAGACAAGATGCGTCCTCTTTCCCTGGAAAACCATGTTCTCTCTTTTACTTCTGTTAAACAATATAATGATAAATGATGTATTTTTAAAAACATTTTATAATTTTATTTTCATACAAATCTATATAACCCAAATTTTAGGAATCTTATTTACATCAAAAAGTTTAAAATGGCTAACTGCCCACCCCAAGAAACGTTCACACATTAGCATTTTTGTTGTTGTTTGTTTTTGAGTTTAACTCTTTTTCCTGTACAAAGAAAAAACAGCAACAGATCATCAAACAGCAATAGACCAACCAAAAAATCTCCTCGTTCTCAATGTATGATCTTAGGAAACACAAACCGCCAACCTTTAATCTGTGTCCACCTTATCCCATGATGTATTTATTTAAGGGGCAAAACAGAGAACAAACCAGAAACGGAAAGAAAAAAATAAGAAAAATAATAAAGGGGAGTAACTTTGTCGTTCAGTGCTGTCCTCTTAGGTTTACCCCTCATGGACAGGAGGAACAGTGGTTGGCGGCAAAGGTAAGAGGAACGTTGTCTCCCTCTAGTGGTGCAATTCAAGCACCGCAGGACATGGGGCTCACGCACCACCCTCCTCTGCACAGCCTCCTCCAGCTGTGTAACGAAACTCCTGCAGGTTGGACACACCATGGAAGTGCACAAAAGCACCTGCTACCACCAGGATATGGAACAGCTGATGGGAGTGGAACTGCAAAATAATGACAAGGTACGGATTAGACTTTAAATGTAATGACAGGCTAGTGTGGATTGTGAACTCATTGTGTGAATTCCAGGACATGAACTCACCCAGATGTCACATTTGCCAGGGAAGAATCGCTCGGGGATACGTGCAGCGTACAGGCAGGCTCCAGTGATGTACAGGACAGCCATGAGGAACAGCCAGCCCATCTGTCCCATAGTGGTGGCCTTCAGAAAGCCCTCGGTGATCATAAAGTGCAGCGTGGGGACGACTCCACTGAGGCCGAGACCCACAAACACACCTGAGACACAGAAGACAGAACAGGTATTCATTTAACTCTTTGTATGGAGTTATTATTTGTTTTATACCTAGGCCTGTCATAACACATTTTGCTTGACAATAATTTGTCCAAGAAATTATTGCGATAAACGAAAATATTGTCATTCTAAGACAAGTTTCAACTATTGTAATGATAATGGCATAATAATGCACCTTTTCAAAGATCAATAAACTTTTTCTTGTGGCTTAAAATTTATAAATTTTGTATTTTATATTATGTTTATATGGCAGTTATGGATGCTCATATTGACCGTTAACCGAAAGTAAACATTTTGGCCGATGAAGGGGCCGTTCACATATCGCGTCTTTTTTTTGTGCTCAAGTTCGTTATTTCAAATGCGGTGTGCGCGCTCAATGGAAGAGACGTGGTGAGACGTGGTGCGACGTGCTTGTTTTTTCCAGGCGCGTCCGCACCACATCTAGTTTTGAATTTGATTCCATTGCTGAAATTCCCTTGTAACGGATATCGTAGCTGATGGACGCTTAGCAACGACAGACGCCTCAGGAGCGCAACTGCCCGAGCGCTTTGGAAAGGATAAAACGTGTGATAACTCACTGGGACACACGCAACCACATGCCTACAGACATATTTAGCTAAGCAAGCCAAATGAAGCGAGCGAAAATTAGGCCCATTTCGACAGAAAAGGCAACGAAGTTACTTGCAAAATATGCTACGCGGTATTAAAATAAAGTACAGTAGTTGTGCAAGAACAATGCTTTATCACTTGAGACGCAAACATCCACAAGCAAATGAAAGGAGCTTCCCAAAGCTGGCCACTCTAGCGAGATGTTATCTCTTTATTCCCGGGACATCTGTGCCATCGGAGAGTGTGTTTTCTACCGTGGGCTGTCCACAGGTTGTGCTCCAGACTAACCCCACATCATGACAAGTTACATTTTTTAAAATAAAAATAGAAAAAAATTAAATCGCGACCGAAAATATTACCGAGCTCTTTTTTTTTTATCGTGCGATTAATTGATTTATCGACAGGCCTATTTATACCTCCAAAATAAACACTCATATGCATACAGTGCAAGTAGAAATTAGGAGAAAAGGAGTTGTGATTTTATGGTTTGCTATTTCTCGGTTACTTCTTGTTACACTGTTCCTGGGGGTTATGGTGTACTAGAGCAGGACAGAAGAGTAAATTCTATTCTGATCAAAAGCATGCAGAAGAAAATGTCCTGAACAATAAAGATTGCATCTTACCGGCCCTGACTCCACGGTACTGTGGTGTGGCGAAGAAATCACACTGTGAGACGATGATGGCAGTGACCCCCAGAACACACACCACTATTAGGTATATGAAACAGGGCTGAGGGGAGCAGTAGAAAGAGTAATACAGCCAGGGTACAAAACTGCCCATGATCAGGAACGCTATGCCCGAATAGTCTAACCTGTGACAGGACAGAATGAGAGAATGCAGGTTAAGAGAATATTTTAAAATTAACTTAATGATTTTTTAAATAATTTTACATATTGTAATTAATTACTATTAAATAATTATGATTAAAACAAAAATGTAAATTAACATTTTTAAATGTACTAAACTTGAGCAATTTAAACATTTCAAAAAAGTTAAATCAACTTTGATATAATTTAAACTTTCTTAATAGAAAATATGATATACCAATAGATAGGATATATATAAAACAGAATAAATCTTGATATGGTTAATATTTACATATAATACATTTTTTTAAGTTAATTTATATTAACATTAGTCCATACTTCATAACTGAAGAACTATATCTACCAAGTAACATTAACAAAGATTAATAAATGCCATATAGTGATCCTAGTGCATCAATTAATATTAAACGACTAAAACTTGTCACCTACAGTTAAAATTCCTTAGCAGTTGGGAATACTTTTGCAAAGTGGAAGAAAGCTATTTTTTGTGAATGTGTGAGACTTCAGACTCATTAGCTGCTATGGATAAATAACTAGAGGAATAAAGAGCATCAAACAGAAACTATTTGCGCTACAGACCACAGTTTATAATTACAATAATACATTATCAAGGAGCATAACAAGCTGTTTTGTGCACATTCAAGCTAAAAATGGCCATGTCCACTCACTTTAAACCATTTGGTGGATAAAAAGAATTGTTTGCATTGAGCATTTGCAGTAAGGTGCTTACTTTGAGAAGACACGGGACACCCCCTCCGAGTGGCAGTAGACTGTGTGAAAGAGCCAGGAGAAGGACAGGCAGAGAATGGCCCCCAGGAAGAACGCGCCAATAACAATCTTCTCCTGGAACGGGGCCACAAATGTCATATTGGGCCTGAACATGTACACAATGCCCAGACAGAGAAAGAACAGGCAGCCTGTAGATACAAGGAAAATACTGGTTAAGCGTGTGTGTGTGTGTGTGAGAGAGTGTCAAATCTCAATAACTCTATGAATGCTAATCATTTAAGGCACTTACACAGAGGCCCCTCCCCTCTACAGGTCAATGCAATAAATGTACAAAGAGTAAATTGAAATCAAACTGAACTCAATGCACACCAGCAAGCTTAGCAGTTACTAGCAGATCAACATCAAACATCTGCACCCATTGTGGCTCAGTCACACCACAAGTCCAAAGCTGAAGAAGATCAATCGCCACACATTACAGTATCATCTTACGATCGGTAGCATTACCTAGAGCCACAGTCTATCATGTTTAGCATGACCTTACACCAGCCCCTACATTTAACGTTATTTGAAGAATGATAATATTTCTCCTCTAGGTGGCAGTACAGCATGCAGACAGTGAACGCTTACTGGTCTGATGTAATTTTTCTATTTAATTTAAATCCAATTAAATTTTTTGTGTTTTACATTTATTTTGTGTTTATTTTTATTATGGGTACTATACATATTAAATAAATATTAAGTTAATTTAAATGTTATGTTATTTTGTATGTGCATGTGTTTTGTTGTTTACCCAGCACAGAGTCAGCCTATGCATGAAGTGAGTGCATACTGCTCTGATGTAGTTCCTATGGTGATATTGTATTTAAATGTTGCCTGATTATTAGTTTTCTTAATTTTAGATATATATATATATTTGTTTTTATTTATTTGCTGGCTGTACCCAGGACCGAATCCTAAGACTGGTTATTTTAAATTCTAAAAATATAAGGGGAGAAAATTAAAAAAGATTTTTGTATAGGTGTGTTTTCCATACCCAGAAGATGTGTCCAAATGTTGCCCGTTTCTGTATGGATTCTGAAGATGCTCTTGAAACAAGCTCTGAAGGAGGGCATGGGTGGCCTGTGCCCATGCAAAAGGAAATCATTATCCTTCAGCCAATCAGGGAGGACATCATGTGGAATGACACGCCATCTCCCCTCCCACATCTAAGACACAAAATTAAAAGCATCACTATAAGATCTCAAAAGCAACCCTGCAGTTTTGAAAAGATGATGTATCTGGCCACTCTTTGACATGTCATTATGCCAACCTCAGGTCAGCATTACTAGTTGGCATAAAAAAAAAAAAGCTCTCTCATTTGACTTTAGAAAATAATTACATGGTGTATGTGAGAGAGGTTGAGAGCAAGAGATAAGTATTACAGTAATTATGAGTTAAGGCACAGGCAAACATTAACATATACAGAGCCAGAAATGATTCTAAGGCTCAAAAATGCTCTAGAGGAGTATGTTAGCACAAATCTAGGTACATAAGCTTATGTATTATTGCATGCACAAGTATACACTACATTCTCAGCAGGGCAGTGCAAGTCAACATCTGTCAAGTTGGAGCAACAACCTGTGAATCCAACAAAGTAAGCTGAAATTTATAGCAAGCTACCTGAATAACATGCAGTTTAACGGAACAGTTTATACAAAAATGGAAATTTGCATGAAAATGTTTTCTCCCTTAGGCCATCCAATGTGTAGTGGAGTTTGTTTCTTTGTAGGAACAGATTTGAAGAAATTCAGCATTAGGCTACATTACTTGCTCACCAGTAAATTATCTGCATTGAATTGGTTTACTTGTGGTTTATTGTTTTTAACCACCTGTTTGGACTCTCATTCTGACGGCACTCATTCTATGTAAATGATTCATTGGTGAGTAAGATGTAATGCTACATTTCTCCAAATCTGTTCAGAAGAAAAAACTAACTCGCATTGGATGGCCTGAGGGCGAGTAAATGTTCAGCAAATTTTAATCTTTGGGTGAACTATGGTTCCCTCAGCAAAAGAGTCTAGTTAGGACCAAAGAACACATCAAGTACAATAACATCTTGGCATAACATTTTCATTGGCACAATTGCAAAGACTATGTTCCTTTCTATCTATATGATTTTTTTTTCTTAACTAGGTTGCCTGGTTTCTCTTTATCAGCTGTGGTGACACTGCTAAGAAGCTTTGCAGGTTCTCAACAGCATTCTGCCAAATCAGGCTGACAAAAACCACTCCTGTGCTATCATACCAGTCACAGGCGTGACCACAGGATTATATCTATAAAAATAGCACATGCAGTGAATACAGCCGAGGGCAAAGAGGCCATGAACATGCCGTATCTGCTGAGAGAACCGCTCCTAGCTCTGTGTGTATCAGGACATACTTTTATATAAACAAAACAGAACATGAAACTAGGTCAGTTTGTTCGATTGACTCAACTCCATGATGTGCCTTTTGGTCATCTGTCAGAATGCATGTTGTAAAGCCTTCTTAGATGCATTCCTTTAAAGAGTTTGTACCCAAGTGCTGATAGTGAATGGCACTGATTGAATCTTAAACTGTGCTTGCTCTTCGACACAGAGAGCTTTGGCTTCTTCCCCAGAGGGGGAGAGAGGAGAGGAAGGAAAGAGCCATTAAAGCAGAAGGGGCTCAAAGCATGCTACAAAGGACTGCCTTCAGTTCCTTTTCCTCTGCATATGGCAGACTCTCAATACAAGACTGAGATGAGAAGCTGTCAGAGCAGGAAGATGGGCGTCTGGTTTGGCAGGGATGTTTTCCGTATTGGAGGACTGTGACTTGTTCGTGCAAAGGCAGCTGTGATCAGGAGAGGTGAGCTGATGTCATGCGTTTAATTTCACCGTATAACCCTTGTCATGTGAGCTCAATGATAATGTTCATCTGTGTTTACAGAGGGTCTCAGCTGTGTGCGTGAGAGATGAACTGACCTTGTGCACAAACTCCTCCATCCTCTCCATGGCATGGTGTGCCTGTAGCAGAAGTCCTTCATCAGAGCTCTTGTCCTCTTCTTCCTCCTCATCATCTTCCTCTTCTTTTTCTGTTGTTTCCTCCTTTTCATGTACCACCCTCCTTGCAAAGAGACACTGAAAACACAGAAACAAAAATAAGTCAGGTTTCAGCATCATCTGGCACAGTGAATATATAGTTTCTATCTTCATATATTTTTTTTGTTGGTAAATAGATCTGATGTATATACAACCCGAATTCCGGAAAAGTTGGGACGTTTTTTAAATTTTAATAAAATGAAAACTAAAGGAATTTCAAATCACATGAGCCAATATTTTATTCACAATAGAACATAGATAACGTAGCAAATGTTTAAACTGAGAAATTTTACACTTATCCACTTAATTAGCTCATTTAAAATTTAATGCCTGCTACAGGTCTCAAAAAAGTTGGCACGGGGGGGCAACAAATGGCTAAAAAAGCAAGCAGTTTTGAAAAGATTCAGCTGGGAGAACATCTAGTGATTAATTAAGTTAATTGATATCAGGTCTGTAACATGATTAGCTATAAAAGCTTTGTCTTAGAGAAGCAGAGTCTCTCAGAAGTAAAGATGGGCAGAGGCTCTCCAATCTGTGAAAGACTGCGTAAAAAATTGTGGAAAACTTTAAAAACAATGTTCCTCAACGTCAAATTGCAAAGGCTTTGCAAATCTCATCATCTACAGTGCATAACATCATCAAAAGATTCAGAGAAACTGGAGAAATCTCTGTGCGTAAGGGACAAGGCCGGAGACCTTTATTGGATGCCCGTGGTCTTCGGGCTTTCAGACAACACTGCATCACTCATCGGCATGATTGTGTCAATGACATTACTAAATGGGCCCAGGAATACTTTCAGAAACCACTGTCGGTAAACACAATCCGCCGTGCCATCAGCAGATGCCAACTAAAGCTCTATCATGCAAAAAGGAAGCCATATGTGAACATGGTCCAGAAGCGCCGTCGTGTCCTGTGGGCCAAGGCTCATTTAAAATGGACTATTTCAAAGTGGAATAGTGTTTTATGGTCAGACGAGTCCAAATTTGACATTCTTGTTGGAAATCACGGACGCCGTGTCCTCCGTGCTAAAGAGGAGGGAGACCTTCCAGCATGTTATCAGCGTTCAGTTCAAAAGCCAGCATCTCTGATGGTATGGGGGTGCATAAGTGCATACGGTATGGGCAGCTTGCATGTTTTGGAAGGCTCTGTGAATGCTGAAAGGTATATAAAGGTTTTAGAGCAACATATGCTTCCCTCCAAACAACGTCTATTTCAGGGAAGGCCTTGTTTATTTCAGCAGGACAATGCAAAACCACATACTGCAGCTATAACAACAGCTAGCTTCGTCGTAGAAGAGTCCGGGTGCTAACCTGGCCTGCCTGCAGTCCAGATCTTTCACCTATAGAGAACATTTGGCGCATCATTAAACGAAAAATACGTCAAAGACGACCACGAACTCTTCAGCAGCTGGAAATCTGTATAAGGCAAGAATGGGACCAAATTCCAACAGCAAAACTCCAGCAACTCATAGCCTCAATGCCCAGACGTCTTCAAACTGTTTTGAAAAGAAAAGGAGATGCTACACCATGGTAAACATGCCCCGTCCCAACTATTTTGAGACCTGTAGCAGAAATCAAAATTGAAATGAGCTCATTTTGTGCATAAAATTGTAAACTTTCTCAGTTTAAACATTTGCTATGTTATCTATGTTCTATTGTGAATAAAATATTGGCTCATGTGATTTGAAAGTCTTTTAGTTTTCATTTTATTAAAATTTAAAAAACGTCCCAACTTTTCCGGAATTCGGGTTGTAGATAGACGGATATATAGGAGCATTTTTGTAAAATATAAAATACACAATATTGTTTGTTTATAAATTGATATAAATATCTAACATACAAAATTAATATCCATCTATCTATGAAACAAAATATTGTAATACAATGAAATAGGTTTATAGATTACATTTTATAAAAAGGTCTATGAATATTCCACTGAAATATTCAAATGAAAGAAAATCATTTTCAAAAATTTTAATAAATGTAGTTAAACTCACTACTAAATCACACTAACAGACTAGCCAGATGTTGGACAACTAAATCAACAATCCTGACTCAAGAACAGTCAACCGGGACATCACAAACTCAGAACCCATATAAAAAAGTAATTCAAGTAATCTCTCTAATACACACACACACTCAATTTAATTAATACTGCAATTGATTGGTATGACCTTGCTTATGGCATGCTCGAAGCACTTTGTGTGTTGGAACCCCTGCTGACTCGCTCCAATTTATCTCTGCACACAGCGTGTGCTTATACCAACAATCAGCGCTGTGTGTGGGGGGCATAGAAATCATCCCCAAGAGGCTTATGTACACACTTATCTATGAAACATACAATGTTGAACACACTATGATGCATGTGCAAACATCACCAACACAAACTATTAAGAGTACCAGGGTGAACACACTCTCTCGCTCTCTCAGGTACTTCCACTGATCAGATATATAAACACACACAAGTTTAGCATTTAATAAATATCAAGTTGGCTTTGCCTTGTAGCAAATCTGTGGCAAACTGCTGGTCAAACAGATAAGATAGAAGGAGAAAGGGTTGCAGAGGGTGAAAGTGTGAGGTGTTGTTTAGTAGCACAGGTTAACAAGCCTCTCTTAAACGGATCAGACTTGGCCAGTGGGACAATCAGCATCTTGGTAATCAGCTTTGACATGGCATTAGCGTGGTACTAATTCCCTAGCAGCTTTGAGAATAGCCCCCTCCTCTTTCCTCAGGCTGATACTAAGAAACACACACCCACACAGAGCTGGAGGGTGTCCTTAACAGAATAAGTTATGACTAGAGCAAAGTCATGGATGTAGGTGACCTTGAATGCCCTGCGCTGGGGCATAAGGGTCACTTACAGTGGATAGCCAGCAGGGGTCCCATTGCAGTGTGTTCAGCACTATTTTGACAGTGTAATTGCACACAGATAACATAACAGAAGACAAGATTCAACAGCAAACGCATCTGAACCACATTTCTTTTACGCTGTAATTAGGTGCAGTCAGTCAATAAAATCATAAACACTTCTTCAGCCCAACAGAGCTTTAAGGCAGGTCCAAAAATAGACACGCTTCAATGGTTTCTAAATTTATTCAGCCTTGAGTTCAGCTATTCAACTTTACCAGATTAGCAGAAAGATGAACTGCATAGCCCTTTAAAGTTCAAACAAGAAGTAAAAATGGATGGATAATCAAATGTGACATTTACCAATTAAAATAATAATAATAAAAAAAACATAAAATTTGAGACAGTAACAAAAAAAGTCGGAAAAAATGTATAAATAATATAATAACTTTTTTGATAGATATCTTCAACACTAATATTTTTTATTTTATATTAAAGTATTATATATCAAATTAAATATTCTTTTATTGATCGCCTATAAATGAAAAAAATTATCAGCACTAAAAATCATTATTATCAGAAGAAAACAAATTATGAATAATAAAACTCTGCCTTTCACTTATTTTTTCAACCATTTATGAAAACCACTGTGTGAAAAGTCATCAATTTAAAATAGGTTTAGTCTAAATAAACTATTATTCTTTTTCAAATTAATAAAAAAATTCACCATGAAGGAGATGAGAACATTACTACATTAATACTATAATATAGATGCCAGGCAGATGATAAAGCCAGACAAAAATCATAATTTAAATAAATCAAATTAAGCTCAATACTTAGAATGCTTATAAAGTATGGGTTTAGTAAACAATAAAAACAATGTCTGGACATCAGTAAATATCACAAATCAAATACAGTTGTAGCTGAAGGGTTATATGTCATTATGCCCCAGAGTGTGAACCAGATGAATCAGACATTGTGCAATACAGTGAAATAGACTCCTGAGAGTCCTAAATATATCTTCACCTGACAAACTATCCATCTAACAAGAAAGAACTGTGAACTTTAATGGACAAGTAAACCTGTGAACAGAGAGGTCACGGTTTAAAAGGCAGACCAGCTAACAGTGAGTCTGTCTTGTCAAGAAGAGGAGCTGAGCAGGACCAGAACTAGATCAATAATGCATGAATAACCTACTTCTGATCCCTGCCAGCAAGACAGCGCTCTGTAAGAGGGACCGTGTTCAGTTCACTCTCATTACAAGAGTGTGTGTACATATTAAACATGTGGTGTCTGTCCTAATGCTTTAAATGCTATCCATAGCTCTATCCATAGCTCTGACAAATGTATCACCCATTGGTTCCTGTGAACAGAGAGCAAGCGTACCTATAAGGGTACTTCATGTCTAAAAAAAGGCCTCTCTTCAACCTGTGCAGAATGAAGGAAATTGTAAACACTCAACCAGATAATTTACAGTTTAAAAACGTATATAAACGTCTACAAATACAGATTTTATAATGATATATTCAACTTAAATTATGTAATTTTGAAAAAATATATTATAAATTATAAAAATATAGAATTATGTTAAAAAGTATAAATGCATGATACAAATAATATTTTTATATAAATATTTTTACTATGACAAATACACGAATACACAAATTTTTATTTATATATATATAAAAAATTATATATATATATATATATATATATATATATATATATATATATATATATATATATATATATATATATATATATATATATATAGTTTTTTGTTTGTTTGTTTATGTTACTGTGATCTAAAATGATTCATGCTATAATATAAAATTTTGGTCACACCACACAGCCCTTAATCCCAAAGTAAACTGAAACATGCAGTGTTATGTTCACTGTGTGCACTGATTGGTTGGATGTAATGACCCTCTCTAGAGATCATCAAGAAATAATCACTCTACTGCCAGAGAGAGAGGTTGTTTGCCAAGGACACAGCTGGGACAACTGGTATAGACCTGTTAAAGGAAAGGGGGAGAGTAAATACAGAAAAAGTACTGGCTCTACACCTCATAAAACAACCATGTAGGTTGATTACAGAGCCTGATGGGAAAATAAGAAAAATGTCAAACATTTCAAGTACTCCCAATGCACTTGAACTCTTCAGTATGTACACCCAAGCCTACATGACAAGCAGACTGTCCGATTTGCTGGGTTTAGCATGACTCAGCTGTAAGACTCCCGCCACCTGCTACCTAATAACACAGCCAGCATCTTAAAAGCTTTGTAGAAGTGATGTTTTTCCTTCACTGATCAGAACAAGAGACCACATATGGTGAAAATAAAGCAAGCATCAAGAAGCATCATTGGCGGCATTTGCAGTACGATTGCTGAATACATGCACTTAAATTTTTTGGAGTTCAGGGAAGTTCATGTAGCAAAGTCAAACTAAAGAGTTTCCATATTAAATTTTATTCAAGGTCTCTTGGACAGAAACCGTTGTAAATTAGTTTCACATGACCAAGCCTCTCTGATTTGCACAATAGTGTATATAGTACTTTGGATGCCTTAATTGCAAATAATCAATGAATATCCATAATAATCCATAATAATAATTTCCATTTTATGACTCTTAAGCATTGATGGGGAAAGTTACTTTTAATTGTAATGATTATAATAATGCGTTACTTCATAAAAGTAATTTACGTTACTTAGTTACTTTTTATGGAAAGTAATGGATTACAATACTTTTGCATTTGGCTACTTTTTGTTACATGGGTTGGGCCTGCATTTTGTTTTTGTTTTTTTAATAAAAAAATACATTTAAAAAAGTAATACTTTTGGCAAGTGTAAAGGCCTTTTCATACCAATAGTGAAATTAATAAGCCTCATGGAAAAGCAAAGTAAGTTGCATAACTTATTTTTTTTTAAAGTAACTGTTGTAAATGTAATGCGTTACTTTACTAGCTACTTGAAAAAGCTTTATAGCTTATAATAGTAGATTCAGATTAATGTACATTTATTAGATTTAATTTATACAGTGAAGACTATGCAGTGTTATTTTACATTTGGTTATTAAACCAGTATACCTGAACACTGTTAGACTTAAACTATACATTTTTATATTTATTTAATTTATATCTTTGTTCTATTATATTTATCGATGTTTGCAATTTGCTTATTTTTGCAGATTAAAAAATAATCTTTGATTTTTTTCCCAAATAGAGCTTTTCAAGTCATCTTTTTTTTAAATCACAGAAATACAAAATATCACAATGCAAGTTTTTTTCCAATATTGTGCAGCCCTACTCTTAAGTAGCCAAAATCTTAAACTTTATTAGAAAACCATTAAAACAAACATAGTTGAAAAACTGTGACATCCTTCAAAATCATATCAAATACCAAATCATATGAGAGTTATTTTACAGAGAAGGGTTAGGTCAAGCCTTGCACTCAAAAAGCCTAAAAACTGCTTTGCTGTAATGTACTGATGGAATTTTTACATCTAACACTACTCTATAGATTCAATAAAACGGTGTTCTAACTAGCCACAACATTACAGGTTTACAGCATTTATTAATTATACTGTGCTCACTGAAAGCAAAATACTGCCAAAAATCATATCTAGACAGAATAAATTTGATGCAAAAATATGGAGGTTATAGTTAGAGCAGGACGAAACAGAAACAAATCGGCCCTCAAAACGTTGTGTATCACAGATGCAACTGGTTAGTACAAAAACGATTAATAGCTTGGTGTTTTATCACGTCAGGCCTGGTGAAGACAAAGTGTAAAGGTTCATGTGAAGCTATGTTCCATCATTATGTGACCTCATTAAGTCAACAGGGTTCAAGCAGTCATGGTGTTACACGCTGCTCAAACTTCAATAGACAGATTGCCATGTAAAGATCGTCAAAATATTTACGACAACCATAGCTGGTAACTCATCATTAGGAAAATAAAAGTAATGTAACACATATGCACAGCACATTAAGGTGACTTTGAAAGACCTTATGAGACACTTTTAGAGTGAGGCATGTGTTTGGTGACAAACAACAGAAGCCGAGGTTTGGCACAGTAGCAGGGGTTTGGTAGGAATATGACCCTGTGCATTTCAATTCCAGGAATGCTGGGAACATCCTGTTGCTGGCCTCTGGAATGGCAGAGTCTCAGTGGGAGGGCCACGTGTTTCATTTAGTACAGTTCAGAGGCTAGTCAGGCTACCATAGTTCAGCTACTACAATTTTATAGGCTAAGCAATGGTCAGATGCTACCATGGACACTTCAAAAGTTTGGGGTTGTTAGTATTTTTGTTAATGCTTTAAAAGAAAGTCTCTTATGCTCGACAAGGATGCATCAAAAATATAGTAAAAACAGTAATATTGTGGAACATTATTACAACTTAAAAACTTACTTTAAAATGCATTTAAACTGTAATTGATAGAAAGTTCAGAAGAACAGCATTTATTTGAAACGGAAATCTTTTGTGACATTATAAATGTCTCTGCGGGCTCTTTTGATCAATTTAATGTGTGCTTGTTGAATAAAAACTAATTTCTTACAAAAATATCTTTCTAACCCCATTCTTTTGAACCGCAGTGTAGTGAAAAACTCCTTCTGATACTGTTTTCCCATATCTCAGCATTGATAACATGACAAGGTTTGAAGGTCAGTCATGGTCAGCAGAATTAGAGTAAATTCTACGGAGAAGATGCATGTGCACTGCAGGCCTTGCGATTGAGCAACCATCTGAGAAGTTCCTGGAAGCAACATGTTTAGTTCATTTTCCTGTCTGTAGAGAAGCACACTGCCCCAGCTTACAGCCTGAACTACAGATTTGTCCTGCAAAACAACATATTTGTCCTTGGTTCATTGAAACGGAATGCAATCCAGCTAAGCAGGTTAACAATAATTTAATGCTTGCAGAAAAATATATGATATGACTAAGTTTCAGTCATGGTTTGGCTTGTGTTTTAATATGTTTTCATTTTTACCTTCTCAAATGCTACACATAGGTAACCTTTGCTACAGTAAGATTAGGCAGATGTACACTGCCTGGATACTTACAAAGCTAGCTATTCACACAGACTGCATACACAAATGTTGTGCCATCCATGCACATAGGTTACTGTAACAGCACCATTTAGAAAAAAAACAAAAAAACAAACAAACACCTCCTGGAAGCAAGACTGTCCAGAGAGACACTGTCCCACAGGACTAATTTTCCACCACCTCCATCTTTGCTCACCAAGAATCCAACTGTTAATGCTTTTCTGTCTCCCTGCTCTCCTTACCTGGCCCTTAGGGCCACATGTTTAAAACCACAGAGTCCGGGGACCCCCGCCCATCCATTCTTCTTTATCTTCCCCTTCCCTCCACCAGTCTTCAGTCCTCTACTTTCTACAACAAACATCACATGTTCGGCACAGTGGAGCTACAGTTTCTTGCTCAATCAGAAACTGAACTTTATACAGACTTACATGCTCGCTCAAACTCTTACATGTACACAGAAAAACAACTCAAAAACAGATTTTCCAACCGAATCCCTGGAGGGACAGGAAGCTGGAACTAATGATGCCCTTTATCCAAACATATCTCCCTAACTGAGTTCGAGAAAGAGAACCATGGGAATGATCAAAAATAAAAAAGGAATGTTTACTTTGTTTACCAAAACATTGATAACAAATACGATTGTTATTAAGGAACTCAATAGTTTGCAAATGTTTACAAATTTCCAGACATTTTGGCTTTAAGTGAGATCATTTGACAAATGCACTCCTCTAGTTTGGGTTCTACAGAAATTAACAAGTACAATTAGGCAACGTTGATGGTGAAATTAATAATTTGTTTTTGATTAGAAAGTAAAACAAGCTGTATCACAGAAAAACCAAAAACCGGAAAGTACCAGGGGAAGTTGTGACGGTGTATGGCGAGAGAGTTATCAGTGTCATTCAACTGAAAAGTTAATCAGTTTTTAGCTCAGAGTTGGACTAAATAGTTGAGCTGAGTTCATACTCTGCCTTAAGGTCACACATGACATTATCCCATAAGAGTGATTAGACAGATGGATGTTCTCAACTTTACACCCCTTTATTTGGAAAAGAAAAATGGCTGGCTTTTCCAATTACCTGAATTAAGTAGGTCCTGATTAAAAATGTACCTTTTGGAGCCGATAGATCTCCAGTCTTCCTGCTGTTGCCATACAAAAACTAATCATCTAACTACACTGTTGCTATAGCACCAAGGAAGAGCTGCGGATTACAGAAAAACAACCAGTTACCTTAGAAAAACCAAAGAGCAAAAATATAATAGATGAAATCAACCCCATCTCATTAAGAATAGTAGTACCTGGAGATCAATGCAACCTTACCATGGTATGTACCATGGATACAGAAGGCGCAGTGATATTATGGGTGCTGCTGCACCCATGGAATGGCAGTTCCTTAATAATTACACAGGAATGAAACTATAGTTCCTAGCCATATCGGCATAGAAAAAAAATCCCAACTTTTCATTTTCCTTCGGTCTTAGTACACAATGTAACTACAGAAGAGTCCAGATTTAAGATAGAAACTCTTTTTTGAGCGAGATGCTAACAGTCTAATCATATTCAATGATCTATGCTAAGCTAAGCTAAAAGTGCCACCACAAGACTGGAGATGTTTAACTCTAGGGGAGTGAACAATGACAATAAAGTTGACAGATGAATTAAGTGCATTTAAGTGCCATTCAATTGGGGTTTTAAATAAAGCTTTTTCTGAGATGCACATTAAACATTAAACTAGAGCTGCAACTAACTATTATTTTTTCTGTCAACTAATCTAACGATTATTTTTTCCGATCAGTCGACTACTCTAACGATTATTTTTATTACAATAAATAATTAATCTAATGTTTTTTTTGATTAGCTAATGAATCCTTTGGATAACGTTACAAAAAAATATATGTACAACTTCTAATATAATTGTGGTTCTGGTTGAAGTTTTTACAGTATACAAAAATAAAGAGGCAAAGAAAATAATTTTGCTATGGTAAATATTTTTTACTTAGAGTTTATTTGGCATCACAAACCATAAAATGTAGTCAGGGTTCTGCTATGGTTTAGCATGGTTTCCAGAGATCTGGAGCTGATTCGGGGTAGCTCGGTGGTTTGTGACTGTTGTCCCGCAGTGCGCTGTCTTTTAAGGGGCCGTTCACATATCGCGTCTTTTGCGCGCTCAAGTTCGTTATTTCCAATATAGGCGCGGTATGCACGCTCATAACGGAAACGACGTGCACCGCAGGTCATGGTCATAAATTTAGTAGCAGAGCTACTGCAAGCGATTTTTAGTGCTGCAAATCCATTTATCCTTTGCTGAAATTTCCGCTGTTTGCTTGTTTTTTTTAATGCCGCCTTTGGCTAATTTCATTGCAAAAAGTTATTAATAATAAAAGAAAAAATAAATTTAAGAGCCATTTTTTTATTCTAAGATAAATTTGGAATAAAAATATATTAAAAAATATATATATTGTATCAACATGTATTTGTATCAAGAGAATAATAATAAAAAAAATACAAAAAAATCTCAGAGGAATAGAAATATTACAATCCAATATAATGTGACAAACTCAAATTTCCCTTTTTTTTGTTTAATTGGTTTATCCCACCACCATATTCTTCTATTTGGTCCAGTAACAGCCAATGATGCTCTTCTAGCAAACTTTACACTGACCAACATTTAAAGAAAATATGGAGTGTAAAAAATTTGTACCCCGTGTGAATGAACAGACATATTCAAATACAAGGGGAAAAAACATGCTAACAATGCACAAAATAGTAAAATCTATAGCTGCTTTTGTGAACCAGAACAATTTTGGCATACTCGAGGGAAAACAGTTGATTCCATTTTCCAGGTATGCTCACACACCAGTCTCTCCTGTGTATTGATGGACATATGATTCAATTAGACCATCATTAAATTTAAAATGGATTTCTCTCAGTTGTATAAAAACGGTAGTTCTAAATTGTGCAATCAGACAAACGCAACCACATCCACAAGAAACATGATGCAAAATAAACACCAAACAGTGTCTATTACAGTGTCCTGAGTACTGTTTAAAATTTCATCAGCCTGGCCCTTTCGTGGATCTACCTCAAACCGAAAAGCAAGTAGGGTGTCTGCTCTAGGGATGGGATAGTTTTACACCTGCCCTGTCTGACCACACCACACCACACCACAGCCTCGGCAGCCAACTGCCACGTTGATCACAATGACTGACACAAACATTTCCAGAGTCAGATTATACAATACACAACCATTTTGTGTATTTCTGCTTGATGCATGCAAATGCAGACACAGACAGCTCATGCAAATACAAAGAGAGTCCTCTTGAAATCTGCTAACAATGTTAGAGCTATCTGCATATCAGTGTAACATGTAGCTGATGTAGGAACATAGATACAAATTATTCTAAATCAGGCACAGAATATAAACAAGAAATATCAAACCAAATGAAAAGGGAAAAAGATCAACTAAGCAATTTTAATGTAACTGTCTCTTTCTCCCTAGGCATATTCCTATGATCCTCACCTAAACCAATCTGAATTGCTCCACAGATCCTTTGACAACCTTCTGAGCCTTTAAATTCTCCTCCGAGACTAAAAAAAATTATCTTATATATTATATGTAGTTATATTATAATATATGTCTATATTGGACTGAAAAGAGTAATTATAGCTCACAGAAACAAATAATGCACAAGAACATGATCCCCGTGCAATTCTTCTGTACGCTGCACCTCAAATGATGAATCTGCTGGACTCAGGGGCCATAATGGACTCAAGATGCAAATTAGAGTGAGTGCAGTCACTGTGAAGCATTCTTTATTAGTTCATTAGCTTTTATAAACGGTCCATTGAGTTCTCAAGTGAATGCACTTATCTTATTGAGTGATAATTGGTAAGAAACCAGTATAAGCTACTTGTGATCCTAAAATACTTTATACATGTATTTCAGTGTGGCTGAAATTGAGGTTTCTAAGTCCTTTGCTTTAGATAAGTGAAGTCGGAGTCTAAAATCTGATCAGAAGACACATTGTGAAAGAGCCTACACACAAATACCTGTTAAGGCACATTAAATTAATTTCTAATGTTCCAAGTTACTATAAACCATTAAAATGGTTAGTTAGGCTAATTAACTAAATTACTTGTCAGAGAAATTGCTTATTACTGTTAATATATCATTTATTGAAAATTGGTGTATTTGATTAAACTGCTAGAAAACACAAAAAAGATGCGTGTTAACGATTGTACCAAGGTTAAGGGAGCCACATGCACTGCCTCTAGCTTTTTGCTTATTATGCCCCACTACCAAAACAAACAGGATATATAGCAGTGGTTGACCTATATGTCTTTTACGTTAATGCCAATATCTAAGGAGCAGGATGGTTGATCAAGTCTGACAAAAGCGTATCAGTTTCTCATTAGTTAATAGCAATGGCATCTGTGGTTCTGCACTCACCCCGTTCTGTGAGGGGCTGTATGATCTGTGATCTGTGCTGGCACTCATGGCGTCCTGGCCGTCTGAGGTGGATGTGCAGGTGGGGTCAGTATCGCTGCTGGTACAGACTCTGTGTCTCAGGACAAAGGCGACGCCCTTGTCCTCCCTCACCTCTCCCCTGTCCAGCTTGCTTCCTGTTTCTGTTGTTCTCTCTTAATGCCACTGGGCCAGACTGGACCAAGAGGGCGCTCGTCTCCAAAACTGTCCTCTGTGGATTCACAGCAGAACACGAGACTCACTGATGGACCTGGTAAAGACATAAAAAAATAACATTTAATATAATCGACTATAATAATATTACTCACCCCAAACACTTAAGCCTGCCTACACCATGTTTCCATAATTAGCACAATGAGGTTGTTACTTGATATAGCTGTAATTAACAATCATACATTTGCAAAAAATAGCATATGCTCTGAAACATCAGCAGATAAACATATAAACTGCCTCCAATCAATGACCATTACTTCTACTTAATAAAAGTTGGGGTTAGATGGCAGTAAAATACATGTGACTGCAATGGTGATGCATAAGCAAAATGATTGAGAAGTTATGTATCTGGTCAGTTGTGGTGTTAAATTATATAAAAGGGAAACGAGTCAATGGGCTTTGCATAAACTGATTGAGAACTCAATGAAACTACACAGAAGTTCATGAATGCCATTTCACAACAGATTTTGAAATCAGTGATCCTGCCTATTAGTACATAGCAGTGTTTGTTGAAAACTTACCAAATCCGACAAAGCCTTAATCCAAGCTAAAAATACAATACTTTTATACCGACTGCAGCAATCGGATGTTGCAAACCCTGCGGCCCTGCCAGGGTACTGACAGCACACAAGGGCATTGGAGTTAAAACCGGTCACCTGAGGTCCACTGTAACTAAATATCTCAAGTCATGCTAAAAACCTAACAAGGATAATCAGGATCTCTTACCAATCTGCATCCACATTCTGATATAGATCAGGTTTTACGCCACATCTACAGCATTTGACTTATAACTGAAATCAGCCGCCTCCTTCAAACACTCTCTGCCAGCTTGAAGTGCATTTCATTTGAGTTGGTATCAGCTGCAAGCCTTGAGCAGTCTGCCAAGTTCACATAAGCGAGAGGCTTCACAGCCACAGATGTAAAACTGACAGCATCTCTCTGCTTAGAGTTTAACTTCTTTTGTAAATGAAAAGTGTGGCAACAGCTGTGTGCTCACAAGCCAGGAAATCAGATTCAACTAAACTCTTAATTGCAAGATGGTCTGTGTCCAGTTTGTCAAAAAACATAACGATGCCCTTTTCTTCTCAAGTTCAGCATTGTCTGGTGTCACAAAGCATTTGGGATCATGTGACACAGTGGAGTGTGAAACTGACCCCTTTTCCTTCCTTGGCCTGCTGTGCAGGACTGTTGTGCCTGAGGAGAAAACTGATACACACAGTTTCAATGTCTCCATACATTTATCCATACATTCATTCATTCAGAGGGTGGGAAGGAGCCCACAAGTCATTATCGGTTAATTATCAGCTCATTCATTATACTCAGTTAATAAGTGGCCATCCAAAGGCTCTGGCATCATTTAACTGACATGAGTGTCATATTCTAAGGGGTGTCCCTGAGCAAGACACTTAACCCCTAGTTGCTCCAGAGGCGTGTGAACTCTGACATATGTAGCAATTGTAAGTCGCTTTGGATAAAAGCGTCAGCTAAATGAATAAATATAATGTAAATGTAAATATTCATAATTAATCTTACAGCTGTCAAGTCTTGCCTTGCACAAAATCAATTTATCAAGTTATAGGACTTGTGTTTTTTTGTTGCTAAGCTTACCAAAAAAAGCAACGATCTGATGTATAAATTAAAGTGGTATGAAATGAGCTTAAAATCAGATTTTTGATAAGAGTCTCAGTTTGCACAGTCAGAACTAGTGTTGTCAAAAGACCCGGTACTGTGGTAACATGTCGGTACAAAAAAAAAAAAAATGAAAATGTTACGGTACAAGGTTTTTTTTTTTTTTTTTAAGTACTGGTGGTACAGAGTACCCGGTTAAACCGGTTCTTGATCTGATAGGTGCGCAGATGCACTCTCTTCATAAAAGCACTGAGACGTGGCGACATCAAAATGAAGAACAAACTATCAAACTAACAAAACACTTTAAAAGTCAGACACCCAGATCAAATGAAAGAGTTCAAGCATGTAAGTTTCATTATGTTTCCCATACACTGATTTATTTGTGGCGGTCTGCCACAATATCAAAACTGGCCACCAGAAATTTTCATTGAATAAACATTAGCAATGAACAAGTCAAAGTCGAAACCCAGCTCGGGTCTGTTCTGTTATGAATATTATTGAATATTTTAATTTGAATATCAGATTTAAATGAACGCTGTTATTAGAGTAATTAATCATTAGCATAAGTGTGGCTAACGCTAATAATAATGAGCATTAGAATGAAGTTTCTTTATTAACTATTTAATGCTCCTATAACTTTTATTAGGGTAACAAAATGGTTAACATTGTGTCATATCAGTCAGAAAAGCAGGTATGTACACCGTTTGGATTAAATGAAAGTAGAGTCAAATTTTTTAATTGGCATGTTTTTGTGTTTTGTTTTGGTACCGAACTGAAAGCACTTTTTGGTCATTCAGTAAGGCCGCACAATTTTGCCAAAGAAATAAATAAATAAAAATCTTGAAAATGATCTATGCAATATCGATCGACAGATACATACACTGGATACTGATTACACATTCTGATCTGATTTGAAAACTTGAGAAATTGTATTGCGGGAAGATCAGTTATATAAAGTGGATGGAAATTTTGTGCAGTGTGAACAAAATTAACACAGTGCTTAGCAGTATTCCTGGGAACAAAGTTTAAACACACTTATACAGATATCAGGGATAATCTATTCAGGGGCAAAATACACTTCCAAAGAAGCAGGTGGTCAATTGCCCTTGTGTAGCTAAGACTTTTTCTGCAGAAACAATACTGTGAAAGAGCATCAATTGAGGCACGAGTCAGCAAAAGTGCTTACCAGGGAGTACAGAGTATAGGGTTTGGGATGAAATGACATTTGAAATCGATTTTCTTTTGCCACTCAAACAGCTGACTAACCATCAGCTGACTTTTCTGTGTTTTCAGCTCAAAATTGTCACAGCTCAAAAATGTGTCAGCGATTCCATATCTGCAAAGACAAGCTTCATTCTCAGAGGACCGCAGTCTTCACACTGTCCTCTAGCATTACAACAACTATCAAATAGCACCGGGGACAACGTCGCTAAACCGTGACACCTTACTTTAAACTACATCTCTCTCTTTCTACAACTCCATATACCATCACTTCGATCTGGTGTACCTTCTCCGGAACCTAAAAAGGCTTCGGTCCATGCTCTCTGACTGCTGTACACATCTAGTTATGTGAAGAAAGCATTTCATGAGACTAACAGCAAGATGCAAAAAGAGGAATAGAAATCAGAGCAAGAAAGACTAGAATATTAAGTTGTGTGTCACAATCTCCCTATGGAACAAAGCCTGC
Source organism: Carassius carassius (assembly GCF_963082965.1). Lineage (NCBI taxonomy): Eukaryota > Metazoa > Chordata > Actinopteri > Cypriniformes > Cyprinidae > Carassius > Carassius carassius. The sequence continues at coordinate 5,104,674 of NC_081776.1, read as the reverse complement.
TTGACCCTGGATTAGAGCTGTGCAATTAATCGGAAAAAAAATAAGTTTCTATTAAAAAAGAAAAGAAAAAGGAAACAGATTATTGCGGCCCATTCCATGCCCTTTTGCAGCACTGTGCTTTCGTTCCTCCAAAAAAGCCTAATTGCTCATGCAAATCAGTAAAATCATGTAACGTGACATTTGCAAAATGGGACGTGCTTGATTTATCAATGTATATTTATTCATGATTATAAAAGCGTGAAAGAGAACTTGCGCTGCTCCTCAGGAAGAGATATGCGCTCCGAGACTGAACAGAACGCAGACATGTAAAGTCATCTTTTAGCTCAAGGTGCACACCTAAATGGTCCAATACATGCAAACATTTGATAAAAAGCTGCGCTTGGTGATTATTTATGATACCTTTGTCAGTCATGTAATAAATGAACAATCAATGAACATAAATGAACATACGTGTGTAAAAGTAATTTGGATCCGTACGGCTCTTAAAGTGACAGCGAGCTATGTTTTATATTACATTTGATTATTCATTTCTGTAGTAGATTGTACCACACTACATGAACCTTTTCATATAAACTAGAGTTGTTCCGATTCCGATACTAGTATCGGAAATATCTCCGATACCACAACAAATTCTGGCATCGGCGAGTACATGAACCCATATACCGATCCGATACCATTTTCAAGACCTAGTTATGAATGCTAGCTTTGCCTAACCGCTGCACGGTTCTTCTTCGCTGCTCAGAATGCATTGCAAACACAGGACGTTGTGCTGTAATGCCACAAGCAACCCCTGTGTAGAGCAGCGAAGAAGAAACGAAAACGCGTTAGCAGCACTGATCTATATATGACTGGATCGCTCATCGCGTTCTAAACTGCCAACAGACAGTGAAGCCGCTTCTATATTATAGATCAGTGGTTAGCAGTATGTCCGCTGTTTAGCAGTATTTCAGACTGGACCAACCAGACAGTAAAACGGCGACTAGGGACCAAGACGGTGCTGAAAATTTTAAAATGTGATGATACCAGCGTCTCTGTAGAACCGGTAGTAAGTTTGAGTATATTCGTTACCCGCAGCTGCGTTCAGTCGCTTCCGTGTTAGTCTAAGTGCAGGGCTCCAGACTGTAGCCGAATATATATACTAGTGTCTGTGAATATTAAACTGCAAAATACTATTTAAATATTACTCCTGCAAAGTCTACATCTCTGTAGGAGACGGGCGCAGATGCACGGGAGCTCGCTGTTTTGTGGCCTCTGCCGTGTGTCACTATATGAGGACATGAACGCATAAGCCGTCACTTCATGAGAATTTAACGTTTCATTTGAGAAAACTGTCATATCATAAACACAGACACTCAAAGATCTTCATGGGGAGTAAATTGACAATATATTAAGCTACTGTTGTAGCCTACAGTAGATTTAGCTACGTCTCTATGTAGTAATAATACGTCTCTATTAATAATAATAATTATGCCTAGACGGTTGCTTGTTTTTTTACTTGTTTTGTTGTAAAGAGATTATCTGATTAATATAGAATTTTTTATATTCCTAGACTTATTTGTTGCAGTTTTTTATACACTAATATTGTAAAACTAAAATACTAAAATACCTTTTTTAGTTTGCGGTGTTAGATTTTTGGCTGCATTTGAGGTTCTTTTTCGCTTAAGAAATTAAATAATATTACTGTCAAATTCATGTCAGATAATAAAAATACTGTAATAAATACAGTAGTTAACCATGTATTTGTTCATGTTTTATCAAGGGATAAGTCTGGACCACACCATAAAATAATTCTAGAAATTTACACAGGGCTAGTAGTATATACAGCTGTATATATAGATACACACCCAGGTATCGGATCAGTACTCGGTATCGGCCTATACCCTGAGCCCAGGTATCGGAATCGGTATCGGGAAGAGAAAAAGGGTATCGGAACATCTCTAATATAAACTGCAATAAATACAAAACTAGAGCCACTGAAATGAGACATTAATAATAAAAAGTATAGTGAATAAATGAAATAATCCTACTGCTTGAGACTTGCATGAAAAAAAAATATTCAAAGAGTAGACCTCACTGGTGCCAACTAACATGTCCCTACGAGACACAAATACACAGCTACAACATCTGATTTTCCTGAGGATTACTGACTCAAGAAAAAAATGTTTAAAACAAAACAAGTGAGGGAATGAAGAAAGACAAACAAAAGCAGTTGCTGGAGCAGTTGCGTCATTGGGTATGTGGTCATGCGACTGGATAAGAGAGTGAGGAAAGGAGTTAGAGGTGCCTTTGTGTGCTGTCTGTCGGTCATGAGACCAGGACTGTCCACCAGCGAAGCACTGAACTTCAGTCAGAGAGGGAGAGGCCCTTTGTGAGAGACTCAAAGAGGAAAAGCCAACTGCTAATCTAGATTAAAAAAAGAAAAAAAAAAGTGATAGACATTCATCCGAGTTAAAAAATAGATTAGCTGCATACTCGGCCACTCTGGTGCTATATCAGACAACATTTTTTAAGCCAACAATTTTTGGTGCATCACTATCTGACACTGAATAATAATAACTACAAGTCATGATACCTAAATAGGGTTTACCTGTCCTTCACACCTCACCATTTGCCACGGACATACCAGATTGTCAAATGCTTCATTTGCTTTAACACAGGTCCAGCTCATGAGCAAACCAGTGACCAAGGTCAAACTGAGGGCTCTAAACCTCCAACTCACCATAGTGGACTAAAGAAACTGCTGGTGTCAGAATGAATAGACTAAGGCAAAATGACATGGATTACTGAGCAGCTTTCCAGTACATTATCTACACAAACAGGATGAGCCACAGTGGAGACGGTCGTCTTGACAACGTCATCCCACCTTGTTCAGATTATGGGAAGTGAGGAATGACATGCTGATGTGCTACACAGCGCATCATATTTTGGATTTAAACATACTTTATATTCTCACACCTACCACAAGCCAAACAAAATCAATGAAGATTTTCAGGAGTTGAGTGGCTCCCTTGACATTTAAAAGATGTCCGAAAAGATTGCTTTGTCAATCAATGGCACACAATCAACCTCTCTGATAAGATGCTTTTCCACACTGCAGAGGCCCACAACTACTGCTGACACTATAATAGAGATGGACCGATGATTGGTTTGACCAACATTAACACTTCCTCTTAATAGGTTATTGGTTCTTTAATATCGTGTCTAGCAATAAACTGTTCTTTAAAAACAAACACTAGGGCTCCAGACTGCGACCAAAGGGTCGCATTTTGAGACCATTTTTTCTGTCGGTGCAACAAAATTTTGTGAGCAGTCACACTGGCGTGACCACCGCATCGTCCGACTCATAAGCTCTGCTATTTCAGTTGCATCTAAGAAACATTAAAATGGCAAACAAAATGAAAGTGAAACTAAACTGTGCTGTGTTTCAGCTGAGCAGCACGGACCGTTTATCAGCTTGGAGCGCGACGCAAACAAACTTGTCCGAGCTCAGCTTTACCGGGGAGCCAAAGTTGATTTTGCTACACTGTTACTGCACAGATGCCACAAATTTAAGCACTTTACAATTACTTTTAAGCATTTCAGACAAATATTTCCAACACTGTAAAACTCTAAAATGTTTAATGGGACACTAATGTAAAATAAAAAGGAATATAAAAAAAAAACATCAAATCACAATCATAACCAGTAGACAGCAGCAGAGGAGCACTTAATGGCTTATTAGTCATTCATTTCTACTTTTTCTCTATTTTTTGAAATTATAAAATCACTATTGTAAAATATCAAATCATCAAGAAATCAGATTTCATCAGAATTTGACTTTTTTCTTTTTTTTTTTTTACACAAACTTTTCTTCAATTTGCTACTAAATCACTGAAGTTGGTCAGTTCCGTATGCTAGAAGAATAATGGTACATCTAATAAGAGTGGAACATATAAATTCTCTATGTATAAAAAGTAGATTTTACACCTGTAACTGTTGTTAATAAAAGTCAATTTTGTATGCATTTTAACTCAAGCTTAGTGCTTTGCTGTCAAATCTGTTTAAACAATAAACAAGAAATGAACATTAAATATTATTAGTAACTGCACTTATTAAAGCAAAACAATAGGACTTTTATGATTAAATCATCTTTATTTTGATTACCCCCACACACCACCCCCTGCGCCACCAAATCTGCTCCTGGTGCCACCATCTGTAGAACTTAGTGGCACTGGTGCCATAGCTCTCATTTGTTAGTCTGGAGTAGAGGTCGACCGATATATCGGCCGGCCGATATATGGGGCCGATATTTGTCATTTTTTTTTATATATCGGCATCGGCCGATATCAGTGTTTAGTAGCGCCGATTTAAAGTCAGGCACGTCGGCGGGCAGCCCCGTGTTATTGGTGCGGTGGAAAGTGCTGCTGCAGCAGCATGTGAAGCACCCCAAGCCAAAACTTTTGGAAGATTCAACAGCAGTCCTGGGAGATAAAGGTATTCAGAGAATTTCACTCTGTAAATGGGGTGGAGAAGTTGACAGCTCTAACAAACACTGCAGCGTGACGTTACCAAAGTAAACTGTCTCTGACGTTACTCCGCCCCGCTCACAGACAGCACCACGCTCGGAGAGACAGCTGTCCTGGAGCTGCCCAGAACGGTGAATCACATTTGTTCGGAAGCATGGTTTGATGCAGACAATAACCAGTTTTCCATCCAACTCATTTGTATTTAGGGATGTCAATATTCGATAATTTCCATGATCGATCGTCGTTTAAATTTATGATCAATTAATTACTTTAATGCTGCAAAATGCGTCTGCAGCGGTATTATTATTATTATTATGCCACTTGGGAAAAAAGCTTTCTCATCCGAATTAAAGGGGTTTTAGTATGAATAAAATGCTAGTAGCAAGACGGTAAAATGAATAGATGTGATTATGATCATTTGATAAAATGAAGAGAGCGCGCCATACGTTGGAGATCATTTTACTCTGTTTCCCGTCAAGGAGACCGCTGAATGCGCCTCTTTAAATGGTTTCGTGGTGCTCGTTGATGTATTTTAAAACGCATCTGCAATGTTTTCAAATGACACACTATAGTAGTGGTGCAACGGATCATCATTGATCCGTGATCCGTTCGGATCAATATCTTCGGTTCGGCACACACGTGACCCCCGGATTGATTTATGAAAAAAAAAAGTTGCGCATGTTTAGTCCACACTCAGTGGTAATGGCGAGCGGAGGAACTTGAACGGCCGGTTCATTTTGGATTCCCTGTCAGATATAATGATGAGGAAAGAGGTTAGAGTGAAAATATTGTGCCAGATCTTTATGAACAGGAGAAGAAAACAGTTGTGGATGAACTATCCCGAGCATCCTCTGTTGCGCTCACGACAGAAGGGTGGACGTCCAGGGGGACGGAGAGCTCTGTGATAACTGCTCACTTCATCACAGCACACTGGGAGATGAGAAGTCGGGCTATTATGTTAAAAAGAAGATATCATGTGCACTTTAAGTTGATTTCATATATTTTAATTTAATAATTTAATGTTAATAAAAAAAGACAAAATGTATGTTTATTTGTCTTGGCCTTTTTTTTTTTTTTTTTTGCTGATCCGAAAAATGATCCGATCCATACGAGGACGAGCGAGCGCGGGTTTGACTAGATGTATTTGGAGGTTATTGCTCACGTCTCGTTCTGCACATATCCAAATGTTTCCATATTCGCAATGTATGTGAAGGTTAAACTATAATATTTTTTATTTATTTAATGTAAACTAGACTATAAAGATCCTCTTCACATGAGCAAAAACCTTGGCATAACAGCAGAGTGGACCGGTATACTACGGTCTATTTAAACTGACCAGTGTAACCTTTTAAATGTTTGGTTGACTGTACTTTATTTTAATAATGAACAGACTGCGATGTAAGTTTGAAATTAGAATCCACTTTAGATGTTCTGTGTCATTTATACCAAACACAAATGTTGCTGGTTGCTAGTGTGTTTGCAGCACTACTGTTATTTATTTTTTATATATTGATTTTTTTTATATTTTTCAGATTTTTATTTTTAAAATTGTATTTATTTAAATGTATATTTAAGTTTACATTTATGTTCCAACAAACTTGAAAAATTCTACTTGATAAATGCTCTAAAACTTTTATGTAAATATACATTATATATATATATATATATATATATATATATATATATATATATATTACCTGTTTTATATATTTAATACTTGGTCAGTTTATTGATTTTGTTTGGTTAACTTTGGATACATTTTTTATTTTAATACCATGCAGTGCACAAAATTAAGATTCGAGAGATGGTTCAAGTCAGTGCTCAATAAATGATGATAAGTTTAGGAATGTTGTGCATCCACTTATTAGTGTGACATTTTTGCATGCAAATGAAGGGGAAAACTTCAAGATATCGGCCCTAAAAATTGGCAGCACATATCGGCCATCGGCTGACCCTGACCTCCAAACTTCGGCATCGGCAATAGAAAAACCCATATCGGTCGATCTCTAGTCTGGAGCCCTGAACATCATGAAGTATCACCATCAAACAACAGTTTTCACAAGCAAATTACCTTAATGTATGTTTTTGCATAAATCTACACAAAAACTACTTACAAATATTGTGAGAATGGCATAATAATAACAACAATAATAAAAAAAAGTTTATATTATGATTATTATTAGTGAGAAAAAGTAGTAATAATTTATTTATTTTAAATGGTCAGTTATTAGACATCTGTATTGGTCAATCTCTATTTTGTAGCACTGTCTGTGATTGTTCTATTTATATTTGTACAAACATTTTTAATGTGCAATTGTCAAAATAAATCATTGAAACATCTGTCTAGATGGCTGCAACTTAATTTGGTGTCGAAACATCAGCAACTGAAACTTACATGCTGATCTCCAGTGAACACTACCTCTTTTCTGTTAATATCTCAGTCAACATTTAATACTAAGTCAAGTGCATGTATGTGATATGAACCGATTGCCATTGAGAGGACCATAAAGAGTGCCTTTCATTATACATAATACATTAATAGGAAAATGAGCCTAATATCGTCTTGATTATCAACAGAGAATTCTGCTAATGTCGATATCTCTGACGATCGTCGATACACGATACTATCGTCTATCGGCACAACCCTACTACACCGTTATATTTAGCATTCATCCCATGTATGAAAGAGGAGTTGGCAGTTATTTGGAAGTACAACTGGCTTGGGGAAAGACTTCTAACCCATGATAACCAATTTATTTCAAGATGACTAACTGTCCAGGTGGAATATATATCCAAAGTGCGGCACACAGGGCTTTGTCTTACTACAAAAAACACGAGTTAAGGAGGTAAGGAGATGGTTTTAAAAATAACATCCTGCCTGCTAGTTGCAACAGTAGTGATCAACATATTGTTTATTTTATGACCAATGCTATTTTTTTTTATGTTTGAGCAAAAAATAATATATATATGCAAAAATTATTTATGCTTTTTGACACAAAAACAACCAAGTCAGAATAATTTGATCTGGTGACAGAAGCTATATATATATATATATATATATATATATATATATATATATATATATATATATATATATATATATATATAATGAAAGATGTTTTGTGAACAAGGCAGTCTTTAATCAGATTTTTGTATTGTAATTGCAAACTAATTGTAAACTAAAAAAAACAGTATAGCTGAGTAGCTATACAAACAAAACAAGTTACTTTGCCTGTGACATTGTTGTGTTATAAAGTATTTATCTATAAACAAAAATGTAATAAAAATCTATTAAAATGAATGGATGAATAAATAATAGGTTGAGTTCATAAAATATATATCTTGGCCAATCTGATTAACACCCGTCTTTAGCAACCACCGTATGAATGGGCAGCAATATGACACTGAAGTGGATCTGAAATATTTGAAGAAACTGGTGTACTAATGGGAGGCAAACAAAATCTAGGTCAGAAATGCCTGTGCTGATGACAAGTCAATAAGATCAACAGCAGGCTGTCAACCACTTTCACACTTGCTTAACATAGACTTAAACTGGAATCCTTAGTATTTTTTTCCACTGCCACTATACTAAACACTAATGTCCATCATTGTTTGGCCTGTACCAGTTCAATCCTTTTATTTAAAAGGTTTGCTCATCCAAAAATCACAATTCCATCATCATTTACTCACCCTCACGTGGCTCCAAACTTGTATGACTTTCTGTCTTCCTTAAAACAGAAAGGGAGATGTTAGGCATGATGACAGCATCAGTCACCATTGACTTTCTTCGTGTTGGAAAAACATGACCCAAAAGTGAATGGTGACTAAAGTTATCATCCTGCCTAAAATCTATTTTTTTGTGTTTAAGGGAAGACAGAAACTTATACAGGTTTGCAACTACATGTGGGTGAGTAAATAATGACAGAATGTTTCATTTGTGTGAGCTGTTCCTTTAAATTGAAGCCGTTTTGTTTACAACCCAAACAAAAACAGCACTATCTATTGTCATCTCTCTAGTAACAACGTGAAACTTGGCCAGAACTCTTTACGAGCATAAAAACATGGGAAATACGCGACAGGAGGATGAAAACTCTAAACAAAAGCCCCATCAGTGGCACAATCACCACACATTAACGTTAGACCGACACAAACAAGTCTGAAAGTGACTAACACCGAGGGTTTAGACCACGTACTATTCTTTCTTCAGGTTCGTCACGTTCTAAGAAGCTTTTAGACGCGTCTATGATAATATACAGATCTGTTAAACCGTTTAAAGTCAAATTCCCGTTAAGAAAAAGCTGGAAAACAACAGATGGACCCTTTCATGCCGCGTAGCAATGAGAGCTAACGTCAGTCAGCTAGCAATACTGATACAAACAACTTTATTAGCGCCGAAATACAGTCAGAACCACTCTAAAATATACTCTCACGACTACATGGGAGTGTTGGGTTTTTTCTCACCTGTCTGCGTAAGCAGCAAGCGGTTGTCCTTCAAGAGTACTCTTTCGTCAGAGAGGCGCTGCGGATCCGGTGGACTGACTGACTGGCTCGACCTGGCTGGATTTTCTGGATGTCGTTGAGAGTCAGTGTGACGCCACTCGCGTGATGACACAGTAGCCAATTAGAATGCGCGGATAGGTCACGTGATCGAGTTTCAGGCTAACGGATTTGACGGGATTTGTAGTCCGCGGTGGAAATTTGTTTGTGGGATTTACGTTTTCTTTCATGTTTTTTTTGTTTGTTTCTTTTTCTTCACAGGCACATTATATTTATATATAAAATGTTATTTTGTGTTTAAATGTTAACTATTTTAATAACTTATGTTCATTAAGTAGAAAACATTACTCAGAACCTTTAAGATATTGTCATATAAAGATGTTTACGAATCTATTATTAATCAACTCATGCTGATCGACTGCTATTGTGAATAGTGAGGTAGACACTGAGTCCCCCAATGTCTATAATGATATCAACCATGCCTGTGATGAATTGAAGGCTATGATTTTGTGCAATCTGGTACACAGATTCAAATATTTGCATCACATAATGTGGGGATATGGAGACATCTCTCCCTATCAGTTATTCAAATATGATATCATTGCTAACAGCTTTGGTTGTGCAATGTTGGAAAATAGCCTACTTGATTTACAAATGATGTAATCAATGACAAAGGTTATAGAGAAAATGTACTATGATCTTTACAGAGAAATTATACCTAGGCTTTGACCATTATCACTAAGCAAGACTTAAGTCTGTATAAAGGTGATTATGTAGGTAACACCACATTCAGGATTTTACAATTTATATTTATTCAGTAAAAAGAAGCAGGAAATTGCAAAATGTAAGCACTGGTTTCGATAGAGGTCTCTGGCTGTATGTGTTTACATGTTTCCTGTTGTGTTTTGGCCTATGTGAGCTTTCTGGAGAATTTCCAGTCTAAACCAGCTCAGGTCATTTGATCATTAAAACCCAATGAGAAACCAGAGAAGTGGAACATAAGCCTCGATGTTCTGCCACAACATTAAATGATGCTGAAAACCATCCAAAAACAAAATGGCACTCACCTAATTGCAAAACAGATGTTAGAGGGCATGCATAAAGATCTGCACCCGTCAATACTTTTTGTCCCTGGTATTGAGCCAGAGTCACTGAAACTCTCCCAACCTTCATGCGGTCCACACAGTATAGTTTGTGCCAGTGTCTACTAATTGCATAACAAAAGCTGATTTGCTAATAATGCAACAATTGGCAGCAGTGAAACTAGTCCGGACCAGTGAAAAGGAGGGTTTGAACCAAGGAACCAGAATCTGAATTGAGATGTTTGTATTTGGTTAGGTTTAAAGAAAAGCAAGTGCTACCCCACCCTGCGACTTCTCTCCAAAAAACACAAGTTGAGCAACACAGACCATATTAAAAACAAAGCTGTGATGGATAGACTCTGAGTCTTTACAAAGGCACACACTGTATAAAGGTCCTAGATCACATCATTTTTACAACATTTAAAACAAATGTTTCATCAGCTGAATACTCGGTATGCTGTTAAATGGCAGTCCAATCCTTTAACCCTCACAGCCTCATTTTCATTACTGTCAAAAAAATTAAATACAGCACTACTCAAACTAATCAGGTGGTCACTACCTGTATGAAAAACATCAAGTGTGAGTGTTGCATAAAGGTTACATTATATTTCATCTATAACACATAGATAATGTTTGATACCAAAAATGTTTGACTGTATCAGTAGAACAGATCATATGAGCAGTATTTTAATGACTTATATCTATAAGAACATATCTATAACCCTGGTCATAAATGTGACTAAATCATTCCACAAAGCAAACAGAACAAACACAGAAGGTTAAATAGAAGTAAAGCAGCAGAATAATAATAGTCACTATTTATATTTTTAATATTACTGGTTTGAATGAGGGGGAATACAACAAGCACAGGGCAGCAAACAAACAGTGGAGTGACAGGTCAAAGAGATTGTAAGTGTTAATGGCATACATGACTGACTGACTGTTATTTACAAGTGTAGTTTTCCTGTAAAACACTCAGGAATTAACTAAATATATTTTTGTCTTGTTCTGTGGCCTGACGGTGAGAGAGTTTGGCTATGATCGCCCGTTCCATCCAGTGGCCAGTAATATCTTCTCTGTTAGCATATAAATTCCCAGTTAAAAGCATCTTTATCAAAAAATAGTAATCAGAACAATACATATGATGTATAAAATGAGAAGGAATTAATAAAATATAATCTGAACCACTAGTATTTGGTTACAATAATAGTTTTTGCAGTCCTTATGTAGCCTTGATTTTTTTCAACCTATTTTCATTTACCAGACACACATTTATTCCAGGAGGCTTTGAACCGTTTCAACCAACAATGACAAAGACAGTGACAGAACCAAAACAATATTCTCTGCTCTAGATTAGATGTCATTTCAAGATATGATGTAGGCTACAGAAGCTTCTGAAATGCATCAAAGGTTCATAACAGATTTTTTAAAGCCTATACGTAGGATACTAATCAAATGATTTTGGTAGAATAAAAATGGATAAAAGGTGTGTGTGTTGCTCCAATTCAGGTAAAAACATTCTTACTCATTTATGGTTTCATCTTTCAAACATCTCTTAGCAGAAATGTTTGTGTGACGGGTAACAGGCAGCATTCTGTTCTCATCATGGAACACAATGTCCGATAATTCCACAATTCTCTGACTCAAGGTTCTTAAGAGCTCTGATATTGGCAAGGTGGAGTGTGTTTTTGGAGGAGAATCAGCGGCGGACCGAAGGTCTGGAAAAGACAATGGGCGATGAGCCGTTGTTCTCTGTACTCTTTCTGCCTCTCTCCCTTTTTTCGAGTCTCTAAAGAGTTCGTAGGCTCTTCTTTTTAGAACAAGCAAAGAGTTTGTACTGCTCTGAATTAAAAAAAACAAGAGAACAACAGCTTGAGCCACCGGTGCCTCCTTTTCATCAATGACGTCCAACTTTTTATTCTTGAGTCAGGAAAGGTCATTAAATTACTATCAATGGCACACGTACAATTATTTATATAGTTTAATTTCTTGCTATTTAATAAATCATTTTACATTTAATTATCTCTAAGTTCCCCCTCTGGGTCCGTTAAGGGTCCCGTTCTTCTCCCGCTAATTGCTCAGTGCCTCTCCAGGGCGTCTGTCCCGTCCCTAAGCTGCTACTTGCACACAAACTGGTCTACGAGCGACGTGCAGCGCTTGCACTTGACGTAGCAGCACCAGTGAAACTTGCAGTGGCAGCGCTCGTGTTTGTAGGTCTTGAACTGGTCATAACCACGACCGCAGCACATGAGCTCGCAACCGTCCATGCCCTCTGAGGTCTTGTTGCACAGACGGCCCTGGGTGCCCAGAGAGCCGGTGGTCTCGTTACGCAGGCAGTAGTCTGGGCTGGGGTCAATGTACACCAGGTCCTCATTCGTCGGGGGGTTAAATCGGTTGTTGACCAGCTCCAGTTTGCCTCGTCGGCTGATGCGCATGGCAGCGGCGCTGTCGTATTTCTCTTTCAGGAACTCTCCCACTCGACGGAAGTCAGCCAGCTGGAGCCAACAGGTTTTCAGACTGCACGAACCGGAGACTCCATGACACTTGCATGCAACATTGGCCAGATTGTACACTGCCTGTGAGTGGAGAAAGAATTAGAAGTGTTAAGAGAATATTTCAATACAATTTTACTTGAAGAAAACAATCAGCAACAATTGAAGCATACTTTTCTTTTCTCCAGCATGATCAACACAAAGGCACAAATACCAAAACTTTTCATAACAGGACTACATAGCTTTAACACTGTTTTTATATTGTAATGTTGTTTTAGTTACACAAATAAGCAGTAATATTGGCCAAATTTATTATTTCAACTTTTTAATCTAGTTGGTAAAATGATCAAACTGGCTACTGTATATATTTTCTGAACCGTAAGAAAGCTAGTTTGGAATTATTAGTAAGAAAAGGCTGAAAACTACAATATTTTGCATGTATGTCATAATTCCCACCCAAAAAAGTGTTGATGAATTTATGTCGGTCTTGCTTCCAGCTTGTATTGCAATGGTTTTTTTGCAGATACATTTTTTGATTTATAAAATAATGAACTTATAATATAAAATTATAATAAATAATATTTTTGTAAACATTACAAATAAAATAAATATTAAATAATAAAATAATAAATTTTAACTTAAATGTGTTTAAAAGTAGATTTGTGAGAAATAAATAACAATAAATATAAATATATGAATATTGTAATAAACAAAACATTAATAAATGTACATTTATACACACACACACACACACACACACACACACATATCTGTTCAGGACAGTGAGAGAAACTGACAAGTGCCACTAATGTGAATGAAGAGTTGAGCTATTGCTTTTACTTTTCTTACATGATTGGAAGCAATCATCTGGAACAACCTAGCAACTTCATAGCTTTATCGCTATTGTTGGCAACCACAATTATTTATTTATTTAATTCTATTTTTGTTATTATTTAATGAATACATTTTCTTTAAGTAACACACCAGTAGTACTATCAAAGGCTGCAAAATAAATCCTAATCAACGGGCGCCCTCTAGAGGCTAAATTCGTTCAGCGCACCAGTCCGTTTGAACCTGGTGGAGCCTCCAGAGGCCTTTGAGTTTATGGTCCCTTTACAAACAGTGAGTCGCAGTGAGAGCATTTGGAGAACAATGGGATGAATAGTCATTCTGTTCTAGAACACACAGAGAGCCCCGAGACCACTGACAGCAGACTTCCTGCTGATTAAATTCAATGAAACCCCCAGCTGAATCAATAAAGAAGCGCTCGACATATTGTCATACTAAACTAACGGCTGTTCTTCCCTTTCCATTTTAATTAATTAACATACAACATTAACAGAGTATCACTTTTCATTAACCACCCACAACGGGGTGTACCAAATGTGTCACATCTCACCGACAAACACAAAAACAAGCTAATGAGTACAACGTCTGGGCTCGATCAAATTTGGGTGGCCAGCGTGCGTATTTCCGCCCTGGCTTTTGACGTGTCTTGTTTGCTGTGTCTTTTGTGTCTGTTTAGTGTCCTGAACGAGGGAACATTAAAGGCATTTCTCTCTCTGTTTCTCTGTCATTTAAGCCAAGGCAGTGCTCCTCCCTTTAACACCTCACGTGAGAACATTTAATGGTCGTCACTGAGGATGTGCTGCCACGACTCTTCAACCCCCCTCCGGTGGCAGCTGTTTAAGACCCCTCCATTTTACCTGCTCACACACAGACATTAAGGGGAGTTCCAACACCTTTCAAGTCTCTGTCATCACTAGGCCTACCTGCATACCTACCTGCAATCCAGAAACAACACACACACACACACACACACACACACACTTTCTCACATTCTGGGCTATTTACAATCTTGCGTGTCAAGCGGCAGTTCCGCTACCTCATCCAAATGATCTAACATAAAAGGGTTTTTGAGCATTTCTATGCAACATGTGCGCCCAACTGAAACTGTGTTCACATAAAAGCTCCCATTTCGCTCTTTTATTCTTCTATCTCCTTTTTGCTCCCCTCCTTTTCTCTCTTTATTCTCTCTTTGGCCCAAGTGACCAAGGTGTGATGGATAGACAGGCTCTTCGGTGCGTGGAAGGGACACGCATGCGGTGCTGCGCACAATGGAGCACGCTCAGACAGGGTCAGGGTCGGTTGCTGGGCGGGGTCAGGGTGGAGTATGGAGACGGCAAACAACCATCCCTGGAGGTGTAGAGATAAGAGACGCAGGACGGGAAAAAGAATCTAAAGTAAACAAACAGAAACATCTCTGAGCTAGGCTAAGAAAATGAGGCACTTTTCAAGGCCAGAACAATGTATCTGTAGTAATGAGAGATTGGGGACAAAAATGGGTACTAAATCTGGCAATATTGTCCTCAAGAGGTAAAAATTATTATTAATTTACTATTTAATTATTAAGCAAATTTTAATTATTTTCTTTTTTGTTTTACTTTAACTTTTTAATGTTTGTCCAATCATTTATAGTCATTACACACACACACACAAAAAATTCACTCAGTACTTGCTAGAACATTTCACAAATAATTAAATTCAACGTGAAATTTTCAAGTAGAAAGACTAATACTTTCTTTGTAAAACATACCCAATTATCCCTGTTTTATGTATAACTTTTTTCATTTTAACAGTTATTAAGCATTATTTTGATATGTTAATTTTGTTTGCTGTTGCTAGTTGATTATTTATATTTTAGTGTCATTTTTTGTTTAGCTGCCCAGATTTCAGCTTCTTAAACAGCCTTGAAGAAGTTTCCATGTATGCTGGACAACTGTTAGCTGCTTTCCATTCTCTATTCAGTCTAAACTCACCTTTTTTTAGCAAATAACATATTTGTCAGCAAAACCAATTTTAGGCACTTAATAATATGTCTTCAGATCAAAAGTTTAATAAGATCACATAAAAATCACTTTTTTTTCAAAAAAAGAGAAAATCAAAAACAAGAGAAGTATATGGCACATTCTCATTTAGATAGCTAAGTAAACATGCGTGTCTGTGAGTACAAAAGCATTCAAACATTAGTAATGCAGATAAATTCACTGAATGTGAATTAAATGTGTTACGCCTACATGTGTGTGTGAGTAAGTAATAAAGTGCTTTAGATTAAGGCGTGTGTGTGTTTATTTCCGTTGCAGTTGATTAAGAATGAAAGAAGCACAGAAGCAGGTGATCTTTATAAATGGTGTAGGCCTCCTCTCTGGGTACAGTCTGGGCCAAAGGCCTTTGTGACCCACAGGGGTGGAACCACACGCACCATCTTTCACTATACCCTTCCATCCCCCCACCTGCCCTGACTCCACACAGAGGGGCATCTGATATGCTTCTGTCACCTCCACAAAAGCCCACCAAGACTAAGCCTTTCCAAGCAAGTCAAATCTCCGGCAAACAGGCCCCACAGAAAGGGAGCGCCAGGGAAGCGGGAGTCTCGGGGGTCACACCACACCTTCAGATCCACTTCCACCAAAATAGGAGGTGCCAATATCTCAAAAAAGAACAAAAAGGATTCAATTGAGGGTGGTCGAGATATAATCTCACTCTCATGCACATACCGAACCCATCCAGACCTTGACCTCCTCACCTCTGGGAACCTCCAGGAGAAGAGCCAGGGATCTCAGATGTGCCATAACTCCAGAAAAGAGGCCCTCTCTTCTGTAAACAATTTAAATACACTCATCTTCTCTAAGACAAACATATGCAGCGGAGCTCTGTGCACAGCAAGCACCCACATCGGCAGGCAAATGGGCTTTTTATGAGGCCGCTTCATTTTAAAAGCACTCAAATAACTGAGGGGAAAGAGGATGGGATTGGGGTGTGGTATGACAAAGCGTGGGACTCGCAAAGGGACGGAGAAACACATTCCAGTTTGATGGCATGATTTGTGATGACATTCTGCAGTGCGTTCTATGAGAGGGTATAATGCCCAACTGAACGTGGCAGGGGGGCCAGAGTTTGTTGGAGCCAGACACACACACACTCACATAGTTGGTAATGCTCCAATAATCCCTCCACCGTATAGCTGTTCTATAAAACAGCAAGAAGTCGTTCAACAAGAAAATGTGCAGTGTCAGAGAGTTCCTTACTAAACATATTTACCACACATCACCTTATAAAAAAAACACAATTTGTTTTGGCATCGACTACTCAATTAAATTAATCAAAGGAAGATTGGATGGCAATCTGAGCTTCATGCTGAATGACAGA
The DNA here is from genome assembly GCF_963082965.1 of Carassius carassius. Taxonomy (NCBI): domain Eukaryota; kingdom Metazoa; phylum Chordata; class Actinopteri; order Cypriniformes; family Cyprinidae; genus Carassius; species Carassius carassius. The sequence goes on along the minus strand of NC_081776.1, from coordinate 5,087,889 downwards.
AACATGGAATGCTTTAACAGTCCCATCATCCCTGGTGGCGCTTTGACTTCCTGACTCCCAGCGGACTCCAAGGGTGCTAATCTTTGCATTGGTGCCATTTGGTCACTTCCATTAAATTAGCTCTCTCCCTAGCCTGTAATCTAAATGAAGAGATGCCACAGACTACAGTTATTTTTTTATATAAACCCAAAGTTAATATTTTGATGACTGACTAATCATCCAACAACCGACTAATTGTGTAAACAAGCTTTGTTCCAGATGTGTGCATGCTGCTAGACAGCCAGTTTTACTTACATCAAAGCCTTTTATACAAAGCAATTTTTATTAGTTAGTATTCTTTGGGAATCAAACCCTTGAAATTGTTGAAAAAAAAATCTTGAAATTGATCCAACTTTAAAACACAGTTAGACGGCTGTCTTCAACCATTTTATCATTTCTTACGCTGTTTTTGAGTGTCCTGCCACAGGGATTACATTTTTAAGATCCATTTCCATCATGATAAAAATGTGCCTTTTTTTGGGTCAACAATCTTAATGAATTTTACAAGATTTGAGGAAATCTCAAAATTCCCAATCTCATGGATTCCTATTAAACTGCCTGGATTTAACCTGTGAAAACTCAACAAACAATGACAAATGTAAATGGATCTGGACTATAAAGGACTTCATTAAAACAATTTAACTGACTAGTTGTTCAGGCAACTCACTCACCAGTCAATTGTGAAAATGTTACTACACATGCCTAAAAGTTAAAGATAATTTCTACAGGCCACACACTAACCCAACCCCTTTCATTTGACCTTTGAGAACATCTGCAAAGGCCAATTTTGTCAGATTTAGCTAACTTCTAAAGACAATTGTGGTCCCAAAGTATAGCTAAGCAAACACATTCACTCAACAACAGAGAGGGGATGAGGTAACTGTGTTTGTTATTGTGTTTGTGGTGATCTGCAGGAGACATAAGGGCTGCCTTCAGTTTATTCACACACAAACATATCTAAAGCTGTGTTTATCCATTTAAGTGTACATCTGGGCTGTTATTTCTCAACATCACAATAGAGGTTGCAACAGATGTGATTCATTCCCTACACACTGAAGAAACACACCTTAACCAAACCAATGCACTGTACACTCATACACAAAATTCAATTAGGTGGATCATGTTTGATTTAATTCCCACAGAATGGGTCAAGAGAGATATACTGTGGAGATTGCTTGTTACTATCCAATCATTTCCATCTATCAATAGATCATTGACTGATGTGTGTGTTTATTTCCTCACCATTCTCCCGGCTTCATTATTCTGTAGGTTCATAAGCGTGCGTGCCTGTTCGACAGATCCACGCGGGTAGTTTTTCTCACGCTCGCGGGCGTCCACAAACTCCTTGGCGAAACGGTATCCATAGTTGACATTGTCCCCACAGCCGCCCCATAGCCAGTCTCTCGGGAGGTCTTTGGGACGAGCTGCTCGGCTGCAGCCGCAGGTGGAAAGCTCACCCTCACGGCACGCCCGACTCACTGCATTCACAACACCCGCTGCGCTGATGCTGTAAGTAAAAGCTGTTTCTCTGCTGCCTGCAGGAGACACAAACAAAACAAGCACATAATTAGGACACAAATTACATTCCACCGGCTTCAAATCACTTCATTAAATCATCCAAAACTCTTCAGTATTCTAGTTTTCTTGATTATTCACTTAGGAAGTAAGGCAAAGAGTAAAACAACTCATTTCCAGAACCCCACAGATGGTAACAATTTTTTGGTAAGCCCTGCAGTGAGAGATAAGATTATCAGAAACGTGTGCATGTACATAGACAGCACTGATTCATTGTTCCATTGTTACATATATTTCTATGGATATATATTGAAACGCAAGTGAAAAAAAAAAGTGTTTGTACACTTGATATGAGGTATACAATAACCTGCAAAGCTTTCCTGCCAAAGAGGCGCTAGGTTTATAAAAATCTGTGCTCTTTTCGCATCTGTTGTGCATGTGTTACCTGATTTTTTCCCCCATCTAATAAGCCATCTGGAATGCAGATTTCACATACCCCAACAGCACAGGCAATACAGTTAATAGCATTTAACATTTAAAAGCTGTTTAAACATGTTAAAAAGTGCTGGTACAAACGTATATAGAGATAAGCACTTTGCATCAATGCTCAACGACACAGTAATTATGAGAGGAAATTTGTCAAACAAAACGTTTTTTAAACTCCAGGCCCTGAGAATTCCTTTTTAATGTTCCGGCCATCCTCAATGCCTTAATGAAAGTGAACTTGCCCCTGACTAGATGGACCACAAGTAACTGTTATGTATATTAAAAAAAGCACAAAATGAATGACAGGAGCATAAAGATTATGTTAATGATTCACCCCACAAGTCAATTTTACAATAACTGATTTTATGGGTCGGGGTTTCAATTCTACTTTTAATATGTAAATATATATATATATTAAAAAAATATAGAAAAAATCCTAGAGCTGTACTGTAGAGCAAAGATAGATAGATAGATAGATAGATAGATAGATAGATAGATAGATAGATAGATAGATAGATAGATAGATAGATAGATAGATAGATAGATAGATAGATTTTTACATACAGAAAAACTGAGAACGCTCTATGAACATTCGTTGCCGGTTTCCCAGCATCAAACACACAAAGCGGCTCGTGTAAACGGGTGTGTACCTGCATTCCAGAGATGCGCCTATTGAATTCGGAGGGTACTTTTATTGGCCTTTGGTGCCCAGACTTCAAATAGAGTCCCGGATATCCCGACTCTGTGTCATCATGTCATTACATTTCAAAAGCAACGCTGGACAATGGCTCGACTAACACCTCAATATAAACCTCGCGATTGACTGCAATTAAGTCCCGTGCTATTTGGGGAGCATGTCGCGTCTTACACCTTGTTTCACTGATGAGCGGAACTAACACTCAGTTGAGGCAAAGAGCGTTTTCTGTGAGAGATCGAATCGCAAACGAGCATGCATTCGGATCCAAGTAGCCTACAAGCTGCTTACAGACTACATGAAAGACTGACGCTATCTGGGGAAACTTTCATCATTTAAATATGCTGTATAAAAGACAAAAATGCATGCAAAAGGTAATATAGAGCACCCATTATTTTAAATAAAAAATATTTTATGAAAATCACAAAATGTATGTCAAGAGCACAGCGCGTAAATCTCACGCGGAGCTGGTTAATGCATGCTTAGCGCGCACCATTAACACTTTACATGTAGATTACAACAACGAAACAAAACTATATATTTATCAAAAAAGTTTGGAAAAGTATGCATCTCTATGCGTTATTTATTTTTAATGCATTTTTAAAATTGCCCAGTTGCCCAATAAAATGTTGCAAACAAAGTACCATAATGTTTTTTATTTTATTTTTTTGACAGTAATACAAGAACAAATGGATGATTTTATTTAGGCCTACTGTTTCGCTTCAACTAAAAACACTTGTGAATCAGTAAGTTGGTTGAAAGTTGGTTGGTTGAGTATTTTTTTAAATAAATGTAACTACTGCTATGTTCACATTACTTGTGATCTTTATTCATATGACAAAGTAGTCTTTTAAAAACAATGAAAAACCCATATATCTACCATGTTTTATGAATTCTATTTATAAAGCTTTGACACATATATCATCTTTCAGATAGGCAAACTAGCAATAAACATCTGGTCATGTGACTACATACACCAGCCATATGAAATCAAGAACCTAATTAATAGTTGACAGCTCAGAACAAAATACATTAATTATTTGTAGACTCTTCTAATTCAAAAGTACACCGTTGTTTTAAATATCAAACAGACATGAATTCAAAAGCTGCATGCTTTATTATTGTGCAGATACTTGTTTTGAGTGCATATACATCACAGTGACTCACCTATCTGCATGACTCGGCCGAACACAGACGTGTTGTCCACCGTGCTACAGTTCCATCTCCTCTGCCTGAACTGATACTGACACTCCTTGATGCCTGTCTTTGCACCCTCTCCGATATAAACCATATGGTCCTGATAGAGCTGGCAGAGCTTCCTCTGACCCTGAGACAGGCCCGTCAGCTGGCTGCACAGAGGCTGTGCTCCAATAATGTACATCTCTGGTCTCTGGATGGGGTTCATGGCTAATGACCTTAGAAAGTAAGACCAAAGCACCAACCATCAGCCAAAAACAGTGTAGACTTGAATATGCACAAGTTAACTGCAGCATACATGACACAAAGTCATTATTTATAGTGTAAAACTTCATTAGGCTATACTTAAGTGGAGTCTGCTTTTTTTTTTTTTTGGAGAATGCAATAAAATATAGCGGCAAAAACTGTTATGTTTTTTAGTCACTTATTCAAAATCTAAACCTGTTATTCACTACAATAATCATGAACCAGTTTAATTTGAAGCAAATTCATTGTTTTTGACACAGAATTAAAGATTGCATGGCATATATGGTGTCCGTAACCTATTTTCAAATTGAAAACTGTTGGAAAAACCTGTTGTCCTCAGGACATGCTGACTTGAATGACATTATTTACAAACAGTTTGACCATTTGTTGCCCAAGGTAAATATTGTGACAAAGCCTCTACATTTGTTCTCTGCTAATAGTTTTCTTTTGCATCATTTCATCCTTCACAAACACTTTTGACTCGATATTATATTCTTTAGAAATATAGATATGAAACTCAGATAAGTGTGCAAACCGATCAGATCTTACCACCATGAGTGGGCGACCACCAGCAGCTGAGAGTTGCAGACGATGAGGGTCACTGCCAAAAGTAGGTGTCCTTGGGTCCTTCTCACATCCATCCTTTCTCGTCCAAGAAATGGAAACGTGAAGAGCCTCCTCTGGGGAAACATTTAGGAAATGATAGTAATCCTCTTGGAGGAGCTGAAAGTACAGTGCATCTGAATCCCCTCAATTTCGCCCCAGCTCAGTTTTAAACACCAGCTGTGCGTAAAACACCTAGATGACCTGGGGCACTAACGGAGTCTGACATCTGTTAAGAATGTTCTTTTCAAACTCCGCTTCATAAATCTCAACGAAAGTGGATGTCGGTGAGTAATGGATATAAGCGGCACATTCATGGAAGTTAAAACGAACGAAGAAAAAGACATAAGTGCAACTATGTGGTGATAGTCCAAATCCTCTCCCCCTCTGTCTCTGCCGGTTCTCTCGATATGAACCAACAGCGCTGCGCTCTGATGGCACAACTTAACCCTCCCTCCTTCTGATCGCACTTCTCCGCACCCCTTTCGTTTGGACGCGGATACAATGGAGAGGAGGAGGAGCGCGAGGGGAGCCGAGGAACTGATGAGGAATATGGGGAGGCCACACAACACAAGAGGGCAGCAGATGAGAATCCGATTCGCGGCGGAGCTTTGATTCTCCGGTGCGCAAGAGCATGGTAAATTACGACATTACGCTTGCATCAAGGGGACCTTGAGATACTCGCGAAGCATTTCTATGAAAATCAAAAAGTCAAAAGTTCACAGAGGGAGATGGAATAAAAGAGTTAACGGCTTGGAATATATCATTCTTCCATCAAAGTGCACATGCGTATAATCTCCATTCTTTTTGGCTCTATAGTTTACCGCAATAAATCCGAACAAGGGGGAAACAAAAAAAAAATCCCAGTTTGACATGAGGAATAAAAGCCACGCATGTGATCTTTGACAGTTCAACTCCTGCTACCCTCTAAATCACTTTGCACATTAAAGTCAGTTGCATTAAATGCTCTTGGGCATGAGACTAAACCGTGCTATAATGTGGGGAATGCTTTATCATCGCACCCGTTTTCGACGAATTTACAGCTGATAACCAACATTGCAGACATAAACAGCCACATTGCACCCTATCCTTCAGAAGTGCGGTGTAAGGAATGCAAATACAATGAGTGTTTTACAGCTCCAGACTCTTGGAGAGGTTTGGGAATTTCAGAGAGCCCTGTGTCATTCCAGCATCACCCCCACACCCCTGTTTTGAGTGCCGTCCTACAGACATGTCAGAATTGGTGTGAGAGACGCCACTCAATTTCCGAGTAGTCTGTGCATGATAAAGCGCCTCTCCGGACCCTTTCATCTCCTCTAATCCACACGCCCAGACATCACCTTTACGCCTCCCGTCGCAGACCTGGGTTCGTCTCCATGTCCCTCCCTTATTCACTCACTCTGGAACCCTGACGCACAGTGAGCAATAAACTCTATTTATTTTACTTTGCACTATACGGAGTTTAAAATCACTGTATCGTTACTGTATTCATGGGGTTTCTTCAGTTTTTGTAAATGCAATATCAAAATCAACGTGTATAAGGATCAAATACTAGAATTTATTGGGCAATGATTAGGACAATTGAATAAAAAAAAATCATAATCAAAGAATGTCTAATAGTTGGCTTGAGAGTAATCTGATAATGTTCATAAATAGTGGTTAATTTGAGTTCACATTCAAATTTAGTAAATGGTGTTTGCTCCCCCTGGTGCACTGGTTAAGTAATTACAACACACAGAGAATCTGAAATTAAAATAATAAAAAATAAACCATAGACTGTAATCTTTATTTATTTATTACACAGACTAAAATGTACTAGACTGTTTAAAAATAAGTTCCCAAACTATTAAAAAATAAAGGTTCCAAAAAGTGGGTTTTCACAGCAATGCCATAAAAGAACCATATTTGGTTCCCCAAAGAACCTTTCTGTGAACATTTCTTAAAAAAAAGAAGAAGAAGAAAAAGTAATTCCTAGTGTGAAGAACATTATTTAATAAATTCAAAAAATTAATAAAAAATAAAATATAAATAAATAAAACAAAAAACATTTTTTTCACTATAAAGATAACCTTTTCTGGAATGGAAAGATTTTACGCATGTTAAAGGTTCTTCTTGGAACCACAGAGGCCAATAAAGAACCTTTATTTTTAAGGGTTTATGAAACTAAAGGCCAAAAATAGGCCTATTACATTTAACTAATGGAAACTGGAATGAATTAAAAAAATATTTTCTGTAAACTATCGCGTTAGTTGTTAATCGAAAAACACAAAATAAAATTAAAAATTGAGAATAAAGATTTTCTCAAGTAATTTTGAATGAAAAAAAAAAAACTACCAAATGTGTAAATGTGGCCTATTAATGTGTACCTATTAATGATAACAAAACAAAAACTACTACTTTTATAATTATTACTACTATTGTTATTATTATTTTTATCTATTTAAAAAAATAGTCAATTTCTATTGCACACTTTTGCATTCACGATTGAAAGTCCTGACTCTGTTACTGCATCTTATCACATGGTGACGCACTTTAGCAAGAAATGAACAGAGACAGTAAAACTAACGATTACATTTTCTCACGAGGTCTATGCAATCGCAGCGCAACCCTTCGCAATGCTAGAGTAATACATGACTGATGCCTCCTGCTTATCAGTATGCATTGAGCTCTTTGTAGGTGCTAAGAAAAATATGCAAACTAGAAAAAGATTAAAAATAAATTGCGTTGCCAGAGCTCGTGCATAAACACCACTGCCTGTAATTTTATTTTATTTTAAAGAATCCTGTGAGGTCTTTTAAATGAAGAGCCTCTTTGATCATCTCCAGCAAGTCACCTCTGACTGTGAGCAATAAAACCTGTAAAAGCAGCTGAGTCTTAAAGATAAGTGTACTTACATATATAACATATGCATGTTTTATACATTACTCGCTCTGCCTGAAATAATACACATTTCCATGTGACCTTAAATGGACACGTTCTTTCTCTGTCGGTCTAGTCTATGCCATCTGTGCCGCTGCCAGCTTTGGTTGGTAAATGATGACATCACTGGCATGCATGAATAGATTCCAAGCATCCAGCTTTTGCAGGGTTTCAGAATCTGGATGCTGTGTTCATACAGGCTTTGCAGATTTGTACTGACTTAAATTAGCAGAGTTGTTGCCAGTGCTGGCAGATCAGTTAGAGAATGAAAATTCATCATTTACTTACACTCAAGTCATATCCAAAAACAAGATGTTTAACAGAATGTTAGTGCTGCTTCTTTCCATACAATGAAAATGGACCATCAAGCTCCAATTATATCAAAATGACCATAAATGATCATTAAAGTAGATTTCTGTGCTATATATTTTCATAAGTATTTACAAAATATGCACCATTAAAAATAAAGGTTCCAATACAGGGTTTTTGTTGAAATGCCAGAAGAACCATTCTTGATCCCTAAAGAACTTTTCAGTTCTTAAAAGAACCTTTTTTTTCTTAATGTAAACAACATTCTCCACTATAAAGAACCTTTAGTCGAATGGAATGGCTCCATGCCCGATACAGTTCTTCATTGAACCATAGATGCCAATAAAGGAACATTTATTTTTGAGTGTATGAGGAGAAGACTAAATTTTTAAACAAATTTGACCACATTATTGAGCAAATGTGCATATTCAAACCATAATATATAAGCATTGTGTGCTCATTTTGGTTTTGTTCCTCACACAAAGCTATCATATGACTTTGTCTATATTGTAAATAATCTTTTTCCACTAAAGAAGCTTCTGTTGAATAGAAAGTTTCCATGGATGTTAATAGAACCATAGATGCCAGAAAACCTGAAACATCCCTTTCAAGTCTATTTGAGGAGAAGACAAAATTTTTGAGCAAATCTGACCACATAATTGACCAAATAAACTTTGTTGCCAATGAATGCCAATAAATAGTTTTTTTTAAGAATGTACGAGAAGACGAAATTTGTGACCAAATGTGACCAGATAATTGACCAAATTTGCACATTCAAACTGCACAAATAAGATTTGAGAGCTCATTTTGGTTTTGTTTCGCACACAAAGCAATGGTATGACTCTGTCTACTATTGTTAAAGAGCCTAGTCACCATTCACTTTCAATGAAATAGCAGGGTGAACATTCTGCTTTACATCTCCTGTTGTGTCCCACAGAAGAATGACACAAGCGTGATTAAATGCTGACAGAATTATAATTTTTGGTGAACCATCCCTCCAAGGTCTGGATCTGATTTTGAGTGATTATGTAAACAGTTCAGTGTCTGATACAGAACAAGAAAGAAACAAAGGTGAGAGAAGCTGTGTGTGTGAGCAAAGATGAAGACAACCTGACTAAAGCTCAGGAGAGCTCTTGAACTCTGTGATGATCCTCCAGTTACACGACTGTGCACACAGAGCTCTGGCGCCAGTGAGAGAGACACAGAGACTGAAAGAGAAAAGATGCCACCCATACCAAAGATCCTGACTAGCTTAAAAACAGCCACTAATCAAAACAATCTGCCCAGTGCCTCAGTCTCTGTGCATGCAGAGAAAAACGAAGGCATGGAATAAAGAGTGAAAGCTCTTAATCAAACTGCATCAAACAGACATATGTGAAGCAGCTTTCTGGCTGTGAATTCACAGCACTTATAATAACCAAAGTGTTCACGAGTCTGTAAAACTCGCTGCTTCTCCGTTGAGTCACACGTACTGTAAATGCACCTCTCTTCATCTCATAGAATGCCATGTGGTTTGGGGTACTGTGGAAATGACGGGGAGGGGGCTCTACACGTGCTGGGGGTGGGGTTAACCAGTCCAGCTGTGTTTCCCAGAGTGCATTGCGGCAGCCGCTGGGAGATCAATGATGAGGCAAGCCTGACAGGTCTGTGTGCTGAGGTGTCTGAGCGAGCAGCCTGCTGTATATCATTAAAACTGCAGCGTCTCTCCATAATGCTGTCTGTGACTAACCCAGATAGCAGGCAGACTCCCAAATCAAAGACATGTGGGCTGCACACAAACACACACACACACACACACACACACACACACACACACGCGCACGCACGCACGCACGCACACACACACACACACACACACACAATGCCTCTCACCACTCATGCACTCTTTTACTGCCAACTCTGTCACTCCCACCCCATCTTGCTCGTTTTCACTCCAAGACATTTTCCTGACGTTCCCACTGCGCACTCTTGAAATTCCATAATTTTCCCGCTTCTTTCTCCTTTAGCCCGTTCCACAATCTTTCTGTCTCCTTTCTGCCCTTCACCTCTCGCCTTCTACTTCCTTTACTCAGTGTATCATCTCTCCCACAGCTTGCTTTGCTTCACTTCTGCCATTTTTCTTTTATTTCCTTATCCTACATCTGCTTCTCAGAAGTTTCATGTCCCTGTTCCTCCTCCTGTCGTGCTCCCTCTCCTGTTATTCATTCAGTCTATTCCAGCAGTTCTCTCTCACTGTTTCTTCCTCTTTCTGTAACTCCACTTAGGACTCCGTTATGGCTGTTATGTACGGTATAAAATAAAAATATAAAAAATGGAAAAAACTAAAAGGAATATATATATATATATATATATATAATAATCACGATTTATCACATCCTAAATAAAAGTTTATGTATATATTTAAGAAAAATATGTCACATTTACATATTAAATATATATATATATAATATAATATAATATAATATATAATGTGATTAATCATGATTAATCGTTTGACAGGACTTGATATGATGCATTATGTGCTACTGCATTATTATAATACAACGATTTTTCCTTTAGAATGTAATTTTTTTTAGGAAGAGCCTGATTCTAAGAGCCTATGTCAAACTAGAATGATATAATTTTTACTTGTAATAATGCGATCAGATTTTTAAAAGCTCTGGTGACACAGCTATATGAACGCCTACAAGTGACCAACATTACAGCAACTTGGTGATGTAAGAATGAGGCATTGATCTATCTATCTATCTATCTATCTATCTATCTATCTATCTATCTATCTATCTATCTATCTATCTATCTATCTATCTATCTATCTATCTGATATCTTTTTTATATGTATTATTTAATTATACTTAATATATATATTATTTTCATATGTCTTATTTTTTACTATTTAGATACAATTATATTTAATTTTATCTTGATTCAAATTTTATTTACATTTTTATTCATACTTTTCCTAATTTTTATCTATATGTTTCTATATCCATACTTTCATATTCAAAACATTAACTTCATAACATTATTTTTTCTAAATATAATCTGACAGGATTGTACTCTATTTCATTTCCCTCTCTAAAGCTGGAAGATGACTCATGCACGCTGCTCTCGTTGTGAAAGTGAACCCATGTCTCTCTCTCTCTCTCTCTCTCTCTCTCTCTCTCTCTCTCTCTCTCTCTCCTCCGAACCCATATGGCTTTCTGCACTGACTGCTCAGGAAACCAGACACAGGCCAAACTGGCCACACATCAGTCACTCTCTCTCTTCTATGACGCACGTGGCCCCTCTCACTCTCTCCTTCCTCCTTCCTCTCTGTCAATTTGTTCCCAGTAAGAAGTCTGATAGGACTTGGTGTAGTGTGGAGAACCAGCAGGGATCCTGCTATAAAACGCAGGGGCTGTTAGAGCTACTTTATTCCCCAATAAATAGATGGATGCAGCAGTCAGGGGCCTGAAGCTGCTGGAGAGACCATGTGCTTGCTAGGTTCATGATGGGATGGTGGGAGTGGGAGTGGGAGAGGGCGCCCTGACAGCCGCTCCTCACCTGGGATGGGATGGGTCTAGGGTCAGTCCCCCCAGGGCTGTGGGGGACACAGCACATGTTATAGATTTGAGGGGTAATGGAGTGATGGCACTGGAGGAGTTTGGATCATATTCTTGTTCTTTCAGAAAATGCAAACTGAAATTAGCATAAAATTCATTTACATAACAACTTATTGTAAAAAAACTGACCTTTTGTTCTTGCAATTATAAGAAGAAAAATCTAAATTGCAAGGAAAAAAAGTCAGAATTCTGAGTATGTATTTCAACATTCTCAGAATTGCGAGTTCATGTCTGAATTTTGTTTATATTTTGCAATTTTGACTTCTCATAATTGCAAGAAACAAAGTTTAAACTCTGAGATAAACTCAGAATTACAAGAGAAAATTACCTTGCAATTACTTTTTTTTATTTATTTTTTATTCTGTGACGGAAACAGGCTTGCATAAGGAATATTAATGGTATACAACGAATAAGCTAAGACCTATGTATCTAAAGGGAAAAAATAAACTGCGATCGAGTTCTGCTTACACTATTTATGACCTTTCCCTCATGAAAGCACACATTTTTAGGCATGTACATGACCTTACATGCTGTAAGCTTATTAAGCATAATCAGTGCAACATCATGAATGTAAGCACACTCACTGATCAGAAATCAGCTAATTAAAAACCCACGGTTTACAGGTTTATAGGCAAAGTAATAAAACAACATACAAAAAAAAAAAAAAACATGTTTACATTAGAGACATGTTGAAATGACTGGCTATTTCTTTCCATTAGAATATAAAATTCAAATTCAGACTAGATGCACATTGAATACAGTGACCAAATGTGGTCTTTGCATCCAAAGCAAAGTCTAATTTGGTTTTACGTAAACCGCTTATGACCTTTTCCTTAAAAATTCTTACAAGCATGGCTTGGCATGTCTTATTAAGCACGATTGATAAAATTGCGTAAACAAACATACTCACTGATGATATACATCTACTTCCATCTTTGTTCAAAACAGCAAGATTACACTAGAGGTTTTACCATATTAAGTATTACTGAAAAACATGTTACATCCCATATATAATCATAAGATTGCTTGTGAGAGATATGTGATTCAGGACATGATTACAAGTGACTGCAAGTCCTGCTCACTCATTACTGTGCTTTTGACCAATGCACTTAACACAAGGATTCAACAGTCACAATTAGAGTACTGTCAAATGCATTGGGTGAAAAGGCATTGATTAAATGTTAAAAAGCTTGCCAACTAAAAGGCTAGATCCTGTTTTTTGGGGTCAGACAAGTCAATGGATGGGCTCTGCTCATCAGACCCTGGATAAATCTGTCTCGAGTCTGAGATCACAAGCCAGTTTCGTATATGATGATGCTTTCTTCATCTTCTTTTCTTCCACTCTATGTCTCTCACTCTTATCTGAGAAGAGTATGGAGGTGCTCATTCTCTCCCCAGGCAGCCTAGAGGCCACCACCAGCCTTGGCACAGTGCCCACTTCAGTCCTGGCACACTAACAGGCTGCTGGCTGCCAATCAGTCCTCCTGTGCTGCACTGGAGAGTCCGATCCATTCCCTACCACCTCCTCCTCTCCTCCCTTTCCCCAGCCCCCGTTACCCAAAGGAAAAGGTTTTATTGCACATCAAGATGGCAGACAATCTAGGGTTAATTTAGGGAACTACATAAAAAAAGTGTTTCTCCTAATGGTGTTATGAAGTGCAAACATGACTATCGAAATTGTGCTTAGATATTAATACATTTGTTATTCCTAAAAATACTCAATCAAATTATCCCTGCAGTGATTTTATTAGCAAGTTCAAGGAAGGGGTTTCAACAATATGTTGTTTTTGTTAAGAGGAATCAGAGACAATCTTACATGTATTTTTCAAATGTGGTTATACTAAATTATTTTGGTCTCAAGTTTCCTTAATAATTTTTGACGTCTTTCATAAGATTATTCAAATAAATGATACAATGGTTTTGTTTTTAGTTTGTGAAACTGGTTTAATTAACATTGACATTACAATGAAGATTCTTACCATATTTGGGAAATATAATAAACATAAATGAAAATAAATGTCAGCTTTTCCAAATGATAGGCTATTTTGGATTTTACTTTTTACGATTCTTTATATAAAGAACAATTGTAAAGCTGTTCAGACATTAAAGTTCGTTGTCAACTGATTTAATTTGCAAAATGTAGATGAATATTTTCTTGTGGTTTTATTTATTTATTTTATTACTCTTTTTTTATTTTTATTTTTTATGAATGTAAATGAATAAATACAAGAAAAATCTAGGGTGATGATATCTTTTCATGGACATGCCTGTCTGGGATTTCTGAATTGCCTAAAATGTCCGGGTTTTGGCATTGTTTACTATTGACATGCTCTCAACAGTTCTCATATACTACATGTATGCATATTTGCAATGGTTTGGCCATTCTCTGTAGATCCCGCCTTCTCACACACTACCATTGGTTGATTATGCACAATGCCTACTTGCTTTTTCAAACTACTTTTCAGTCATTACCATCAGCATGTATGCAAACAATAGGAAAACAAAGTAAATAGCTGGACATTTTATGTAATTTAAGAAATCCCATGCAGGAAAAAAAGAGGACTCAAGGACTGCCTAGTTAATCAAACTTACTCCAAAAATGCGGTTTTGTGAACAGATGGAGGTACAGAAACGCTCTGCAGCACTGCCTATACATGAGCACACATGCCAAGGGAGAGGAAAGAGTCCTCAAACGTGACCACACATACAAACACGCTGGCTTGAAGCAGGCAGCTGGAGGGTGGAGAGGTCGAAGTCTCCACAGTCTCGGCCTGATTAAAACTCCCAGCACTGCCTCTCACTCCCCGTGGATTGATTAACCTGACCTGTATCAGATCAACCTCTCGGGACACAAGCGCAGCACACTTTCCTGAAGTGGATAAGAGGAACAGCAATGGGGTGGGAGGAGGCAAGAGAGGTGGAAAGGAGAGACACAGAACGGGTGATGGGCAAAAGTGGGCCGCGCAGGAAGAGAAGCAGAACAAACCTGACCAGACTTGCAGGTCAGCAGGTTAGCGTCCTAAACCCTGCTTTCAAGTTCTGTGTTTCTGGCCCCTAATGTTTAAAACTTCTCTTTCCTCTATCAAACACAATACACCTTCTTATAATGTTTAATTCAAATGCAAACAATGTATTTCTGCGAGAATTAATGAATTATTTTGTTTTCGTTATTGTTATTATAAAGGCAGCACAGCTGCTCGGTGCGCTGTCAGCAGACGGCTGTCTCTGAGTCCCAGCACTGAGACAAACAGCTCCGCTTTCTCTACAAACAACGCTCCCTAAAAGAGATACTCTTTGACAGCTATGGTGAGATGAACCAAAAATAAACGGGAATAAACACACACAGATATGCAGTTTTGCAAAAGTAAAACTAATGAAGTAAATTACAAAACCATTTTTTCCTGTGATATTCTTATTTCATTGCACGAAACAAACGACATCTCTAAAATAATTTAGAAAAATTATACATATGTATATATGTACAGTACAGACCAAAAGTTTGGACACACCCTCTCATTCAAAGAGTTTTCTTTAGTTTCATGTATATATATATATACACACACACACACACACACACACACACACACACACATATACATATGTGTATATGTGTGTGTGTGTGAAATAAAAAATTTTAAATAAGAAGAATTAAAAAGATAGATAGATAATATATATATATATATATATATATATATATATATATATATATATATATATATATATATATATATATATATATATAAATAAATAAATAATTATCTATCCATCTTTTTAATTCTTCTTATTTAAAATTTGTCTATTTGTCTATAATTTGTCTAGTCAGATTTCCTTCAGGTCTATTCAGGTAAGTTATTAACATGACCACTGTAATTGAGAAAAATAATAATGTCAGGGATTCTGGATTAACATCAGATTTGACTAGTTACCTTTCTGTTCTTGAGCTGTTCCAGTACTAATAATGCTTGTCGTTTAGGATTATTCTAGTCTTTTTGGAGATTCTGCTGTATTTCCCTCTATTCCTTCCCCCCATTATCCATTCTTCTATTTTAACAAGATGCCCAGTGTCTGCTGATGAAAAACAGCCTTTCAGTGAGATGCTATCACCAAGCATACTGCACAGTAAATGTGATGCTTTTCGCTGTGTGGGCAGTGTTAGATTTGCACCATACATATTACTTCAGATTTTAGCTGAAAGGTTTCATCTTGGCCTTATCTAACAAGACAAACTTTTCCTGCATCACAACTGGGTCACAGTTCTGGTTTTGGCAAAGTCCAGACTTGCATTCACATGGTGCTTTTTGAGTAATAATTTAAATGACTCAGATTTCCTTGTTTGTGCAGACATTTTGAGAAATAATTACTTCTTGATAATTAAACCAACAATAGGTCACTGTGGCTGCGGCATTACCCATTTTTTGAAATGCATTCGCTTTATTTGATTTTTTTTGGAATGCTAATTAGTCTTGAGTTTTATGGCAGGTTCACAACCTGAATAATGATGCCTTAACTGTGGGGTTTTATCCAGAAAAGATGAAAATGACTTTAATGATTCAATGGTAAAGGCTAATTGAATCATTGTATCTGTAACTGTAACTGCATTTGAACCAAATACATTTGCAGACATTTAATTTAGTATTTTTGTTCACATATTATAATAAAACAATGCTACATTAAAGGTTTCAGCGATAATATCACAGAGTGAAAAAACTAAACAAAAATCCACCTGCTTCAACTCATACTGATTAATACTAAACTGATTAAAAAATTATATTAAACTGATGTTAAAAAAGCGAGTTGAATCTCGTTTAACTTTAAAATAATTTGATAAGTTATAGTAACGAAAAAAAAATGTTGCCATGATTTCTTCATCCTTTTTTCCAAAGTGAAAAAGATAGTTCCATACTTGCTTGAAGCCTTTATGTATATATATTAATTCATAATATTCATCAGTGTGATAATGAACTCATAATATTCACATTATAAAAAGTATTCATAATGTACACTGTAATGCATAATATATTTTCATAAATAATTGTAACCAAAGTTAAAATGCATTATAATGTTTGTAGATTCATCTGAAATTAAAATTTGTCATGTGTTTGAATGCAATTTACTATCTAAAGATGTAAATATGAATAGATAAATATCTTGTATTATCTTGCATTATAAAATACAATATAAATTGAATAAGGCATAATAATGCCTTAACTAAATAATGCATTATAAAAATATTTAAAATATTTATATAAGGCAATATATTTAAAGACTTCAAGTGTTATATTGTATTAAACTTCACTGTAAAATAAATTGCATAAAATGAAAATAAAAGGGCTTATGTATGATATACAGTTCAGTCAAAATAACCTGGATGGCTTATAGGCATAAATACTTCCACAAAGTACATTTTCACAGACTTCCCAAAGGCTGAAAACAGTCTTTGTTGATAAAACAGGCCTCTAATAGCTCATGACCTCAATGCGGAAGCTTGCATTAACAGTAACCTCTCCTTGTGGATCCGGGACCTATGACATCTCCCAGCACTGGGTCTCAAAGGCCCCTGATGCTAAGGGCTTTACTCTTTGGGTGGCTGATGTGTGTATATTCTGCCCTTGAGTCACACAGTTGTTTGAAGAACACTTTTCAATGCGTTCCTAGTTCCTCCCTCTCTCCAGGCCTGGACATGCAGCAGACTAATTCAGTCATCTCTCTGTCTGTTGTGCTCTCTCTCTCTGTCTATCTGTTTTGTCTCCTGAAGGTCCCAGGTGTGCAATGTGACCATTGTGGAGCCAAACGACCGGTTATTGTTAGTCATGCTATGAGAGAGAGGCTGACTTTGGTGTTTTTTGTATGTGTGCATGTTTTGAACCCACTGCTTTCTGCCCTGTCAGTGTCGCTTCTCTTCAGCACATTAGCCCGGGCTGTTACCTACGACTGCTTTGATGGTGAGCGTCACAGGGCTCAGATCTCTGTTTCAGGTTGTAATTACTCTCCGGAGGGGCCTCACCTGGTTGTGGGTTCCAGGCATACAGAGAGAAATAGAGAGAGAAAGAAAAGGAAAGAAGGTGAAGCTATGAAAAAACAGAAGATGAGAATGAAAAGGTGAGGGAAAGAGGGTGAAATAAAATAAAGTGGGGCCAAGAGTCTGAGAAAAAGTAAAATATATTGAAAAACTTTATGTATGTCTCTGTATATATATTTTTTTTTTTTTTCTCAACAAGGCTGCATTTATTTGATAAAATACACAGCAAAACTGTTATATTATAAAGCATTACTTCAATTTAAAGAACTATATATATATATATATATATATAATTTTGTTTTATGTAATTTATCCCTGTGATGGCAATGCTGAATTACATATTAATTATTTAATTATATTAATGTTATATATATTTTTAATTCATATATTTATTTAAAATTATACAAGAACATAGAAGCAGAAAGATGGGCTCGTATATAAAACCAATAAAGTTTTACATTACAATAATATATCATGCATATATTTTATGTGTGTGTGTGTGTATATATATACATATATAGCAGAATTTTGTTTTTCATTTTTATATATATATATATATATATATATATATATATATATATATATATATATATATATATAGAGAGAGAGAGAGAGAGAGAGAGAGAGAGAGAGAGAGAGAGAGAGAGAGAGAGATGATATGTTTTGATAATTATTAGGCTTAAATTAATGTTCATTTTAATATTTGATTTGTCATTGTTAGAATTTGTAATTGAAAATTTATTATTATTAGAAATGCTACATTTTAAAATTAGAAAAGAATGCATTAGCATTTTTACTAGCAGTCTTAGACTTTTGGACTGTATATATAAACCAATACAGTTTTATATTTATGAAAAATGCAAAGCATTTCAAGAAAGCAAACACCTCAGTCCATCAGGCTGTCAATAGAGGAAAAGTGCATGAATGTGACACACACAGAGCAAAGAAATGAAATGTTATGGGAAAACAAAGGGATGTGCTCATTTTGTATCAGTAGCAGTATTACCATTGCAATGCATTATGCCGGCAGAGTATTACATCATCACCTGTTCTGTACACAGACACCGAGAGCATCGGCTTCCTGGTGTTTCCCCTGTAGTACCCCAATGGGGCTGTCGCTCCTAGGGAGATTCGGCCTAATTTGAATAGAGTAACGTAGCTTCCCTTGCCATAGAAGAAACTCTTGTCTGATTTCATGAAAAGCTCATTCAGCTAGCTATATGTATGCGAGCGTTTGTGCAAGTTACATCCGCCAAAATCTCTCCTCAAACTGCCACCGCTTGCAAAACAAAAAAGCAGATTGGAGTCATACACGATTTCGTAAAGGAGCTGAGTGAGAGAGAGAGAGAAACTACAAAGTAGCCTAAAATCTATTCATGAGGTGTCAGCTTTCAACAGCATGTTGACACATGCCTACGTCTCCTAGGAAACGCTTGCCCCAAGCGCAGTTATCAGCGCAGTTCTGTGGCATGCAATTATCCAATTATCACCCTCCCCTGAATCAGCACATCAAATCACACGACAGATCTTTTTTTTGTCGTTTTCTTTTTCTGCAAGGTCCTACAACACCTTCTCATTTGCATGTAGCACTTGTCCTTCCAGGTCTCACTGTTTCTCAGCTTCATTTTCACTTTCCTTCGACCCAATGTTTGGTATCTCTTCCAATTTAGATCAGAATATCATTATATGCTTTCAGTTTCACCATTTATTTTGCTTTCACATGGTGCAATTTAGCTAGAATGATCGTAAACTGTTAAAATAAATTGCACCGTCGCTCTGCAGCGAGTGCATCTTTTTTAATTGTTAGCTTTCACCTGCTTTCTAAATCAAACCTCCCTTTCCTTTTTCTCTTGTCCCCTCCTCTCTGTCTCTGCTTATTTCCAGGAGCAGCTTGAGTCCTGCTTCTGGCACTGCAGGCCTGCTTTGAGAGTCTCTGACTCACAGCAGTGCAGTTCTGGAGCAGCCCTCCTCTCTGGCAGTGAGGCCGGCTGGAGGAGCCAGGGAGAGGGGCCGCTGTCACAGACCTTTTGCCCCCTTACATGCTGGGCATCGGGGCTCAGCGCGCATTCAGAACCCTTCATCTGTCCACCATACAAGCCCAGGACCTATCTGTCAGAGAGAGTGCATGAATTGAACTTGACGTCAGCATGAAATGGCATCCACAGTGTTTTTTCTTCCAGTAACAACACATATTTTAGAGTTAAAGATTATGTTTGGTGAGAACAAGATAAAATGGTTAAGTGGGAGATAAAAATAAGAGGGACCAGTGAGTGAGATTTGACTAAAGATTGAGACTTTTTTGTTGAAATAAAGTGCTTTTATAAGTAAAACAATAAGAACGTGGAATAGGACCCATTTTGATTTTGTGTGAACTTACAGGACTGTGAGCGCTTTTCACAATTATAATCTGAACCAGTGAGAACTGAAGGAGTGGGAAGAAAAAAAAAGTGACATTTATTGAAGAGAGAGAGAGCGACATGTGGTGAGGTAGAGAGAAGGTTCGAGACAGACGGAGTGGGGAGGGTTGGACTTGTGCTGTCAGTTGTGCTGTGCTGCATTTTCTATTGTAAACACAAACGTGTGTGTGCTGCTTTTCTTCCTTCTTTCTGCTACACTCCAGTACCTTCTGCAAATGCTCCCGTCATATCAGCTAACAATGCCAAAGAGCCCTCAGAGGGGGGCCTGAGGCCCAAAGACGGGGGAATATGCAAAAGGTGGTATAAAAACTACCTTACGTAAGACTGACAGGGCAAAAAGGATAACTGTTGCTGCCAGTTTCACAGAGCTTAACATTGCGTGTCTTTTTGTTCGCGTTATAATGAGAAAGAAGTGAACAAAAGAGTGACTATATTATAATAGTTAAAAATCGTGACAGGAATATAATTTTTTTTAATAGAAATGGCAATTATATTTATAACTAATGTAATCATAATTTTAGAAAATTTAGAATTTGTAATATTTAAAATGCTCACAATGAGCCCTTTCTATTGTTTGTTTTATACACATAAAAACAGAAAATTATTATACTGAGAAAAATGCCAGGTTAACAAGTAACTTCACTCTAATAATAAATAAAACTGAAATAACTACTGCAAAAAATACCAGCATCTGAAACGGAAGCTTAAGGGTTAAGGGTAAAGTGAACTGAATTGTAAGAAGTTGGTTTCCAGGGGAACTATTCTTACTGTTCCAGCTGAGTTGGGTTAAACCACTTTGCTTTCAAAAAGGGGAGCGACAAACACCCACAACACGAATTTCTTTCATAACAGTTTAGAGCAGAACAGAACAAGGACTGGGACAGTAACTAAAACATGTGCTGTCCTGCTTTATAAGTTTCAGACTGTTCGTAAACAATTTGCGCGGTTTTAACAGGTTTAAACATACGCGTCAACCCCGCAGCCGCTCTGTGCTGGCGGCCCTGCCAAGTCAGTTTGAAAAGATCAGACAAAGGCAGCAGGAAGCCCCTCGGCTTGGCAATGAGTGCGAGCGGAGCACAAACGCGAAACGAAACCTCACTCTTTTATCTGATAGCGGACTGAATTTATTTTTTCCCGAGTTTTGTTGCAGTTTTAGACATCTTTTGAAAATGTACGACCGTCTGGATCCCCGGGTTGAGCGAAGACTATTATCAAAGCGCCAAACGGGCAGCAGAGCTGCCTGACCGCCCGTTCGCTGTTAGATCTGAATCGGATCAAGCGTCTTTTGAGGGGCATTTTTTGCATTTGAATCCTTCCCACACCACTGAAAGGATCACTCTGGACGGGGAGTTGTCGATTTACACAGTTAAATGTAAAAAGAAAAGCTTGGGAGCTTTCTAAAAGCCCTTTTTTTCTCCTGAGGGGACTACCAGCCGCGACGGTGACCGTTGGTGGGGGTTTGCCGCCGTTTGTTTTCTTGAGCGCGTGTGGAAGATGGAGACGCACATCTCGTGCCTCTTCCCGGAGATTTTGGCCATGATTTTCAGCTACTTGGACGTGAGGGACAAGGGCAGAGTGGCCCAAGTGTGCACGGCGTGGAGGGACGCGTCCTACCACAAGTCCGTATGGAGGGGGATGGAAGCCAAGCTGCATCTGAGGCGGGCGAACCCGTCCCTGTTCCCCAGTCTTCAGGCGAGAGGCATCAGACGCGTACAGATTCTCAGCCTGAGGCGCAGCCTCAGCTACGTGATCCAGGGGATGCCCAACATCGAGAGCTTGAATCTGAGCGGCTGTTATAACTTAACGGATAACGGCCTGGGTCACGCGTTCGTGCAGGAGATCCCTTCCCTGAGGGTGCTCAATCTGAGCCTTTGCAAGCAGATCACGGATTCCAGTTTGGGCAGGATAGCGCAGTATCTGAAAAACTTGGAGGTGCTGGAACTGGGAGGCTGCAGTAACATCACAAACACGGGCTTGTTGCTCATCGCGTGGGGTTTGCACAGACTCAAAAGTCTTAATCTGAGGAGCTGCCGGCATGTGTCGGACGTAGGCATCGGGCACTTAGCCGGCATGACCCGGAGCGCGGCGGAGGGCTGCCTCAGTCTGGAATACCTGACCTTGCAGGACTGCCAGAAGTTGACGGATTTGTCCCTTAAGCACATTTCGAAAGGCCTGACCAAGCTCAAAGTACTCAATCTGAGTTTCTGCGGGGGCATCTCGGATGCTGGCATGATCCACCTCTCTCACATGACGAGCCTTTGGAGCCTTAATCTGCGTTCGTGCGACAACATCAGCGACACGGGCATCATGCACCTCGCCATGGGCACGTTGAGACTCTCTGGACTCGACGTGTCGTTTTGCGACAAGATAGGCGACCAGAGCCTGGCTTATATCGCGCAGGGCCTGTACCAGCTCAAGTCGCTGTCGCTGTGCTCGTGCCACATCAGTGACGATGGCATCAACAGGATGGTGCGCCAAATGCACGAGCTGAGGACGCTGAACATCGGCCAGTGCGTGCGGATTACAGACAAAGGACTGGAGCTGATCGCAGACCACTTGACGCAACTGACCGGCATCGATCTGTATGGATGTACGAAAATCACTAAGAGGGGACTGGAGAGGATCACGCAGCTCCCCTGCCTTAAAGTTTTGAACCTGGGCCTTTGGCAGATGACTGAAAGTGAGAAAGTGAGGTGAAACTTGGGGGGTTTCTGGAAGGAGGGAGGGAGGGAGGGAGAGAAGGAGGGCGGGAGGGGGATGGGTGAATAGAGCAAAGTACATAAAAAAGGCTTAAAATGCTGAATGTGATACATGTGTCAGTTATTGCTATTAACACACAAAAAAGTTTTTTCCCCTTAACAAATCGCAATATTAAACCACCTCCTCCACGAGTATCGCGATATTTTGGCTACCTCGTTAGATGTGTTATATTGTTATACTTAAGAAGAATGAGAATTTGTGCCTAGAAAAAACTATCCCCTCCCCCTTTATCTCATCTTTTGCTTAAGGAAAGCAAAAAGACTGATTGAAAGGATGGATTCAGACTACCTTTTTCCCCCTTCCTTCAGATAGCCAACAAAAGGTGTTTCAAAACAAATCTATGGGTAGTTGACATCAAATTTCAAGCAGTTTTGCAAATGTCCTGTGATGAGACCGTTATCCTTACATTTTTAATTCTTCATTTCAACTGTAATTATTAAACAATGCAGTTTTGTTATTTTAAATTAATTGAGATTACATGCAATATATGTACTTAAAAAAAAACTAAGTAACGTAAGTGTTTTAAAATGAGTAAGAAATGGTGACCAGTCACAGGACCCATGTCACACATTTTCTTCCTCATACATTGTATACACGACAAGCCTAAAATCTTCAAAGGTTCATGGACATGATGCTATTTTGTCAACTACCCTTATGCAAAGACAGACAAAAATACTGGGTTTGTACACTTAAGCTTTTATATTTCCAATCTCTTTTAGTTTCTGCTAAATTTTACAGGCCTGGATAGCCTTTAATTCCTGCTTTGAATAAGAGGTTCCCTCTGCTGATGTATTTATGCTTATGTAAGCAGATATTAATTAATTGCTGTTATTCAGATCGTTGTACTTCAAATTGAAGTGAATTTTGTCCCTTAAAAAAAATCCCTGTTTGCAATTCAGTGACACCTTGTTTGCCTCTTCACAGGGCTGAAACAGGGCACATCATGTTATAAATACAATAATATTCAACTTTACATATAAAAGACATGGTCGAAAGAAGGTAACACACAAAAAGCATGTCAGGACCAGTATTTATGTACCATGATGTATCGACCTGCAACATGTATTGAGTCCTGCTGAGAAGCTACTGTGTTCTAATGTACTGTAAATGTATTTGTAAAAAGAATCCCAAATTAAAATGTTTTATATTCTTACAGTAAAAACAATAAAGTTGATATTTATATAAATAAAAGAGCCACTCTGAATTTTGTTATGAGGAAAGATTTTTGTGGGTTGTGATTTTTGCTATAATTCATTCATTCAGTTTGGTTTTGTGTCCTTTTGATGCTAAATGTCATAATGTTCAGGCAGTATCACAGACAGTGTCATAACTGGGTTTTATTTGGTCAATTTCCAATGTAGTGGATTTGAGAAATTAGTGTTTTAGAGGATGATGGATCATGGAAGTTATGTTTGTGTGCTAGCAGCATGCATGTTTGTTACATTATTTATGAAGTGCAACAAAATGGATGCTTCCTTTAATTGTGCTAGTTAAAGTGTTAAAACTGTAATGCCCCTTTTTACAATTTAAGTCATCCAATCCAATAATAGACATACTGTTAAAGCATCTGATATCAATTTAGTGAATATTAACAGTGGATATATTTCACCCACCAAAATATTATAAATCCTGTTCTCAACAGTTGCCATTGTTTCCCCAAGTTAAGAAGCCAGGTTTAATTTTTTCTTCTCCTTGTTCAATCACGCATACCAGATCTGAGAGACTGGGTTTGTCTCATGGGAGCCCCCCCCCCCCCAAAAAAAAACTCAGCCCACCCTCTTTCCTCAAACAGACATTTTTAAACATTCCTCACCATCCAAAGCATTTAAGCTTTAGTCTTTGCTCCCCTTCACCGTCCAGAGGGGTGGAGGATTTAAACAGGGCTCTGAGCGCTTGAGAGAGAGAGAGCTAGAGAGAGAGAATTTAAGCCCTTCTGAAGGTTACCGCCACCTCTTTTTACTAACTTTGCTGAGTTCATAGATTTAATTTTTTCCCCTGGAGTTACAGTTTTTGTTGCATTTTTACAACTGGAGATGTTTGTCAGCTGTTCGGATATGTTGCTCACATAGATCTTCTTTAAAGTTATAAAAAACACACTATTTTATGATTTTGCTGAACCGAGCAAGCAGAGCAGAAAAACAAAGAAACGATTACACCAGTGAGCAATCTCACACCACCTTTTAAAAAATAAAAATACAGCTTGGATTACTGCTGGGAATTTTCACAAAGCAGTCAGAGCATTAGCAGCGACCTGTATAGCTCTCCCATGCAGCAACTGTGGTTGAAGGTGTCTGTGGGTTACAGTCAGAAGCTCTGAAGTTTCAGAACGTTCCAGAAAGGTGGGGTGTGAGGTTATTTTGCTCCTGTCTGAAGTTCCAGGCATTTTAGTAGGCCCATGTGATTTGCCCAGACAGCCTAACTCAAGCACAGGTCAAAACCAAATCTAATCATCTGATAAAGGTCACTTAATGTTTGATTTAAAAATCACAGCGAAAGTCTGATTGTTTGCAGTCAGGGTTAGAGGAAAGGTGGCTGGAAGCTGTGCCTGCCACATCGCTGGAAAATGGACAGGAATTTGTGAGTCACTGTATGACTTTGCTCTGTAAAAAAAAAAAAGTATCCGGTGCAAGAACACTGTCTGACTTGAGACTGGCACAGTCTAGCAAACATGGCACATGAGAGATGCTTTAGGTAAGTGGCGCTGTGTGTAGCACTGGTGTTTATTCATTCAGAACAACTGCAAAAGGCCAAATGCAAAGTTCATGTCAGCGAAAATAACAATCTTGCTTCATTCTGCACAGGATCAAATTCTCTCAGAATTAAGCAACAAAATGTTTTCACGTAAGAAAAAATAATTTAAAAGAAAGTTCCTGGTTCAGTACAAGTTTAGCTCTATCAGCTGTTTTTAGCATGATGTTTATTACCACAAAAATAATATCAACTTGTTCTTTTCTTTCTTTCTTTCTAAAGCAAACATGTAAAATGGCAGTCTTTTTAAAGGATTGCAAATTTTTATATTTGGAGATTTAAGCACTTACGTTTAAAATCTGTATTATTTGAGCTGTAAAGCATGTTTGATTGTTTTTACAGGCATTTTATGGTTTATTGCTTTGTAATTGCAATGAAGTTATAAAACTGTGGATATTAGCTTATATAAAAAATGCTAAAATGTATTATTATTGAGTACCCCCCCCCCCCCCCCAAATTAAGGAATTTTCTGTATTTATTTTAATTTTTTACAGGTGTTATATCTGTATTTTAAATTTTGCACTTATGTTTTACATTGAATGGAAATGTCCAGAAAATTAAAAGATAATGTCCTGGCAGACAATTGCTTGTACATTTTCATTTTTTTCTTTCTTTTTATTTTATAGTATACTGAAACAGTATTTTAACATTAACGGATTGGCCCCATTCACTTCCACTGTGAGTGCCTCGTTGTAACCAATCTTTTTTAAGAAGATCATTAAGTCAAATACTAATTTCAGGTTAATTTGTACTGAACTCACAATACTTATTGAAGTTGACATTTTTAAACAGGATTTTATAAAGCACTTTAGGGTCACGTGCTGGTGGTTAAATAAATTCTTCTGTGGCTTTTGAGTCAGCAAATTCAGATTTTTGACTCAGTTTGTGACTCATGGTGCACTGAGAGATTTGGGTTTGAAAAGAGTGGAATTAACTAACGGTCTCACATGGCTGTCAGGTTTTAGTCATACCTCTCATTAGAACTAATCCACAGTGGTCTTTTCACATTGTGGACTGGATGACGGCCATATGGCATTTTTACAAGCACACAACTGGTTTACAGCACAAACTACGTCAAGTGCTTTTTTTATAAGCAGCCAGATGAAAAGGTGGGTAAAAGCATTTGTGTGTGTGTGAGTATTGTCTAGGTTTGCTCTGGTTTGTTGCTGCCAGCTCTCTCCCAGTGAGGTTGTGACAGAGTTTGACTGGTGTCACGTGACCTTGCTGGAAGTGTGAGTACAGAGGGTCTGGAGCCATGAGACCCAATCTGTCGCCCTCGCCCCACCCTTCACACACATGCAGAGCCAGAAACAAATTAGCAAAAATGACCCTTATAGTTTAGGCACAAAATCCACAGACGCTGTCTAAATTCTAGACAAAATGTAGGAAAATTAACTGTGTTATCTCTTGTAAGGGAGTGTTTGGCGGAACATTGCCGGGTCGCCTTCTGTGTGAAAGCAACCATGTCCTGGGACGAGCGCTGTGTGAACAAAAGCCAGATCTAATGCCGTGTCGAAGTGATGACACGCGTTATCATGCAACTCTTTTACCGGCAGTTTTGAAGGAAGATCAACGTTCACGACGAAAAAATATGTGCAAACTCTAATGAAGCAGAGATCAGTTAGTTCCTCACTTTCCGTGCTGACGCTGAGATCGTTCGCTTGCTTCAGTGAAAGTATAACGTGCCTAACATTTTCGACTCGTACATTACACGTCACGCCCTGATGTCACGTGTCTTTACGGGTTGTGTGTGAAAGCACGCACATATCCCGGGTAATCACTGGCAGTGTGAAAGTGCAAAATCTAGCGACCCGGGAACAATTGCCGGAACACTTTACCCGTGTATTTGCCGGAATGGCAGTGTGAAAGGGGCTTCACACACACACACACACACACACACACACACACACACACACACACACACAAACTCAGTATCTTAGACTTTATTTTTCTCTTTTCTTAAAAAAAAAAAAATAGGACTCAGGCATGTGTTGTGCCAGTTTTCCTCTTTGTTCTGATTGTATTAGGTGACGGGTCCACATGTTCTGGATTGTATCTGCTTTCATATGCAGTGAAACGCAGCTCTCCAGCAGCACTCTGGAGGCAGGAGGTCTGTGCATGAACGAAACTTGAGCGTGAGACTGAAAACCACACCACACAACAAAAAATGATATGGGGGAAAAAGACAACCATTGATTGGAAGCTTTGTTGCTTATAAACCGCCCATTTTAGCGTTAATCCTTGACCTTAAACTGTCACACGCATCTTTCACAGTAAAGAATAAAAATTCTGACTGAACTGCTGCTATAAAATGTATTAAAAAATGCATAAAAATAATTTTTAATTAAGTAACATTTATGCATAAAAAAAATGCATTTAGCTAAAACGGGAAGAGATGCTTGGGAAACAGGAAGGTAATGGAAGAAATGCTTGTGAACATGCAAAATGGTGTAAGAAAGGGGTTTCTTTCTTAGCCTCCATGTTTTTCTGTGGCTTGGCATTATAATTTAAAAGGTAAGCTGATAGATGGTACATGTGTGTGTGTGTCCGGGCTTCAGGCCGACTGCACAGGAGGAGATTTGTTGTTACTGGTGAGTGTGGGTGGTAGAGGGCGGAAGTGTTGTGTGTGGTGCTCCGAATCCACTCAAAAAGGGAAGCAATGAAAAGTGAGAGAGAGAGAGAGAGAGAAAGAGGGAGTGAGTGCTAAAAGGAAGAAAGCGGATGAGAGATGGATGACGAAGGGACGCACACTACTGTAGCTAAAACCTCTTCACAGAAATACAGCAGCCTCTGGTCATCACATCTGTCGAGACCCCACCAACTGAGATGCTCCCCTCAGGAGGATATTTTTTAAAACCGCCATGGCATTTCGAATTATCTAAGAGGTTCATACATAATGTTTTGGTTAGGTAGACACTTTTTCAAGCACTTCATATACAAAAAGCACTGTAGGTCCAATGGGTTTATAAATCCAGAGGAATTTGTAGCTTGCCAGACGGTTTTTTTTTCAGAGTGAAGTTAGATCAGATTTATTGGTTGAAATGGAATAAAGATGTATCCTGAGCAAGGTATCAAAAAAACTTTGTGTTGCCAATAAAAGCAGAAAATCTGGATTAGATACAGTAAATCTGTATCAAAATGGCACCACAGTCATTATAAGAAAACTGACTTTTTTGCCATACCGCAGTTTGATGTCATGTATTATCTGAAAGACAGAAACAAATGGCATATGTGGCATATAAAATAATAAGTGGCATCTTTATATGAATGACAAAAATATCAAAGGATCTCTCACTCCAAAAATTAAAATGCTGTCATGATCCCTTTGCTCTGCATACTTCAAAAATACACCATAAATGTAGTCCAAACAACTACTTCTAATGTCATACGATCAGAATGTAATTGAAAATTCAACACGAGGGGTAGTAAATGACGAAATTGTCATTTTTGTGTCAACTATTTCGTTCAAAATGACGATGCTCAAACTCCATGTCTGTTATAATGCCAGACTTTGTAGAATATTCTGCTTTTGAAAGAACAGAATATTCTGGAAGAGTGAAAATAGCCACATGTTCAAAGCGGAACACGTTGAGCAGCAATAGATCTGTGCTTTGTTTTTCTCCCTCTCTATCTCTGGGGCCTTGGTATTGCGTGGCTCAGTCAGAGATGTAGAAAAGGCAGTGTTACACAACAGGAAGTGAAGCATGTCCCGGGTGCTTTAAAGACAAATAGACCGGTTTGAACAAGTTTAGTGCCGGGCTCTCTTGAGCCCACCTCTCAATACACCGGCTCAAGTGCTCAAATACAGGAGAATGCAGGGGGAGAAGGAACAATTATACCTTCATACTGCCTGTTGAACTCTTCGTTTAGTTTTTTCCTCATTTTAATGCCAGAGGAAAATGGCTGCTTCTTGAACATCTTGAAAATAAGCTACAGTCTGAATTAATGGAATGCTTCTATCTCATTATTGCTAGAACTAAACAGAAAAACAGCAGTAAGACAGTTACTAAAATGGACAGCAGACTTCTAATGGTGGTAGAAGTATAACTAAAAACAGGATGCAATATAGATGAGTGAATCATATTAAGATCCTGCTTTGGCAGTTAGCTGCTTATTAATGCACCCACATCCCCAGGCTATACATGCCCCAGGCCCACTAGCTTAAAGAGTAAGTTTAAACTGTAGTGTCAGCAAAAAGGCAGCTACCATTGTTTCAGGTTTTCAAAAGAACATATATAGTGGACTGCTGAGAGGAAGTGGCTGGAGTTGCTAAAGGTGGGTATGCACAGAAAATACAAATACAGTGTCTTAAATGGTCTTGCTCTTAAAGGGACAGTTTACCCCAAATATAATTTTTTAGGTGCACTATTACTTTAAGAGCTGACTACTAGAACACAGCTGAAGACTCAAGACAAGACACTCACTGTATGAAGTCCTGTATAATGACAAAGCAAAATTACCAGGCGGAACAGAGCCCATTTTTCATCTCATTTCCTCTCTTTCTCTGTCCTTCCTTTCCCAGACGAAGCCTTCTCACTCTCTCATGGCCGTCCATCACGTTTCTTTCAGCCCACTGTAAATGCCATGCTCTCTCTCTCTGTCTCTCTCTTTCAGATTTAGAGGCTCTGAGTGTGACATGGAGAGGCTCAGCTTGTGTCTGCCTCAAGGCAGTGGTCCGGCTCAGCCAGAGAAATTTATAAACTGTCTGACGTTATCACCATGCGGTATGCAGGGCATTCGTTCTCCCCCCTTCTCTCTCTCCTTGTTCTGTATCTACTCTCTATCTTACTAGATCTGTTTTACATTTCTGAAATCTCTAAAATTATTCTTCATGTTTCTTGCACTCTCCATGTATTTTTCAATATTTTAAGGGGTAGTTAATTTACTCACCCCATTTTTTTCTGTGAGAAACAAAAGGAGATGTTTAGAAGATTGCATGTAAAACAAAACAATGAGAGCAAATGGGCAAGGGTGCTGTCAAGCTCCGAAATGGACAAAAAGCAAAAGGTTTTCACAAGCAATACCATAAAAGAACCATTTCGGAGCGGCAGTGGCTCAGTGGTTCATGTAGGTTGTCTACAAACCGGAAGGTTGGTGGTTCAATCCCCGGCTCCCTGTCCTTGAGCAAGATACCTAACCCCAGCTGTTCCCGATGAGCTGGATGGCGCCTTGCATGGCTGACACCACTGCCATCTGTGTATGAATGAATGAGTGAGTGAATGGGTGAATGTGAGGCAACTGCGCTTCGGATGGCCATGGGTCTGTTGAAATTGCTATATAAATGCAGTCCATTTACCATAAAAATGCCAATAAAGAACCTATAATGGTTAAAGAGCGCATCTTCTTCATACAACAGCTTTGTTTGAGGCAAAGACTAAAATCAAAAGTTTTTCTTTACTTAAAAACATCCACTGCTTCATATACAAATAACCAAAATGCAATTGGTCAAGAAAGATGCCCATCATACTCAATGACATCAAACCTGACACGAAGATATCTTCAAAAGACATGTTTGAATATACACAGCAATGAATTTTACATTACTGAAGCAGATTTTAATATTCTCAATGATTATCGAACATGTCACTTCTGAATTTTTTTGGAAAATGACAAATTATTTTTTGTATTTCAGAAAGTCATATAGGTTTGAAACAACATAAGGGTGAATACATTATATTTTTGAATTTACTGTCTCTTCATGCATTTTCGATTCTTTTATCACACACACAGCTTTCATGAAACTCATGTACCTGCAAATATCTGCTCATAAAACCTACATATCTGCCACGCTAACATCCTGTTTGCAGTGCATCGACTACTTTTTCCATCTGTTCCTCCCCCCTTCCTGTTTCCCTCTTTCTCTTTCTTTCTCATCACTGAGGCAGGATGCTGGGAAACTGTGGATAGTGTTTTACTTTTGAGCTGCCACTTCTCTCACTCTCTTTTTTTTTGCTTTGTCACTCAACACGACATGTCCTGTCACATGGTTCATTCACTCCGACAGACACAGGGCCCTCTCTCTTCTCCACATTTCAATCTCCCTCTCATTTCAGCCCAGGGTTTATTCTGAGGCAGGAATTGGAAACTCAGTCTTGTGCTGATGTTTATCAGCCCATTCCAGGACCTGCATTGCATTTCTATCTGAGAGTGTATCAGAGCCCCTGATTTTAGATAGATATGATTAATGTCGTTACATACTCCATGGCATTACGTCAGAGTGGCTGAATAGAAAACAACACAAGTTTGCAAAAATGCAGAGTCATATTTAGAAATGTATATGTGCATTTTGATGGATGGAGCCTGAGATGAAGCCAGAGACGGACTCTGGAGGAAAAAAGGAGGGAGAAAAGATGCTCTGGAGCGACCCTATTAGGGAACTAATGTTAATACATTTCAGCAACATCCAACCATTCATGTTACTACTGTGATGACACAAGACTTCAATTAAACCCAGCCTAGGCGGGGAATTCACACACCAGCCCCTCAACAACAAGCTGCTTTGATTTCTCTTCCTACCATAGAAGTGAGCTGCTCTGAAGCAAAATACTTCAACATCTGACCATTTAAAAAAAAAATTAACATGAAATAAAAAGGACTTTCTTAATAAATGTGCACGATTCGATATAAAGAAAATCCTTGTGTTTTTAAATCTTAATCGACGCTTTTTTCTGCCTTTTTGCCATCAAGTTCCACCTTACATTTCATTTCACGTCCTATAACACTCAGAAATATGCAGTTATTTTTGTTATAATAACTTTATATTGTATTTAATATTTAGAATTAGCATTTATTATATATTTTCAGTGTCATTTTAGTTGAATCTTTTGTAATTTAGTTTTTTTTTTGGTAATTTGTAATTTTTTACATTATAAATTTTACAATCAATTACAAGGAAATGTCAAATAACACACTGAATTAAACATACAATTTTGAAGTA
The DNA here is from genome assembly GCF_963082965.1 of Carassius carassius. Classification (NCBI taxonomy): domain Eukaryota; kingdom Metazoa; phylum Chordata; class Actinopteri; order Cypriniformes; family Cyprinidae; genus Carassius; species Carassius carassius. The sequence continues at coordinate 5,055,395 of NC_081776.1, read as the reverse complement.
TAGAAATCTAAGATTTAATTTAATTTTAATTTAATTTAGATCTAAGAAGTATTTTCTGTATGAATTTTCTGTATGCAATTTCATGTATGAACTAAAAAAAACTCAAAGAGTTTCTCCATAAATGTAACGTTTAACAGTCTCTCCTGCTGTCCTGTTCTTCTTCTTTTCTTCATCTCTGCCTCTCTAAAATGGATTTTTCCCTCAGGATTAAAGCTGACATGATTGCAGATTTTGTTGCAGATGTGTTTTGTTTATGAGCGTTAAGTGATTCTGAAAAAGGCCTTGCCACTTCATTGCTCCCCATTTGCAATATTCTGCCCGCTGATGTGCTTTAGAGAGACATTCTTTTGGAGAGACAGACAGGGACTTTCAGACAGAGCAGAATTTTTAATAAGTGCAAATCTACTCCACCAGGAAGAGGAAAAATATGTATATTCACGGGTTGAGAAAAAAATAATATGGGATGAACCTCAGCATGTTTGGCTTTAATTCAAAGCATACAGGCGGCAGAAGACCCTGTGCCCCCCCGCCAAATCTTATCCATATTTAAAGGATAAGACCTGAGTGCAATAAGTGAAAGCAGCTTTGCATACGAGATCAGAGCCAATTAAACTGACAGTTTCTCATTCAAGGAGGCAAGGGGGGAGTCAAGTCAAGAATTTCTCAAAAGTTGCTTCAGACAAAAGAAAAAAAAAAGGCTCTCGTATCCTAATAGACGACCAGTCCATAATACCAGAAGAGGGAAAGAGGGCTAGAGAAGCAGAATGCAAGGACGGAGAACTAAGAAATGGCGGCAAACAATGCTGATAAAGTTGTTGCTAGTTTCAAGCCTGGCCTTTCCCAAAAAGGTATGGTTTGTTAGGATAGGACAATATTTGGACGAGATACAACTATTTGAAAATCTGGAATCTGAGGGTGCAAAAAAATCAAAATACTAAGAAAATCACCTTTAAAGTTCTCCAAATGAATTCTTAGCAATGCATATTACTAATCAAAACTTAAGTTTTGATATATTTACGGTAGGACATTTACAAAATATCTTCATTTAACATAATCTTTCCTTAATATCCTAATGATTTTTGGCATAAAAGAAAAATCAACAGGGTCACATATACGTATCATGAATTCTAGGATATATATGAAGCCTTTCATGCCTTTTTTTTTTTGAGCAAGAAATATACTTGATTTGGAACAAGGTAAATGACTATGGATATTATTTCAGTTTTTAAAAGGTTCAGCACAAATTATTTAGCATCTTTTCCTTTGGCCATGTGTGAAAAAGCTATAATACAATTTTGAATATTTTTATGATGACTATACCCATCAAACTAGAATGAAAATACAAACCTCATGATCCCCACAGTAGACATTTAAATTCTCTAACTTTGTATCACTCAAACGAAAGCGGCTCACCAAGAACAGCTCAAGACCAAAATGGTCATTCTGAACAATAGCACATATTAAAAGAGACACAACAGAAAGAAATAAATGAAATAACAATCTTGTGACAATGGAGGCGTGCCAGCAGCCGAAGCAGAGGAGGAGGAGGCTCAGAGGAGAGAGAGATAGATGGAGAGAAAGAGAGAAAGGGGGGGGGGGGCTCACAAGAAAGGCATAGAAAGAGAAAGAGAAAGAGAGTGAGCCAGGGGAAGAAGAATTGTGGATGAAAGAGAACAAACTGATAGATACTGAGACAAGAGAACAAAGGACAAGAGTGTGAGCATTTTAGTCATCGATAAAAAAAAAAAAAAAAACTATGAATGTCAGAAATGTGTGATTGCTGAAAGGCAGAGAGAGAATAAGGAGAATGAAAAAAAAAAAAAGGAAAAAAAAAATTTCCCCGCCTGATTGCTGGAGATGTACTCTTTTCTTTTGAGAGTTTGTACGAGTGTGGGTGTTTCTTCCATTACGAGTACATTTCTGTCATGGTTGCTATTTATTAAAACAGATTTCAACTTTTTCTTTTTGTTATATGAAGGTCAATGCCTTTTTTTTCAAATGCATTTTATGAATGATTGGTTTAACCTTTCCCTCGGACCCAGACTTTCAATCATTTTATGAGTAGATTGATTTGTTTGTATTTTTTTTTATTTTGGCTTTTTTTTCTACAAATATTTAATAAAAAATATGATCATCTAAACAAAGAGAAATAATCATAAACCACTTCAATATTTATTAAAATGACAGCTTCTTTCTTTCCTTTAAGATTTCAGCTGTCTCTTTTTGTCATATGAAGATTACATTCATGGAAACCTTTTAAAATGCCTACTTTTATTTATTTTTAGTATTGATTACAATGATTTAACCATTGCTTCAGACACAAACATTCAATCTTAAATTATTAACATTTATTATATAATAAAAAAACATGATAATCTTAACCAAAAAAAAAAAAGAAAAGAAATAATTATACTTTTTAATTATTATTATTTCATTTTTTTTAATGGTAATTTCTACAACAACCACATATTTTGCCCCCATCAAGGTAAGTATACATGGTCACGAAGAAGACAAAGTCAACTTTTTTTGTTCCAAAAATGGTCAAATGTTATTTTCACCACATTATATTATCAAATACAACACATCATTTGAGTTGTGCTGTAACAATGTACAAACGTTTCAGAAAAATGACAGAATTCTCCTATTATGCCTGGCCAAATGTGCCTACAGTTGAAGTTGAATTGTTTGTGTGTGTGTGTGTGTGTGTATGTGTGTGTGTGTGAGAGAGAGAGAGAGAGAGAGAGAGAGAGAGAGCGAGAGTAAGAATAAGAGGGAGGGGCAAGAGATTGAGTTTTGTGTGAGGTAGAGAGTGTGATGGTGAAAGAGCTTTCAGTTCTTTGAGGGTGTGTGTGTGTGTGTGTGTGTGTGCTGGTCAATGCTCAGCAGTGTAGCAGCTCTCAGCCGCCCAGCAGGAAAAATCCCATCATTCTCTGCATACCGCACAAATTCCAGCTCGGCTTTCACCTCCTGGCCCCACTCCTCCACCCCTTCCCTCTCTCTCTCTGTCCCTCCCACCACCACCTCCTCCTCTCTGCCTGCTCTTATAGATGGAGACTGGCCTGAACTCTCTCAATCCCAGGTCCTCTTACATTTACATTACATTTACATTTATGTATTTAGCAGATGCTTTATCCAAAACGACTTACAGTGCATTCAGGCTATACATTTTGTTTTGTTTTTTTTACCAGTGTGTGTGTTCCCTGAAAATTGAACCCATGACCGCAATGCTCTTCCACTGAGCTACAGGAACTACTCTTATCTTCTCTTAGCCTTATCTTTGACTGCAGACCCACTACTCTAGCTTTCACTAATGCCATAACAATATAACCACAATAATAACCTGTGTGATGGCTGCCTTGCTTCATTTAAAAAATACAAAATAAAATAAATCAATAAAATCTTAGTACAAACCAAAACTACAGTTCCCAGAAGAACTCTATGAGCCTCAAACTGTGCTCAAAAACTGTAAAGAAATGACCTAGACTTTCCACATTAATTATATAACTCCTTTATTAATCCTTTAAATTTTACCAAAAGAATTTAAGGTGAAAATGTACAGACATACTCGAGAACTCGAGAAGGGATGGTTAACCCCCAAATTCTGTTATGATTTACTCGCCCTTCATCAGAATAGCATCGCTTTACTAAACAGCCTTATCCTGCACATTAAAAACAGGCAAAGCAACAAATTATTAGTATTCAACATATTCTAGCTTTTTACAGAAAATATTCAGATGTAATCCCTTTTTTAATACTGCTGGTTAAGAATGACATGTAGGTGAGTAAACTATTTTCATTTTGGGTGGATTATCCCTTTAAGTTTCCTTTTCTCCCTCCTGGTGAATAATTATTTACTTTGTTACATGCTGGTTTTCACCTACTCACAAAAGAAAAGGACTATCAATGTGAGAACATTCATTATGCATCACGGCTCATATACATCGCTCACCGCACATCATAATATCACCATAATCAAAATTGCTCATAGTACAGTTCTTACATGATCCATGTGCTGATGACACATCATCAAGGATATTCAATGAGTCACTTTACACCATATTGAGACAGGAATTACACCATTCAAATCATTATCATACCCTTATTTTATGTCTTATTTTTGCATACAGTTTCATCCTGGGTGACTTGATAAGCCCTGGTGCTTCAGCCTTGATAAAACTTGCATAAAAGCATGAAAGACTGTTTCATGTTTCTGACCGCATTACGCGGCTCTTTGGACCTGATGAAATACAGAAAATGTCAGTCTCGTCAAGTTCATTATGACCTCACTTTGAAAATAAGACTCTTGACTTTGGTTCGGACAGTGACTGCTATACAGCCAGACAAAGAAAGTGTGTTTGTTTTTTTCTCTAATGGATATACAGAGGAATCCAAATGAGTTTTTTTTCCATTATTTTTCATTAAAAATATTATTTAAGAGAACAAAAAAAAAAAAAAAAAAAAATCTAAAACGTGGAAGTGCTTCTATTTGAATTTATTACAAGTAATATTTAAAAGCACAACAATTTAAATTTAAATGCATAACATTTTAACAATTTGTTTAAAACTGAAAATGCTTATATTTGGATTTTTATTACTAATAATATTTAAAAGAATAATTAAAACAATGAACTAAATAAACATTTTACAAATTTAAAGTGATTTTATTTTTAAAGCCATTCAAATAATTCATATTCAATCATTTAGAATTCATAATTCAATAGTTTACAGTTTTTTGTTTTAATTACAAATAATATTTAAAACCATAACAACCCCCCCACAAAAAAATCTAAAGAAAAATAGTTTCTATTTGCTTTGCATATAAAAGATAAAAGTTAAATAATTAAAAATAAAATAAAATATTTTTCACATTTTTAATTATTATAATTTTTTTTCTAGATTTAATTTAACCATTCATTTAGACTTTAAACTCCAGATAATGTGGTCTCAAGCTTCTGGACCCCATTGTAGTTAAGCACATGAAATTTGTTGCAATTTCTCCAGATAATACACACATAATGTCCTTATCTTCTTTCTGCAGTGGATTGAGAGTGAATACTCTCTCAGAAGAGGAAGAGAGGGGAGCTGAGGGGAAAAGAGAGCTCTTGTTTTGCCTCTTTCTCTCTCAGGGCCTCCCAAGATGCCACTCAGGGAGAAGCTATTAATCATTGACAGGCCCCTGTGGCTGTGTGTGTGTGTGTGTGTGCGGGGCCGTATGGACTCAGCACAGGCAGGACATTGAGAGTAGATGTCTAAAGCCAGGCTGCACATAGAAACATTAGCAGCATTCTCCACACCCACTGTAAAGCCCTCTATAAGACCTGGGCGTCTGTCCCTACAGCAGGTGAAAAAACTCCCCACCGCCCCACAAAGAAAGCACAATGGTGGCATGCATACATACACACACATTCGCAAACACACAGCTGAAAACTGATCTCCCACAGGATATGCTCACAGCCCTGGCTGCTGCCTTTCTCACAGACTGCCAACAATGTTAAACCCAGGAGAGAGTATGTGTGAGAGAAAAAAAGAGATGGAGAGACAGAATCATACACAGGGTGAAGCGGAAAAAAAACTAGAAGGAGAGAATGAGGGCAGGTAAAGGTGAAAAGAGAAAACAAGGGGGTGTCTTTAGGGACAAAAACAAGAAAAAAACAATGGAAACAGAAGATGGAGAGAGTGTGGAAAAGAAATTGCAAGGAACAGACAGAGGTGGGCGGTTAGCATGAAAACCGGTCTTGGTGTAATGTAGCTTTAATCTGGTATTTCCTTTTTACAGAGCGAGAGATATTTCTGGGGAAGGGTGGGAGAGTAACATACACTCGATGCTGTCTCCTGGCCTCGAGACCAGCTGCGAGGCTGCTCTGCCCTGGCTGCTCACTGGGCCTTAACAAGAGCACATCTAACCTGTGTTAGCAAACACACACACACACACACACACACACACACACACACACACACACAGAGAAGAAAGGAGATATACAGTCACTCCATCTGACCCGCCACCCCATAAATACATAGTGACATAGTCCAGGTGGACCTAACACTCATAAACAAATACACAACCATTGTACAGCACTATAATGTAATCCAACAGACCTTAGAGTAGAAACAAATAGCAAAACAAATGAGAATAAATTCATTGTCTGATCAGAATTTGGTGGCAAAATTAAAGTAATTACATAAGGCTTATTTAGGACTAGTTGATTATTAAAATAGTCTATAATGCATACATTTTTTTAAAACTGAGAACGAAATTCTGCTGGAATACAAACATCTGAAATGAGCATCTGTTCAAAATCGTTTTCCAATGATAAGCTGCTAATAAGAAGATTAATAATAAGCAGTAGTTTATGTGTTTCATTTAAATCGGTGCATAATGCACAAAATATTGCTACCCTAGGCCTAAAAAAAAAAAAAGTTTGGTTCCGGTTGGTTTTCAGTTGAGGTCATTGGTCGGTAGGGATTTTTTTTTCTCCAGTGGCAGTTTTACACACACACACACACACACACACACACACACACACACACGCGCGCGCGCGCGCTGATTTTAAATGTGTGTACCGGTACTTTTACGACAGTGATTCTGTATTCCCGTTTAAAGTCTGTTGTTGCCATAGACACGCAAAACGCACACACACACACACACACACACACAAAAAGCCTTCGCGGGAGTTTGACAGGCGATCTCATAGTAGATTAACATGGAGGATTTGAACTTGAAAAACGGAGTGTACAGACATCTTTTTGTAGTCAAACAACATTCTTTGTTATGTTCATTTATGTGGTTTATTTGATTTTGATGCTATAAATTAACTAGAAGCAAGAGACGATCAGTTAGTTTTAACTGATGATCTAACTTACAGCGATCTGTTCGACACATTCAAGAGCCACAAAACGGTATTTATTGTTTACATTTCTTTAAAAAATGACCACATTTGAAAGGTGAAATAACCAAATGAGACTTTGTTTCATATTAAAAGTAAGCTGGTAATGTTAATGTCCTGTCTGTCAGCATGTTGTCAGTGCCCTCTCTGTTCCGCGATATATTGTTGAGTCCCCCCTCCCCCCGTGTTTCTCTTAATGTTACGATTTCCAAACCTTAAGTTATAGCTCACTTTAGGAATTGACAGTTAAAGGGTTTTGATGCAATACTTAATGGTTTTTAACGGATTACTTAAGTGTAAAACAGCATTTAAAGGAAACTGTAATTTAATTAACGATGTGTGAAAGACCGTTCTTCCCCAGTCTCATAAAATAAATTTGGGTCGCACATAAATTGACAGGGTCGGTCGGAAACCGGAACCAAACAAATTTTTTTTTTAGGCCCTAGAAGAATTGACTGGATCCTGTGCTTGAATACAGTGCTGAAGAGTATGCTTCTAACTTGACTACATTTTCCAGAAATAGTGTGACAGTAGTTAAGCTGTTTACAAGAAAAATATACTGATTCACATTTAGATATTTTTAGTGTTCACATTATGTTCATTAAGTTCAAGTATCGTTATGTTCATGTTCTAGTTTTTCAATATGTCAAAGCTGAATTTTCAGCATCATTACTCAAGTCTTCAGTGTCACATGATCCTTCAGAAATCATTCTAATATACTGATTTGCTGTTTACGAAACATTTTTTATCACTATCAGTGTTGAAAACAGTTACTGCTTTTCTGTGGAAACTGTGATGCATTTTTTTTATGATTCTTTGATGAATAGAAACAACTTATTTGAAACAGAAATCTTTTATAACATTATAAATGTCAATTTAATGGATCCTTTACTAATAAAAGCATTAATTTAAGCATAAAACACCTTACTAACCCCAAACATTTAAAGAGTGTACAGTCGTGGCCAAAAGTTTTGAGAATTACATAAATATTAGTTTTCAAAAAGTTTGCTGCTAAACTGCTTTTAGATCTTTGTTTCAGTTGTTTCTGTGATGTACTGAAATATAATTACAAGCACTTCATACGTTTCAAAGGCTTTTATCGACAATTACATGACATTTATGCAAAGAGTCAGTATTTGCAGTGTTGGCCCTTCTTTTTCAGGACCTCTGCAATTCGACTTTTTGTTTGTCCACCCGCCTCTTGAGGATTGACCACAAGTTCTCAATGGGATTAAGATCTTTTTTTTTTTTTTTTTCTTTTTTTTTTTTTTTCTTTTTTTTTTATCTGGGGAGTTTCCAGGCCATGGACCCAAAATTTCAACATTCTGGTCCCCAAGCCACTTAGTTATCACATTTGCCTTATGGCACGGTGCTCCATCGTGCTGGAAAATGCATTGTTCTTCACCAAACTGTTGTTGGATTGTTGGAAGAAGTTGCTGTTGGAGGGTGTTTTGGTACCATTCTTTATTCATGGCTGTGTTTTTGGGCAGAATTGTGAGTGAGCCCACTCCCTTGGATGAGAAGCAACCCCACACATGAATGCAGTCAGGATGCTTTACTGTTGGCTTGACACAGGACTGATGGTAGTGCTCACCTTTTCTTCTCCGGACAAGCCAGATGCCCCAAACAATCGGAAAGGGGCTTCATCGGAGAATATGACTTTGCCCCAGTCCTCAGCAGTCCATTCACTATACTTTCTGCAGAAGATCAATCTGTCCCTGATGTTTTTTTTGGAGAGAAGTGGCTTCTTTGCTGCCCTTCTTGACACCAGGCCATCTTCCAAAAGTCTTGGCCTCACTGTGCGTGCAGATGCGCTCACACCTGCCTGCTGCCATTCCTAAGCAAGCTCTGCACTGGTGGCACTCCGATCCCGCAGCTGAATCCTCTTTAGGAGACGATCCTGGAGCTTGCTGGACTTTCTTGGACGCCCTGAAGCCTTCTTTACAAGAATTGAACCTCTTTCCTTGAAGTTCTTGATGATCCTATAAATTGTTGATTTAGGTGCAATCTTAGTAGCCACAATATCTATTCGATAGAAGTATTGGACTGTAATAGGTGAGGATTTATTATTTTCTAGCTTTCCTCAATGGGGTGTCGATCAGAACACAATGGATTCGATCAGTTCGATGCAAAGGAGGTTTATTGTTGACAGTTTTGGCTATGCACAGAACAGCAGTACACAGGTTGCTTAAAGTATTTAGATGTGTGTGTTTATGGTATATATTTATTGACGCACTTTGCACACACAGTCTTGCTTGTACAGTCCCGCTCATACAGTCCCGCTCTCTGCTGACGATGACTGACAGTAAATAGCGCATGCGCACATGACTCGGCCTTTCCAACACAGCCGCCCCCAAATTTGGTTACAAATTTGCTCCATTGAAAGGCCGACACTATAGGGACTATCGTTAGTCCCTAGTGTGGCTTTTATCCACTTCATCTCGGATCTCCGGAAGAACAATCAGTCGAGCGATGGGTCTTGTGTAGACTTTGTCCTTAATCTGCACCTCGACCGTTCAAACTCGATTATCAGCCCCCGGAAAGACATTAAGCACTCTCCCGATCTGCCACAATGAACGGGGTAACTGAGGGTCAACAAGCATGACAACTGTCCCGGGTTTGATGTCTACTGATGGATTCTGCCACTTTCCCCTGGCCTGCATGTCAGGTAAGTAATACTTTATGAAGGCCGTCCAGAATCTGTCAGACAATACTTGGGAATGCCTCCATCTCCGTCTTCCTAGGAGCTCAGACACTGGATATATGACTTGGGGAAGCTCAGCTTCCCACACCCTCCATGCCTGCTGAAGATCATCAGGAAGTTGTGGATCATCCCAGTTCCTGTTCTTAATCCAGAGCTGTTGAACAATCACCTTGGCTCGTGTGGTGAAAGGAAGAATGACACCAAGGGGGTCATACTGACTTGCTAACACACGATATATGTTCCGCATCGTCAGAGCACTGTAAGTAACAGGTCTATGCTTAAATCCTAGGTGGTCCGACTCACAGAGCCAATTCAGTCCCAAGGTGGATTCACGTGGGTCTTCTTTATTCTGTGAAAGCCACAACTCTAGTTTGGGAGATCTGGCTTCTGGTGGCAAGTGACTGACGACTTCTTGCACGTTGCTGGCCCATTGACGGATATCAAACCCTCCGGACGCTAGCAGCTTACGAAGTTTGTCTAATAACTGCCGTGCCTCTTGAGCAGATGGGAAGCTCTGTAGACAGTTATCCACATAAAAGCAGCGTTCCACAGAATGTCTCACATCTTCATCCGCTGTGCTGTGCGATGAGACATGTCTTTGGAGGGCGAAGGATGCACAGCAGGGACTGCACGTGGTTCCGAACGGCAGCACCTGCCATTCATAGACGTCAGGGGGATCGCCGCGTCTCATGCCACGCCAGAGAAAGCGCAGGAGGGGTTTGTCCTCAGGTAAGAGCAGAACTTGGTGGAACATTCCACGTATATCACCGCTGATAGCAACACAATGCTCTCTGAAACGAAGTAGAACACCTAACAGAGAAGGGCTCAAGGTTGGACCAGGCATCAAGGAATCATTGAGGTTCAGTCCTTTATATTGGAAAGAGCAATTGAACACAATACGGTCCTTATCATTGTGGCTGACTAAGTGGTGCGGGATATACCAGGTCTCCCCTGCCATAGTGCTTGCAGCAGCTGAGAGTTTGGTAACTGCTCCATTCAGTTCCAGCTTTTCAATTTCAGCATTGTACACGGCTGCTTTCTCTGGATTTTGGGTTAGTCGTCGTTCCATACTCCGGAGACTTGGAACCACAGCCTCTTTCGGAGCACTAAAGGAGGGTGAAGCCTTTCTGCGCAACAAGGGTGTCGCGTAACTCATGCAAGATTTGTAAGTGCTTCCCTTTGCAGATGCTACAAGGCTTCTTGAGTGTGCACTGGGCTGCTTGGTGTGCACGTCCACAGCGCCAACAACGATGATTGGTCTGGATCCATTCAATCATTTGCTGTTTATCAAAGGACTTGAAAGTGGGACATTGACTAAGATAATGGTCCTCGTTATCGCAGTAAGGACAAAAAGCTCTAGGTGGGAGTTTAGGTTTCTCCACTTTAACTGGTCTAACTTGAGAGGGTGCTGAGGGTATCTTTGTGGCAATGTCGTCCACTCCATGAAGGATGGTAGCTGAACGGGCAGTGGGTTTGGTTTCTCTCCAGCGTTCTGGTCTCTGGCTCTTGTAACTGATCTGTGTCTCACTGCTTTGACACCAGGCCTCATACTGGAGCCACTGTGAAAATTCACAAAGGTTATACACAGACCCAGGACGGTGGTACATCTGTCTTCGGAATCCTGATCTCATTTCAGCAGGTAACTTACTCAGCAGCCTCTCTACATGTGACCCACAACGAAGCTCGGCTTCACCTTCGTCTCCAAGAGTTTCCAACATACCCACCAAAGCCCTAATCTGTAAAGCAAATTTGTCAAAGGCCTCAGTATCTCCTCGTCGAATATCTGGGGAATCCATCACTTTGGCAATCTTCTTGAGTGCCAACTTGTGAGGCTGGCCAAACCTTTCATTGAGAGCAGCCATGGTAGCAGAGTACGGAAATGGTGAATTGAGATAGGAATCTGCCACCAGACGAGCTTCATCTAGCTTCAAATGATCCAGCAAGATTTGGTACCGGAACAGCTCTGTGGCATCTGATGGTAGAAGGTTCTCAAGAGCTATCTTTAAACGAGTAAACTCACTGGGGTCCTTAGTACAAAAGTTGGGTATGGTTGGCACTGGACCTCGGTAAGTGGTTTCTTGTCTTACAGGATTCAGGTTAGAGGCATAAGGATCTCTGTGTACTAACTGTGGCCCTGTGTGTTGCTGGGACTGAGAACGCACCTGTGTAGGGTAATCTGAAGACTCTCTAGAGGACTTATACAATGTCCTGGAATGCCAGTGAGGGACAGGAGTATCTGTTTGGAGGCCCGGCATAGGAAGAGCTGTTCTCTGATAAAGAGCGTGACTTGGGTTTTCAGCATGTTGCCAGGAAGGGAAATCATGGCCAGCATGTTCACCACACATGGTTGGCCGAATATGTGATTTAGTAGGTGCCGCCGCTAAGATCTGATCTTTCATTATCTGAAGCTCACCCATCATTGTTCCCAGAATGTCTAACATTTTAGAGTCACCTGTTGTGGCAGGAAGGGGCTGGTGTGGCTTTAGAGGTGACGCTGTTGTGTAGTCTGTCTGGCGATGCTTACCATAGGTAGGTGGGGGCAAAGATGTATACACCATGGAGTGTGGATTGTAGGATGCCGTTCCAGGATGTGGGAGGAGTCTATCCTGTCCAGGGAAAGATGTACTTGGCAACGGCGTGGACTGATGTTTTTCCCATGGCCGATGATATGGAGAAGTCTGAGGACTATTAACTGGCTGCACTGGAGCGTAGCTGGCGCTAGGTCGTTGCAGTTCTATATTATCCATTCCTTGGATAAAAGGATCCCTTTCCCCGACTATGGGCGACCATTCATCCACTGTGTCCCATGGACCTTGACTTATAGGACTCGTTCCTCTGGTAGAAGGTGAAGAGATGTTCACTGCAGCATCTCCAAGCCACTGTATATGCTGTATTGTGTGAGGCGATACCGGCTGGCTGCCTGCTCTATGATGTACTGTCGTAAGATCATAATCTCTTAGGTAAGCAGGAAGATGAACTTGACGTTTTGGTCTGACAATCTGTGAAGATGCTTCTTCAGGTTGCATAGTGATACTGATCAATTCTTTGTCCATAAGGAATGCCAGATCCGGCTCGAAGGACCATTTATTCGATAGAAGTATTGGACTGTAATAGGTGAGGATTTATTATTTTCTAGCTTTCCTCAATGGGGTGTCGATCAGAACACAATGGATTCGATCAGTTCGATGCAAAGGAGGTTTATTGTTGACAGTTTTGGCTATGCACAGAACAGCAGTACACAGGTTGCTTAAAGTATTTAGATGTGTGTGTTTATGGTATATATTTATTGACGCACTTTGCACACACAGTCTTGCTTGTACAGTCCCACTCATACAGTCCCGCTCTCTGCTGACGATGACTGACAGTAAATAGCGCATGCGCACATGACTCGGCCTTTCCAACAATATCCTTACCTGTGAAGCCATTTTTATGCAACGCAATGATGGCTGCACGCGTTTCTTTGCAGGTCACCATGGTTAACAATGGAAGAACAATGATTTCAAGCATCACCCTCCTTTTAACATGTCAAGTCTGACATTCTAACCCAATCAGACTGACATAATGATCTCCAGCCTTGTGCTCGTCAACATTCTCACCTGAGTTAACAAGATGATTACTGAAATAATCTCAGCAGGTCCTTTAATGACAGCAATGAAATGCAGTGGAAATGCAGTGGTTTTTTTGGGATTAAGTTAATTTTCATGGTACGTATAGCTAAGTACATTTTTTTAAATCTTCCCAAACTCAGTTTAAACTGAGCTTGCTCACACAAGTGAACATGTGCACATGTGTATTCTTTTTGCATTTTATTGTAAGCGCAGCTGAAATCGGTGGAGGCGGAGCTTACATGCACAACACACAAGGGGCGGAGCTGTAACGAAGCCAGACACCACCCATACTATAACTCCAGGTGAAGATATCAGAAAAGTGTGCAGGGTTAGAGATAAAACAAACTATGTACTTCATCCTTTGCATTTCTTTTTACACCTCTTCATCTTGTCAAAAATCCTCTCGCTCTCTTACTCTCCAGGGCTTGCTGCACTGGTGCAGTGAAGCTGTCAGCTGTGCCTTACATCCTGTTTGAAACAGGGTGCTGCACTGTCTCAGGGGATTATCATGGCATAGTGGAACAACATAAAAGATGCTGCCTAATAAAACAGCACAGAACAGAGAAAGACAGTGAGAGAGAGGGAGAAACGGGGGGAGAAACAAAAAGAAAAGCTTGTTCAATATGGATCGGATTGTCTTCCACCCTCCCCCTTTATCCGTCTCCATCGCTCTCCCTGGTCCATCACCTGCTGCGGTTGGTCCTGAGGCAGCAGGCAGGCAGGCAGGCAGGCGGGCAGCTGGCCAGACAGGGAAAGGCATGGCTGGGCTGGTCTGCGCTGGGCCGGGCTGTGCTCAGACGATGTCCCTGGCCTTCTGAGGCAGGGAGCCACTGGCTAGAGCCGCTTTCATCCTCCCAGCAGAATTAATCACCAAAGCCTTCAAGCTGCCAACCAGCAGAGGAGACTGTCAGCCAAGAGGGGTTCTGGCACCAGCCCAGGCTTCTATCCCTGCAGGGGCCTTCTATCAGATCAAAGACTGCCACCATCATGTCCCACCTCCCCACACACCTCTTTTTTGTTGATCTGGAAAAGGGGACATGCTGTAGATTATTCTGGAGATTTTATGAGGAAAGATAGCTAGCTTGATGAGAACGTAGATATGTGTAATTAGATTCTGAATGTCTAATGAGGGATGTGCGGTTCCTTTCAGGGTTCGAGGAAAATGATGAGCGCCTGGCTTGAAGCGAAAAATCACTCCATCCACTAGCATCTCAGCCAAGTCACATCCCCATGACAACAACGAGCCAATGAGATGGCTGCCACTTGGGTCACACAAGCCTCCCACAGCACTGGACAATACGTCCGAAAGGAAATGCTCTGGCTCTCATCTGAGAGATATACAGCTCTGTTCATCAGGTTTTAAAAAATGATCTGTGTGCCATTGTGTCCACCAAATGCCATAGTTACTGAAGTTGATGCAACTATGAAACCATATTAAAATAAAATGGAATTGCCTTTATGACATTAGAAGTGTATTGTAGCAATAATTAACTACCAAAGCCAAGTTCAAAACAATCACTCTGATAAATTAAGCAAATGACAACTTCTAATTAGGGATGCACAATATAGTGGTATCTGCCAATAGATTTCTTTCTAATTTATCAACAGGTGTTGGTCATATAATCATCAAAAAATGAACAGCCAGCCTCTTTTGCAATGACCTTTTGTGTCTTGCCCTCCTTGTGCAAGGTGTCAAAGGTCGTCTTTTGGACAACTGTTAAGTCAGCAGTCTTCCCCATGATTGTGTAGCCTACAGAACTAGACTGAGAGACCATTTAAAGACCTTTGCAGGTGTTTTGAGTTAATTAGCTGATTAGAGTGTGGCACCAGGTGTCTTCAATATTGAACCTTTTCACAATATTCTAATTATCTGAGATACTGAATTTGGGATTTTCCTTAGTTGTCAGTAATAATAATCAAAATATTTGAAATATATCAGTATGTGTGTAATGAATGAATAAAATATACAAGTTTCACTTTTTGAATGGAATTAGTGAAATAAATCAACTTTTTGATGATATTCTAATTATATGACCAGCACCTGTATATCCATACGGGATAGTTATGGAAGCCTATTTTTCGCCACAATATATATATAAAAAAGCAGATTGTGACTTTTTATCTCACAACTGTTTTTTTTTTTTTTTTTTTTTTTCAAATACTTGTTTCTTGTAATACTGAGGGAAAAAAGAAAAGCAAAATATAAACTAACAATTCAGGAAAAAAATAAAGCCAAATTGTGAGATATGAACTGAGAATTTTGACCTTTTTCTATACATCCATCCCTTCACCCGTCCATCCATCCATCCATCAATCCATCCATCTATCTATCTCTCTTTCACTTAATGCAGTCTGAATAATTTGCTTCTCTCCTCTCTTCCCTTGGGGACAGCAGGGTTTTAATTGATTAGTGTCTGGCTCAAGACCAGATAAACATGCAGATTTGGCATCTTGGTTAGGGACCGTTGCTCATCCACCTTAAGTGCACGTGCACACGAACAGACAACACACACACACACACACACACACACACACACACACACATATATACATATTTTGTCAGGGGGTTGTGCTTCAATGGCACAAGGAGGCAGCGTTAGGTGTCTGCAGGGACTCCACCCCGCTGAAGGCTGCCGACGTCGTGGCTACTTATAGCCATGCCATAAATCAAGCTGTCAGTCTCAGTCACGCTTGCTGGCACACTCATGTTCCAGAGCGGTCCTCTCCACACGCCCTGTGCTAAACTTTCTCTCCGAGACACTGCAAGAGTTCAGCGTGCCATGATCTGAGTTGAAGTCACGACAGAATATGTTTGCATAAAAACAAGAACTGAGAAGCAGTTTAACATGTCGGCCCATATTCAGAAGGTTGTCTTAATTCATAATGTAAATGCTCTTGTCATGGAAAAAAGTTTCCTTCATTAGTGGAGTTTGGAAGAATATCTGCGCTGTAAAAAAATATATGATTTTTCAAAGTCGTAAAATTAAACAACATTTTTTGGAGTGGATTTGACGAGAAAATACTATATTTCATTTAATGAAATTCAGCAATTTTTTAAATAATCATTACTTACTTAAAATGCTAAAAAGTGAATTAATACTTTATTGGCCATCTTTCTGTATATACAGGCTTTGGGCAAAAAAAAAACAACAACTAATATCAACTAATATCAGTTGACCACTAGTTAGCATATTGAATATAGACATTTATATATATTTATAGTATTTTATAGTATTTTTATTAGTTTGAATTGCCTTTTATTTATTTTTAATATATTTTTTTATTTTTTAAATATATTTTTATATAGCTTTCCTGAATTTTTCATCTAATATTCATATTTTTTAAGCTTCATTTCAATGACCAATTTTTTGTTTTGTTTTAGGTTTTCCAAGTTTCATTCCTTCCTCTTCCTCCTTATTTCCTGTCCTCTTGTCACTAAACAAATGAAAAAATAAAAATAAGAATGTGATTACTTAAATGACCCTAATCTCTTTGAAAATCAATTACAGATAACATATTTCTGCAATATCTTTTGGAAGATAAAAATGTGAGTTTAGCACTAGGATCAGGCTGCTGGTTCCCCGCTCCAGGTGCTCCAGGGTCAGGGGAGAACCAGGTGTTAATGAGCCATGGTTGAGGGCCAGCTCCAGGGGCATCAAGGGTGATGCTAATCTGCCTGCTTTAAAACTAAACCGAGAGAGAAACAGAGGCATTACACGTAAAGTCACACAGGATTCTGGGTCACAAGGCACCTGTTGTCCATCTGACCCCACGTGGCTGCTGCACACACGTCCTCATTCAATCCCTCCCTGACCAATGTCACAGCCTCAATGAAGTCTGCCGATTTCATGCTAAAGGGAGGTTGGGGCAGGCAGGACACTTGTTTGTCTACGCACTGTCGTCAGCTCCCTGTGGCTTGAAGCATATGGGTAAAGCTTGTAGTAAACAGAACAGATCCACTATGGACACTGGAGTGACATGCAGGCTTCATGATGGATGCCCAGGGCTGATAAGGAAAAGCGGTCCGGCTTGGCACAAGTGAACGGATATATAAAATGTAAATAGGTTCCATCATGTTTTGTGATCTGGTCACATAAACTGTAATGGTTGTGAATACTAATACATCATGATGTACCACAGACAAGAGTGAAGGACCTACTCATCAAATACACAATCACTGCACCAAAGCAATGGCTTTAAAAAAAAGAAGACAACCATCTGATTGAAAATTGTGGAAAAGTTGGTATACGGATATGCAAAAATTCACAGAATATCTTGAGTTACTAGTTCACTTAATGCAGGTGGCTCCATTAAAATAACACTTCACTGAAAATGCAGCAAATCTATGTTGGAAGGCAAAAGTTTTGTTTGGCCTTTTTCCCCCTTTTTGTTCTTTAATAAGATGCAGACAAACAGTGGAGCAGTATGTGTCGTATGTAGCCACAAAGTTTCAGCTCTTGCCTTGGAAATCTGGTCACACATGGTCACAGGAGACACATTTGAGAAGCATGTTGCTACTAGGTGTAAACAGCAATGTGTCTTGGCTGACCACGAGTGATCTGATCACCCGAGATTAATGTTAATACAAGGTGTCAACAACATGGCCTAAAACACATGACCTAAACAGATGAAGTGAACCTACTCGATTTTGGCTTGCAAAAGATAAAATGACACACAATAAGGTGGTGTTCAAACAAACAAATTTTGCATTTTACTGGGCTTCCTTTTTTGTTTTTCTATGTAAATTGGCAAGATAATGTGTTAAAGCACTCAAGTTACAACTTAAAAAATGTTTTCAAACCACTGCTCTGTCTCTCATGTTTTTAAAAGTAAAAGTGTGAACGGCCCCTTGAGTTTACATGTGCAGTTATTAATGAGCTATAGTGGGTTTTTGTGTAGTTTTTGTATAGCCTTCCTATATCTGTCCAAGGGTACATGACACAATACATAATTGAATATTTGAAAGATTAAATACATGTTGAGCGTCACCTCTGACTTTCAGAATAAGTGCACAGAGCCAAAACCAACTGTATTCGAATAAACATTTAAACATGCTGGACAAAGTCAAGCTACAATCACATTATGATTGTCCAAAAAATCAGACTGGTGCAGAGTAAAGCAACTTTCTTTTACAAATGCCTCTGTGTGACTTTATTATTTAAAATTAATTATTATTTATATATTAAAATAATCTAACTCAAATTTGAATAAATGAATGAGAAATAAATCAGGATTTAACATACAGTACTTCAGGAATCTTCTGGAATCATGAACTGTGGTCAATTAATTTAAAGTTAATTAATTCATAATTACTGCAGAAATACCAGAAATAAATAGCCTATATAGAGGGGCCTTTGAATATTGCTTTAGAGAGAAGTCAAGCTACACTAAAGCATTTAAGTGACAATTTAAGACAAATTATTTATTTAGTCTGACAGAATATGAACTTTTAAACTGCATGTAATTGTACCTAGTGTGTCTTTGGTAGGTGGCCTTATAAAGGTTTGGACGTTTAACTGTGTGTTCCTCGGGGGTCTCAGACCCTGTCTACTGCCACACTGCCGAGAAAAAAAGCAGGACATGATTCTCTCTCTCTCACGTAAGCCCTCCCTTGTGTTTTTCCAGCCGAGCTCTTTCTGTGAAAAACAATTAGACTAAAACTGCTCAATACCCAAGGTCCTCCGAACGCTTCTGTTTAAATAGAGCCGTCAAGGTGACTTTTCTACAAACACCCACTGCTTTTTTTCTCTCTCTCCTCCTCCTCTCTCTCTTGCTCTGTCTTTCTCACACACTCACTGTTTCCCTCTCACGCTGTTATTTCCCACTGTGAAGACTATGTCCGATCAGAACACCTTTTTCTGACAGAACACGCTGCAAACGATGTGTGTCGTCCCTGTGAGAACAAACCCATGATTCCCTGAAGTGTGTTGGGCACAGGCAGCAGGGCAGCTCCACACACACACACACACACACACACACACACACACACACACACACACACAAACACACAAACACACAAACACACAAACACACACATACACACACACACACACACACACACACACACACACACACACACACACTTTTATTATCTGACAAACACCAGATAGACTGACTCTCTTTATTACTTTCAGATAGTGATTAAAGGAGAGAATAGTTGGGTAAAAAAACAGGAAATGTGCGACAAATAAAGGTGGGTTAGTCAGGTACAGCAGTCCTGAGAGCCCACTAAAAATAACTGAATGTTATTGCATTAAATGATAAAATACCAAAGCAAATTGCATCTGCAAAAAAAAAAAAAAAAAAAAAGCTGTTTTTCTCAGAACTAACTTAAATCTTCAGAGCGATTTTTAGTGGATACAGTTCACCTCATATTAGCATACTACTCTTACTACTTCAATATAAGTTATGAACTGTAAAAAACAAATGTGCAAAAACTGTGCCTTTAGAGATATGACAGCTTGTCGCTTGGGGAATATCCTTACTGGGACACATTTGTACCCCTAAATGGTGCATATTAGTACCATTTTTTCCCCTCAGAGTATAATCTGATAATAGCTGAAATATTAACCACAAGTTAATTTTTAAATGTAAATGCAATTTCAATCAGTTGAAAAACATCTGACAAAAGAACAAATGTAAATTTATTGCACTGATTATTGTTAATGCATTAATTAACACTGACTAATGGGACCTTATTATAAAGTGTTGTTTTTCTTGAAAAATGTGCTTGAGCTTTCTTCAGAATACTTTTTGTGATGTTTTATGGAATGCAAGGACGTTCAAACATTGTGCCTTAAGTGTCTATATATGTTTTAGCAGTAGCACCACTGTGTAGATACAAAAGAGCTGTTGAGAGTTTGAGAAAAGGGAAAACAACTCAAAGCAAAAATGGCAAGGCCTAATAAACAAGCAAAAATGGAAAATAAAGCATTTTGCTTGGAGCATCTGTCCTTCTCTTTCTCTCACTGAACAGATTAGCTATTAGAGAGAGAGATAGAGAGAGCCCAAGGCCACGGCCGGTCTGATCCGCCCCACTCCCTGAGGCACTCTTAATTCTGACACACATTCATCACTCTCTCCCACACTTCATCATGAGCACTCCTCTAAGCTCACACCTCCAGATGAGATCCCAGTTCTCTCCCTCACTTCCCGTCTTCAAGCTTCCTCTCTTACAGCTCTGCATGAATTTACATGACTTGCTTTCATAAGAATTATCAATGTCAAATGCAAAAGCAACAACAAAACACTCTAAAGGTGTCAAAGCTGCTCTCTGACAAGAGAAAACTGGACGTGTGTTTCAATGGGTAGGGCAGAGATGGGATAAAAATGCACTACAAGGTCATTTAGCCTCACCCTGCTGGCTCACATACAATCTGTTGGCCAATAGAAGAAAAACACTGAATCTTCCAGGCCTGTTCTCCATAATCAGGGCGAGGTTGAGCTCAACCCTCTTCCTGAGGTGAGACCCATGATGATGGACAGCTGCTCTTGCTCTGTCCACCCTAAACCACAATTCACAAGCCCTGTGAATTGTCAAAAGCATGGAGTCTGTCTACAAAAGTTGGTTAAATGCAAATGACTGAATACAGTGTCAAATCTGTGATTTTATTGCAAAAAGTATGAATATTCCTTTGAACGAATATTCAATAAAGTATGAATATTCCTAAATCCATAACAGCTGAGCTTGGTAATCAATATTGTCTGTTTTGTGCAAGTTCACCTTTACTGGTTTTATTTTATGATGCTAACAGCTTAGAAAACAAGAGTGTTTCAGAACAGAAGAAAGGGGCAAAATGTACACTATGCAATTGCACAGAGCCTTCCAGTTTTGCAAGCCTGCATTTTACATGTGAAATATGGCAAAACTCAATGCATACTTCATGTACAAGATGACTATAACTGCCCATTTGTGTACTAATGTTTGTTACTGCCACAATAGTACAAGGATGTACGTTCACATTCATGTGAAATGCTATTTGCAACCCATTTTATTTCCTTAATGTGATGTAATTCCAAGTTCCAAGTATATCAGACTGGTACCATGAACAAACGTAAATTTACTAAATCAGTGCTGAAATAGCTCTTTGACTGTTGGGGAAAAAAACACAGATTATGTTTCTGGCCTGAGTCTGTATCTGAGCTCTCAAAACACTACAAAATAGAAAACCGAAAACAAATGACCAGCACTAGAGACATTTCCTTTTCTCATAATGATGTCTAAAGTAACAAACAAATTACATAAAAAGCTAAATGACTGCTGAAACAGAAGGAGAGACACTGCAGAGTTCTGCCTGACAACAGATAACAGATGCGTGTATGTCCAACTGCCTCCTGGCAGTGTTTGTTCACGCACAGAAAGACACAGATACTGTATATCAGACCACATGCAGATATCAAGCATTGTTACGTGACATCAGAATTCTCGAAGTTTCAGATGAAGCTCCCTCTTTAAGGTATAAGGAATAAATGACAGCAATGACTGCAAGGAAGTCTCTCAATTGTAGAGATGTGTGTGACCTCCAAAGCAGGGGTATTTTAATATAATCAAGATACTAATAGGTTTTCGTCATATTTTGAATTAGTTTTTACTTTTATTTTAGTTTGAATCATTTTGCTGATTTTTTTGTTGTCATTTTTATTAGTTTTTTTTATACACAGATTTCATACATTTTTATTTCAGTTTTAGTTTTAATTATTTCAGTACATCACAGTAAATTAAGTGAACATGAGAAATGTTGCCTTGGCAACTAATGTAAATAAACCAAGTTTATATTTTTAAATCATTTAAACTGTATTTTATTTTGAGTAATAAAAATAGTTTTATTGTGAAATTTTTATGTTAGAATGTCCTTTCAAAACCTATTCAAGATCAAAACAACAGTGATGACATCATTGGAATATTTGCACACGGAATTGCGAACTTTCTAGCATGTAGTTGCAAATTGAATTCTGATCCCATTCCCCACCACTTTTAAGTTAATAATCATTGGTTTTTGAGATTCACATTGCTCATGCAGTGCAAAAATATAAATAAACAGTAGCATGAAACAACATTACGAAGATGCAGTCACATTGTTGTTTGGCAAAATTTGTTGCGCAAGAAAAAAAGTTTCCCACACACTTTTTGTTTGAAAGTGACTTCTAGCTGTGTTTCATACACAGCTACACTTTTGACAACAGACATGTGGCTTAAACAAATACGAAAATCACACACAATAATCCTATATGGCTAGTGTACCCTACCTGACTGAATATGGCAACTATTACATCACCTTATTAATATTCATGAACCAGGCAGATTATTGGGTTTATAATGTTTCCTTCTACACATTTCAAATCATTCTTTCACCCTTGAATTTACATACTTCATTTCTCACTCTCTCATCCTCTCTACTTCCTTTGCATCGTTCTCGCCACATTCCCATCTTCTCGCCCGCCAGCAGAGTCAGATTAGAGTCTGGACGGCCTGTTCCAATAGCAACTGCACTCAACAGCCCCTTTCTCTCTCTGTCTCCACACACTCTTATTCTGGCCTTAGTACATTCTCAAGGTCTTAGCAACATTTCACAATCGCAAATTTTCAAATTCTTCAAAATCTTTTACATAGCACCACCGCTGATATTTCGAGTGCTTCCTTCTCTCAGAGCAGCACACAGACACTCTAACTCTCTCACTGTGTGTTGACTGTCAGGGTGTTTGTTACTTTTCTCTGCAGCGTTGCGCTCCATTGCCTGCCGCTTCCTCCTCCACACAGGCTCGGCTCTCTCTCCCGCAGCTCCCGGGAGATGGCTGCCCAGTTCTGACCTCTCTTGCTTGGGGAGGCTGGCTCCTCTCCACCTGCCCTCCCCTCTGCTCCAGCCTCCACAGATCTAGACCTGGCAGCCACCCAGAGCCGGCTCACCTACTCACGCCCTCCCTCAACCCACAGCGGGCGATACTGCATCACTTAGGTGGGCAAAAGACAGTTTGAAGGCCGGCAATAGAGAAAGTGATAGACATAGCCAGACATAAAGGGAAAACAAAGCACTGTTCACCAAAGTGACACCATTACAGCAGTAAATTGACATTTATGCATTAGGCAGATGCTTTTTAAGCAACTTACATTACATTTAAGGTACACATATTATCACTTTATGCATTTCCTAGGAATCAAACGCATGACCGTGGTGTTGCAAATACCAGGCTGTTTGAGCTTCACAAAGGATTACTTAATTATTTCGGGATCTTCAAACAGTGTCTTGGGATGCCCTGCCCACAATGAAATTTCGTTGGTCCGTAATCCTGCTTCGTGTTACTATATATTGAACAACAAATTAGTTATGAGATAACTACTTTAATAATCTTTTAATTTTGTTTAGCTGTTTTTGCTGCCACTGTACAATTATCACAAAAACCTTTTTTGGGGTTGATAAGATTTATTTTGTGCTTTTGGAATTAGACATTTATGCTCTTTAAGGCTGCATTTTTAAAGTTCAAATAAACAGCATTTATTTGAAATAGAAACTTTATTATACATCATACATTTCTAAACTGTCACTTTTGATCAATTTAATGCATAAAATTGATGCATTTTATACACAAAGTATTACATTCTTACAAACTTTACTAAGCCCAAACTTTTGAAATACCAACTGATTTACATGATTGTAAACATGTTTACCATGGTAAATATTCTGATAGATTCAGCTATTCACAAGAGAACCAGAGGTGAGTGTGTGTTTGTGCAAATATGGGCCACGATGGGGGGAAATCCATTACCAGCTGAACCCAGATTGATGATCGTCTCTCACAGCGGCAGCAGCATCTGGTAAATGCCCACACGCAGAGAACAACCCCCTTCACAGGCTACTAATGGAACGGCCCAAATTGGTGTTTGGGCCCAAACCAAGAACACGAGTATCGTCTGTAGCCATGCAGAACTAGAGAGCAGACAGCTGGGCACAGATACTGATTGATCACAGTGGTGCGGACAGGAATGTGGAGTGTGGAGAGGCAAACGGGGAAAGGGAAGTCATACGGAGAGAGAGCCTGGAGGGCTGTGTTTGTTCTGAGCCGCGTGGTTTTGAAGGACGAACATGGGCCATGACGGACACAGGAGATGCTGAAGAGTTTCAGACTGCCTCTACATGTCCAGCTACAAGTACATGGGTAAGAGAGTGAGACCACAAACAGCAACTATACCACTACAGGAGTCTATCAGCATCAGCACTCATGCATTATACATGCTTTTTACAGAAAACATCTATGATGCATGCTTGCTGCAACAAATACCCATGGTAAACATAACTGTCCTACCAAATAATCATTGCAGCTAAAAAAAAAGACCTAATATTTCCCAAATCCTTTCATCCCTATATTCGCTCTCCGATGTTTCTGAGATGCTATGAATCCTATTTGGCCGTTTCTGAGCTTGGCTGAAATCCCTTTTGATGGCCACTTACATAATTTGAATTCCCAGCTACCGGTTCAAATTTAGTCCTTCCTGCTTTAAATTTTAATATCTTCATTTTCTGAACCACTATTTCATAAGAGTGAACAGCTATGCAAGGGAAAATATTAGGTTTAACCCATTTATTTTGTGATGTTGATGGTCTGATTTACTTATTACATATGTGAGGAAAAAAGAGATACACGAACTCATTTATAATACTCACAAACTAAATTTCAGATTTAAGTGGAAAAAAAATTATAACTAAATAAATTAAAAAAGAGAAAGTAAAATATTTTATTTTGTCTATATATTTATTATCATAAATTAGGTTTCAATCTTTTTAAATATAAATATTACAAAATATTAAATTTTCAACATTTTAATATCATATTAAAAATACATTATATATATATATATATATATATATATATATATATATATATATATATATATACACACACAGTACAGACCAAAAGTTTGGAAACATTACTATTTTTAATGTTTTTGAAAGAAGTTTCTTCTGCTCATCAAGCCTGCATTTATTTGATCAAAAATACAGAAAAAACAGTAATATTGTGAAATATTATTACAACTTAAACTAATAGTTTTCTATTAGAAATAATTTTTTCCTGTGATGCAAAGCTGAATTTTCAGCATCATTACTCCAGTTGTAACATCCAGTCTATCACATGATCATTTAGAAATCATTCTAATATTCTGATTTATTATGAGTGTTGGAAACAGTTCTGCTGTCTAATATATTTGATGAATAAAAGGTTAAAAAGAACTGCATTTATTAATAAAATTTCTAAAGGATCATGTGATAATGATCCTAAAAATTCAGCTTTGCATCACAGAAATAAATGATAATTTAAAGTATAATAAATTTAAAAACAATTGTTTTAAATTGTAATAATATATCACAATATTAAATTTTTTTCTGTATTTTTGATCAAATAAATGCAGGCTTGATGAGCAGAAGAAACTTCTTTAAAAAACATAGTAATGTTTCCAAACTTTTGATCTGTACTGTATATATGTATGTAATATCTTTTCAAAAGTAAATTAAAAAATAAATAACATCTATTAACTGTTGTCCCAGGAAACTAATTCCCTGCTAGTTTTAAAACATACAAAATGATGTCCAATAAACATATAAAAGACAGCTGAATCCAAATATTCTAATGATAAACTTGGATTCTCTGGCTCGAGTTATCTTCATCCGCTGTCAGGACAACTTGAGCTGGTTTAAAGCAAACACTCTATCTGTCTTTCTTCAGGTCTGACCCCCTCCGTCCCGCAGTGTGCTCTCAGGGCTGATTAGTGGTCCTCAGAGGCTCTGCTGTGAGCCCTGCCTGGCTACCCACTGTCAGTCTAATTGCAGCCAGTGTAGCCGGATCCCTGGGGAGCGCTGGTGTGAAATCCAGATATGATATGTTCTATTAACTAAACTGCAAAAATCCCCAGCACACATGCTGGCTGAGCTCGCAGTGCATGATCTGCCTCTCTAACATGCTATAAATTGCAGCTAGGAAAGTGAGGGAGGAAGAAAGAAAGAGAGACTGGTGGGGGGTCATAGACAGATATACTGACCAGTATTTGGTCATTTTGAGATGGTGAGAAAACCATGAATGCATTTAGTGTGTCATTTGTTATATTTTTAAGCAATATACCAAAAAACATGAGCTGTACTGAATATCACCTGACCTTATGTCTCTATCAGTCTCTTTCTGTTCTTTATAATAGTGTATCTATACCACACTCTAGTTTTCTCTCTCATTCGCTCTTTCAGCATACAATCAGAGAAGATTTCAAGATAACTCCCTCATTGCATTCCTTCTGTTCCTGCTTTCTTTCAGTTTCCTCTGAGGGCAGATCTTTGCCTCTGTATCTGTCTTCCCCAAATCCTCCCCCATGTTTTCTCTAAAGGAGATAGCACCCTCTGTCTGCAGTTGCAGGAACGACATTTAAGCACAAACCATTGTCCTCGTATCAAAACATGTCAATAGACAATGACAACAGAATTAATCTTGCTCAAGGTATCTGTCCTGACAGTAAAGACAATCAGAAACAATTCAAGGCCCTCCGTCCTGAGAGATCCCAAAATCAGTTCCCTTGATAGTGAGTTATCACCCTGATGTATGGTGTGCGTAGATAGATAGAGAGAGTGGAAAAGATGAGAGAGACCCTCAGCAGTAGATAGAGAGAGTGGAAGAGATGAGAGTGACAATTTGGAGGAGAACAAGTGATTTGCCTTTTTTTTGTGAGGGAGAAAATGAAAGCAGCTAGATGCAAAGCAAAGAAAACAGCTAGCTTTGCTTAAAAACTGCTTAAACCTGCCAAAGGTTTGGTGGTATGGTTTATACTGGTCTAGTCTGTAAACCAGCCTGGTCAAGTTGGATTTTATATGTTAAGCCAGCTGGTTTCCCAGTCTAATGAGATGATAAGTGCTCAAAACCCTTCAAAAACCAACAATACAGACTTGTTAAACCAGCAAGGCCAGGCAGGGAGACCAGATAATCACTTTATACTGGTTTAAGATGCTTTTTTTCAGATATCAGCCCATTTAAATCACAGTATAATCTCTACATTAAACATCTAAAAGACAGCGAACAAGACAAGTTGATATTCTGGATGCTATCAAAACTTAGCTTTTTTTTTTTTTTTTTTTTACAGGCACCAACTAACACATTTCTACATTAGATTTGATTTGAGATAGAAGTAAATACACATAATGTGAAGAAATGTTGAATTTGAAGGATTTTTTTCTCAAGTCAAGAACCATTCGGTGGCAGATGCCTCTCTGGGTGTTAAAGCCCTTCATGCTCGGGATCAATAAAAAGAGCTTCCACTTCCTCCACTCATTTCCATCGTCTCTCCATCCTTCATGTAAACAATGATACAGAGCGTGATCTGAGCAAAGATCTATGGAGTAAGGTAACAAAGAGGAAAAACCCTCAGATCAATACTGCTTTTCATCTTCTTAATAATTTCTTCTTTTGTCTGACATCTTGGCACAAGCACAGAGAGGGAGAAAAAGAGCGCGTTGTGTTACTCATTCACTCTGTGCTGTTTCTCATGCATTCCAGCTTTTAGAAATCAATTCTCGGTTCATTTTCCCACAGGCGGGGGACGCAGGGACACTAAACTGCCATAGAGGGGCGATATTTCCCACCAGATATGACTTGTGTCCATCTTCCTCTCCATCCCTCCCTCTTAGGCCAGCATTCACCAGGGAAAAATTGCACACACAAGAGACACAAACTGCCATGTCACATAAACAATGGCAAATTCACTGACACATACAAAAACTTTGCCAACTTTTTCTTTTCTCTCTCTCTCACACACACATCTGGCTCTGACAAACACCAGGCTATATGACTGGCGTGCACTGCACACTGCTGTCTCTCTCTCTCTCTCTCACACACACACGCTGCTCCATCTCACCATTGAACAAGAGGACCTCAGGGCACAGAGCTGCAGCCGAGAGCCGTCACACTGGCAGAAAAGCCTGGAGGGCACTTACACACTCTGCGCTCCCACAGGCTTCACCCCTCACATCACGGCTCTGCCTGTATATATGTGTGCCCGGTTGTCTTCCTACACCAACAGTCTTTCAAAAATGTCTTTCTGTGGCATCTTCTGTGCAATCTGTGCAGTTCTCTCACTGTCCCATCACTGTCTGAATCCATCACTAATGAAACTCTTAACTTTTGACCGTCCACTCTAAATCATCAGTTATGTTCAGACATTTCGAGATTATTGGTTTTGGTCAATAGCTGTGCCCTACTAAAAGCCATGACAATGAATCATTTTCTCTTATCAAATAATAATTTAGCATTAATGTTTTATATGTATATATACAAGCATTACCATTTAAAAATTTAGGGTCAGTAAGATTTTAAAAATAAATTTGAAAGACATTAATACTTTTTATCCAGTAAGGATGCATTAAATTAATGAAAAGTGACAGTTATAAAATGTTACAAAAGATTTCTATTTCATATAAATACTGTTCTCTTAAACTACTTAAAAATAATGTATATATATAAGTATATTATATATAAATTATATGAAATAAATTATATTATATTATATATATTAGTTACCACAAAAATATTTATCAGGACAACCTTAATAATAATAAGAAATGTTTCTTGAAAACCGGATCAGCATATTAGAATGATTTCTGAAGGATCACGTGACACTTAAGACTGAAGTAATGATGGTGAAAATTCCGCTTTTAAAATATATCTAAACATTAAACCGTTGAAATCGTAATAATGTTCCACAAAATTTCAGTTTTTAGTGTATTTATGATCAAATAAATGGAGCCTTGGTGAGCATAACAGAAATCTTTTAAAAACGTTAAATACTCTTTATCGACCCCAAACTTTTGTACAATATAGTGTATATATGAAATTTATAACAAATCATTATAAAAAATTTTAAATAAAATGTTCATTTAAGTTTTTAAAATATGAGAATAAAAATGAAAATGTTCTTTCTCTATATATCTATAAATATACATAAATATTATTTAAAAGAAATTATATATAAAACATGTAAACATGTATATATAAATAATATATAATTATATAATTTATACATATTTTATAATTAAATATATAATTTTATATTATATGAATAAATAATACATATGTGTGTGTCTATAAATATTCAACGATATGAAATAATCAAATATTAATGATCTTAAAATGAAATATTTTATACAATTTAAACTAAATACATTAAATATCATACTGTGCAATATATCTGTCATCATCCAAAACCCATATCTTTCAGACATTAATAATTATTGACTAATAAGTACATTTCCATTTATGTAAACATCTGTCTGTTTGCATTATTACAACAATGATGGTGATAATCACAGCACTCCTGGAATGCAGAACACCACCAAGGGAGCCTTAACTCAGAGTTACCATTCAGACCGACATGCTCGGATACACACTAAGATGCACAACGCAACACCTGTTGTGCCTCGTGCGCCACGGCCCTTCCACCACGTCTGCTTTAAATGTCATCTCGAGGCCTCTGCACAGTGAATGGTTCTTTAAAAGAGCCTCCGTGAAAGTGGAGGCAAATAAACAGAGGACCACACCAGCAGTCCAATGAGTCCCATTCACCGGGGCCGTGTTTGAGTTGGCCGGCTGAAAGAGGCGTGATTTACAATAGATCAACACAGCCATCCGGCCTGGGACACACAACGCGGGCCCCTGCTGTGTCATTTGGGGTCAGACGGTAAAGATGTGCCTCGCTAGCATTAGAGACGAGCCCCGACACCCGGCGCTTTGTCCGGGGGTGTTGCTGCTTGGTTGTTTGTTTTGCTCGTGTAAAGACCACATACTCTTGGTATCACGGGTTTGGAGGAGTTCATGGTCCACTGAGCAGCATCTTTGATCTGCTTGGCTCTCTGACAGACATTCCCTGCCCTGCTAATCCTCATTAATGGTGGGTTAGAATCCATCTTTTCATCATCTGACAAAGGTGGTGGAGGAGAGGTAGTAAGAGCTGAGAGAAAGTGATGATGCAAAATGCCAAATTGCTCCCAAATGCTGCACAGCGGATTAATGGTACCCCAGATTCTATTTGTCCAGTTGAACACATTGAAGTTTGCGTGTTTCTGTAAACTAGCTCACAATGAGGTGAAATCAGTCGTGAAATCTGCCTTAGGCAAAGGCTTTAGGCTTTAGAAAGAGAGTTAATAGGGATGTTTTTAGATAGCAGAAAATGGCAAGACACATAAAAGCTAAAAGAAAAGTGTAATTTTAAGAAGGAACAAAAATAAAGCATGAAGAAGAAGAAGAAGAAGAAGAAGAAGAAGTAGGAGGAAAAAACACATCAGCATGTTAAGGGAAGTTGACGAAAGGTGCATTTGGGTTTTTTTCCCCCAAAAAAACTGAACTGCCCGAGTGTGTGAATCTGGCTGTGAGTATGTGAGGGGACTCTAATAAAAGCCACAATGTTGTGGCAGTGGAGTGGGAAACCTCAGTCTTAAATGAATACAAAAAAAGACCTGCTGCTGCTTCACGTCCCTCCTAATATCCTGATGCCCAACAGAGCCCACCATGACACATGCAGCTCTCTCTATTCTCTTCACAATAGCTCTGAATTTTAGCAAACAAAACCACAAGTTCTATTGTTTTTAAATTTCACTATAAAATATAAAATAGAAGTAAACATTAAGTAATTAAATACAAGTAAAGATACAAAATGTACTTTTTTTTTTTTGCAATAAAACTGAATGAAAACTGCCACTGAATGCATTCACACAAATATTGTTCTAAATCTAGCCAAAACCAAAAATAAAAAAAACAAAAACACGTAAATTTGATCACCTGTATAATACCTAATAATACAGCCAATAATAATCATTTGCTCTCTCCCACTTTTTCTTCCTGTCCACTTACTGTCCTATCCAAAAAAAAAAAAAGGCTATAACTCTAATAATAATAATAATAATAATAATAAAAAGAGACTGCGCATTTAAAATAGCAGATGAAATTACTGGAGCAAGTGCTTTTAATAAACAAAATGATATAATTATCGTTATTGGTGTGAGTGGGCCTTAATACTGATAGTTGCTTTAGGAAACCCTACTGACAAGAAAACAATACACTAATCTAAACATTTAGATGCCATTTAGTATTTGTCATGCCTCCAAATCTATAAAAGTAACAATTTTTTAGAGACATCTAAGAGCAGGCAAATTTAGAACAATAACAGCACATTGTTTTTAAGTGTTACTAGGTCAGAGCACTAGATTAGTGAACTTCCACCATTTGCCCCAAAAATCTTGTTTAATAGAAACCCTTTTTTAACCCAAACACCCCATTTCCCCCTCTCTTGCTGTCAGCCCTCTTCCCAGGACTCCCCAGACCCTCACCCTATCACGCTCTTAAATGACTCCATTGAAGTCCTGTTTGCTCAAGTGGGCCTGGCCAATTATCTCCCGGCTTTCAGAGCTCTTAATGACACCAATTAAGGCTGCTGTGAGGGCCGGGGCAGCGAGGTCAGTCTCTTGTCTAGCGAGTTTATGTGTGTGAAGCTAAACTGTGGGGAAATTGTGTTTCAATTGGTGCAAGAACAAGAAAACGTGAGAGGAGAAAATGAGAGTGTTTTAGAGAAAGCGTGGCCACATGTGAGTGTGTGTGTGTGTGTCTAGGCTCAAGCAGGATTTACACAACTATTATACCAGTCTATTACCAGCGCTCTGCTAGTGCCCTCGCAATCTCCTTAGCTCACTCCATAAACCCTATTCCTCACTCAATGTGTTCAAATGTGGAGAGCAGAACCGCCCGCTCTCACCCAAATCCCCTGGCAGCTCTTTAGTGCTGGCCCTGTCAGAATCCTCCGATTGCAACACATTGCTGTAGAAAAAAGACAACTGCATTTGGCATAATAATACTCATTTGCTCTACTGCAACATTCATGAATGCATATACACCTGAATCTCTCCCAAAGTTTTCACAGAAACAATGGCATATGATGAAATGCAGCCTGAAGTCATAGTGCAAGGAGAATTTTTTTTTTGGTATATATCTACAAGTTATGTGTGGCTGTAAACCAACTTAGTGTTCTAGTTTTGCCCTAAATCATCGGAAAATGATGAGTTAAGTATAAAAAGCGACTTACTCAATGCATTCATGCAACAGCATTAATAAGATAAAGCGTTTTGAAACCCTGCCAATGAAAACTTTGCTTTACAGATCTCTGGCAATAGTGATTGAAAGGAAATCTTTCCATTTTTGAGCAAGCATGCCTAATCCAAGACTAGTATAGACAAGTAGACAGATTGATCATACCCTGCTTAGAAGACCAGCATGTTTTTGATGTTGCTCTCTAGCATGGTATGTTGGTGTGCTGGTATCACCACCAGACGTCTTAACTAGCTTAACTAGTACAGCGCCAAGGGAAGATCAAAATAGTTCAGCTATCAGCTATTAGCAATGGCATTGTACTGCACAATTTTTCAGTGTCTTGAAGCATGAATGTGAACTTTTCTGTTGCACAATCAAAATCCTTCGAAATTACACTTTTTAAATGTTTTATGCAAAAACAAAGCTTACAATTGCATATGAGAATGAAAATACATAACATCCCAATACTAATGGTCAATCTAAATTTTAAAATTAGCAGAAAAATGTTAAAAGATGGCATATCTGTAAATCCTTTAAATATTTAAAATATTATAATTTTAAAAAATCAATAATGATAACAGATATAATTATAAACAAAAATATAATGAATTTAAAATAAATGCATATATAATAAAGATTATTCATAAAATTAATGTAAATAATATATATACAAAGACCCTGTTCCATTATGTTGAGCTCTAACTAGTTGTTTTTAACAATTTACCATTCAAAATGGCAAAAAAAGATTCACAAAATTTAAAATGATGACCAATTATCATTGCTACTCTGCAAAAAATATTTTTCTTGTTTTAAATCTAAAATGCCTTAAAAAGGCATACTCGAAGAAACATGCTTTTCTGATGTTGTATGTCATGAAGTAATCCCTCAAAAACATGCAGTGTACAGTCGTGGCCAAAAGTTTTGAGAATTACATAAATATTAGTTTTCAAAAAGTTTGCTACTAAACTGCTTTTAGATCTTTGTTTCAGTTGTTTCTGTGATGTACTGAAATATAATTACAAGCACTTCATACGTTTCAAAGGCTTTTATCGACAATTACATGACATTTATGCAAAGAGTCAGTATTTGCAGTGTTGGCCCTTCTTTTTCAGGACCTCTGCAATTCGACTGGGCATGCTCTCAATCAACTTCTGGGCCAAATCCTGACTGATAGCAACCCATTCTTTCATAATCACTTCTTGGAGTTTGTCAGAATTAGTGGGTTTTTGTTTGTCCACCCGCCTCTTGAGGATTGACCACAAGTTCTCAATGGGATTAAGATCTGGGGAGTTTCCAGGCCATGGACCCAAAATTTCAACATTCTGGTCCCCGAGCCACTTAGTTATCACTTTTGCCTTATGGCACGGTGCTCCATCATGCTGGAAAATGCATTGTTCTTCACCAAACTGTTGTTGGATTGTTGGAAGAAGTTGCTGTTGGAGGGTGTTTTGGTACCATTCTTTATTCATGGCTGTGTTTTTGGGCAGAATTGTGAGTGAGCCCACTCCCTTGGATGAGAAGCAACCCACACATGAATGGTGTCAGGATGCTTTACTGTTGGCATGACATGGCATGGCACTATACTTCCTGCAGAAGATCAATCTGTCCCTGATGTTTTTTTTGGAGAGAAGTGGCTTCTTTGCTGCCCTTCTTGACACCAGGCCATCTTCTAAAAGTCTTGGCCTCACTGTGCGTGCAGATGCGCTCACACCTGCCTGATGCCATTCCTGAGCAAGCTCTGCACTGGTGGCACTCCGATCCCGCAGCTGAATCCTCTTTAGGAGACGATCCTGGCGCTTGCTGGACTTTCTTGGACGCCCTGAAGCCTTCTTTACAAGAATTGAACCTCTTTCCTTGAAGTTCTTGATGATCCTATAAATTGTTGATTTAGGTGCAATCTTAGTAGCCACAATATCCTTGCCTGTGAAGCCATTTTTATGCAACGCAATGATGGCTGCACGCGTTTCTTTGCAGGTCACCATGGTTAACAATGGAAGAACAATGATTTCAAGCATCACCCTCCTTTTAACATGTCAAGTCTGCCATTCTAACCCAATCCGCCTGACATAATGATCTCCAGCCTTGTGCTCGTCAACATTCTCACCTGAGTTAACAAGACGATTACTGAAATGATCTCAGCAGGTCCTTTAATGACAGCAATGAAATGCAGTGGAAAGGTTTTTTTGGGATTAAGTTAATTTTCATGGCAAAGAAAGACTATGCAATTCATCTGATCACTCTTCATAACATTCTGGAGTATATGCAAATTGCTATTATAAAAACTTAAGCAGCAACTTTTCCAATTTCCAATATTTATGTAATTCTCAAAACTTTTGGCAACGACTGTACTGCGGGCGGTACAGTGGAACGCTTTAAACATCAACCTCACTTAATTTAGATTAATTTCTCTGAAAACAAGACAAAAAATAAATGTTTCTTAAATAAAGTAAATATTTATTGATTTAAGAAAGTTTAGATATTTTTACTGGAAAACAAGACAGAAATACTATGCAAATAAAAGTGTTTTCACAATCCACCTCTGGTGCTTCCAAGCACTCTGATGCACATCCTTGTATGTATGTGAATACACAAACATGCATACAAACATGCAAACACGTAGTCTGCTAATATCCAGCTTACAGTAGAGACTTTGTAAACATTGCTAAACCAGGCTCAGAGCCAAAGCAGAGCACAATTATGGCATAAAATCAGGAGAAAGAGGTACATCATCCACTCTTGCACCCTTCAAAAACTTCCAGAAACCCTGCTGCGCAGGCCACACTCGAAGACTAACCATCAGGACAACCAATTTTGCACATCATTATCTAACAGCGAGGGAAAGAAATTTACACGCATGGTTTTTATCCAATACAACACTTTGAAATCTAGTGCAGGACTCCACAGGTGTTAAAGTGGTTAAACATACACAACAGCAGTCTATATATATAAAAAATGTATCCTCTGTTCCGAATAACTCTAAATCTTAAACATACAGTAAGCACAGAGTCATTTGCTTAGCTGATTAATGTGCGGGAATATCCCTGAATCCCTGCTAAATAGCCGACAGGGAATCTTCTCGTAACACCCAGAGGTGAACACACACTCACAAATTAACAGCTGGCCAGAAGTGTTACATACAGCTGTGTTTACACTGGGTCGACGCCATGGTGCACTGACAATACATCCTGGTCGGAAGAAACATCATGAATGTTTTATTTTGTCGGTAACATCCATAGCCACTGTTTTGCAGATGAGGTCAGAGCAAGCTTTACTGCGCATAAAAAGTAAGAAGAAACTACAAGGCCATAAACATACCGTACTAGTAATCAAGCATGAATGCAAGAGCAAAGTTTTGTCGTACATTCTTAACATTACAGTAAACTCAAGGGGGCGATAGAGTTACCTTCACATGTCTGTGCCATTCAAAAGTGTGTCATTATGCAGGTAGCTATAGCTATAAACAAGCTTAAGGACAAACGTGGCACAGCTTATGACAGCTATTCTTTAGCACTAGATAGACGTCATGCTAAATCTCCATCAACAAACCCAGCACTGTAATTTCAGCATTACTCATTATGTGTTTGAGATGCAAGCAGCACTTCTGCTGATCACTGTCTCTGTGTCCGGACAGGATATCAATACGCATGTGTGTGTGTGTGAGCGATAGATGCTGACGCACGTCACAATACGTGGCACAGGTGATGAAGGTAAACACATGGACAGACAGGCCCGTTCTCTCTCAGACATGATGTCGATATGCTGTGCCCTTCAAGGGGTAAAAGGCAGGAGGCCAAACAAGAGCATTTCACGGTCTGGATCTCTGTAATCAATGAACATAGGCTCCTATTCTCAAGGCGATGTTGAAATAGTGGCATGTTTTAAAGAGTGCACACCTGGTGTTGGAGCTTCTTGTGAGCATCTGAACAAATAACACTGTCTCTAGCATGATTACAAGCTAGAAAACAGCTCCAGTCAGGAGCCCATAATCTCTGGCGTAAAATAAGTGCAGTGCAATGCAGAACTGTTAAAATAGTTGCTCAGCAAGTCAAGATTTTAGTTTATGCTGCATTATAAGACTGGGAGAGGGAGAAAAAGATCATCCCATAAGCTCCTCTTCATGTGACATCTGACCTATAATCTGAATGAACTTTGCAAAATTGGCATTTCACATATCCTCCGCCACTTACGTACTCTTATTTGTGTTTTATATTTAACATTTTTACCATGTTTAAATTAATTCCACAGAATAACACAGATTATCCGCAAAAATGTGTAAAGAAAATCGTAAAAATATAAAATGCCATAAAATATAAATAAATATATAAAAGTATATATATACTTTAAGTATACGTGTATATATATAAATATAT
Source organism: Carassius carassius (assembly GCF_963082965.1). NCBI lineage: Eukaryota > Metazoa > Chordata > Actinopteri > Cypriniformes > Cyprinidae > Carassius > Carassius carassius. Next base: position 5,018,731 of record NC_081776.1, on the reverse strand, counting down.
ATATATATAAATAAATAAATAAAAATAAATAAATAAATATATATATATATATATATATGAACACTAGCACAAAAGACTAGCTCCACCACTGCATCTGATCTTGGGGACCACACATCACTGCACCATCTTTTTCTTTGCATACATCAATGACAGAAACATCAGGCCAGGCTGTGGGCACTTTCATCAATCCCCAAATCACTCACAGAGAAACTTACAAGACAAGTGCTTGCCTTGTGAGCAGGGGGTGGTACTATTTGCACTTAAAAGACAGAGACCCAACCCCTCAGTGGATCGCAAAGCCTAGTGGGGAGTATTATAACACTTTTGAGACGCATCTGAATCATGATAATCAGGAACATCAAAGAACAACCTCATAGATCACTTTTGCTTCCTACAAATTTGATGGAAATAATGCATTTGGAGTGTGATTGAGTGTATGCATTGTCCTGAGAGCAAGAGAAAGTAAGGTAAGTGAAACAGAAACAGAAAAACAGACAGAGAGCCAAATAGTGTGTGCTATGGACGATATGGGGATCTAGTATGTGTGTGTGTAGCGTGTGCTCAGGCAAAAGAGGCAGGTTGGCTTGTGCAGGTGGGCTGTTGACGGTTTTATCTCTCAGAATCAGCGTTTGAGAGGTTTCCCAGAGCTTTGGCCACAGAAATATGACTGGTGTCTGCAGCTTCTCATTCCACCCCAGAACTCAAACATTTCATTAAATGAATCAATGTCTTAATCATCCCAACCCCGTCACATTCCAAATACCACAGAAAAACAGACAGACGCATATAAAGGAGAAAAGGGGAAAACCCTGGGCTAGGAACGAGGTAGGAACGAGGCTAAAAACATCTGAAAGCTAAACAGCAAGCTCTAGATCAGATATCCGACCCCCTTTCCATTCAAAAACGAGGCTTCAGGCTGCGTGATCAAACAAAACGGCCACAAATTCTTTAAAAACTAACTAACAAAAGGAAAACCTTAACAAACACACTTCATTATACATCCTCTAGATATTTACTGCACCATGGATAACACATTTTCATATTCATGCTAATTCAAATCACTGCGTTGGTGCAGAACAAATGGGAATAATCAAGTGCAACATGGATGCCTGTTTGCTCTTACCCAGACTGTCCTGTTCAAAAAGAGGGAGTATTACGATTTCAAAAGGAAATGGTACGCCAGATTAAAGCACAGGACTCTCTTAACCTCAGTTATAAACTCCAATAGTCTTGTTAAAGGAAAAAGTAAGTTACTTGTGTGAGAATGTGGTTTACTTTACTGTTAAGTACCGATAAGGACTTACACACAAGCACATCTGGCCAATACGTTCAACACAAAGCCTGCATATCAATTAAACCTGCACAAATACAGTCTCTGGCAGGGAGAAAAGGTAAAACACAAACACATGATTAAAATGGCCGACACAGGGGAATGAAACCTGCAGCCAGCGTTTATACACACAACAGGAGATATCGCTTCCCACTGTCTGTTCCTCAGTTCAAGCTGATAAAAGAAAGCCTCAGAGTACAACGAAATCTTCACGTGTTTGGTTAAATGACACCTGTTTATATTTTTGCGGTTAGAAACTATTTTGGCCGAGCAGACAAGAATCTTCTTATCATTCCAGAGGCACTGAAAAGATAGCTTTACATTACACAAACACACAGAAACTCAAATACCGCTGAGAGGGCAAAACAAGAAATATCCATAATAATAAAACAAAACAGAAGCACTGAACAGTTTGCCTAAAGTTAGTTGACCCTTAACAATACCTCAGAAATGTATCTGATTGCTATTTATGACACATTAAGCCTCAAATAACACAATTTAGCCTCTTTGTAGGATATCTTCTATTAAATCCGATCTCCTCCCAGCAACTCCCAGATGTTTGTATTCCCCAAGATTTAAATTAAGTTTTAAATTATGGTTGTAAAAGCAAATTGACAGAGAGAAGAAAACTTAATCACCTTTGTTTTGTTACACAGTCCTTGCTTGATAGTCTTCAAACAAAGCAAATGCCTTGGACAGTTTGCATGCAAAATATTTAACTGGAAAAAATAATCTCAGAAAAACTGAGATAAAGATACATTTGCAAATGGCCTTTCCAAATTACTGAATTAATTTCTCGCAAAACTCAGATTTTATAGGCCCATAGCCCAGTTAGCAAACAAGCCAGACGTTTTACACAAAACACCGATGGTTGAGTGTATGTATATATTATAAAATTATAAATAATGACAATACTTGTGTTTCGTCGATATCCAGTAGGCCTACTGAGCAGCGTACTGTTGCTATGGTTACCTCCTCAATGCGAACATGACTTCCGTTCGCGAGCGTGACTAATTTGTAATCTAATTTCTGAGGTTACTGAAGCGTTTGAAAGCACACACACATAATATCAGTTCTACGTAAAAGAACAGACACTTTAAAATCCTGGCGTCGAGGTTCAAGTCTGGCTTCCTTACACTCCCATAATTTGGACCCTGGCGCTTTTCAAATGCCCGACAAATCTTTTTCATTGACAGACTACAGATGGCTTATTTAATAGCTGCACAAAAAGTCAGCAAGCGTCAGTCATTATTTCAGCTTCAGCACATTACATGAAGTGTTTATGCAAGAAAATTCCGGCACGATCCAGATAAAATCATTTCAAACATTTGCCCTCAGTTTGAAAGATGTGTCCATTGAAAGCAAAGACCGGTAAGTGATTCAGATCCAGTCTAAAATTAACTGTTCAAAAGAGTGAGTCATTTAACTCAAGCCAACTTTGAACTATTGAAAAAAATTAACAGGATACTTTTTTGTCAACAATTACTAAAGAATCCAAGTGTGTAGGCCTAAATAATGCTCGGGGGAATATCGTAACACATTTTAACGTCTGTAACGCGCTGTGTATCTAGCTATGACTTTTATATAGGCTAGTATCTCTATATTTGTCTGTTACATAGCTATTTAAGAAGTTTATAAATCTAGAATTTATCCTACAATATATGGGGGGTTGTAAGTCTACAAAAGAGGATTGTAACACTAACAGAAAACATAATTAAATTGCTCGAAATAATACTAAATTCATATCATTCCTCCCCCATGCAATTTTTATCCAAAAGGTAAACAAAGAGAAACATTTATCTTGCGAGTAAAACTGCTGTGGACATGTAGAAACAAATGTAAAAATTCATAAAACATAACTGTGTGAATATTAGTCAGTTTTACCGCTGTGTCAAACGCGTATATACACTGTCCCATTTTTTTTTTTTTTTTTTTTTTTTTGGGAAATCTTTGTGGGTCCAGTACATTGGAAAGTGTTACAACTCTCCCTTTTTGGTCAACATTTCTATGTTTTAAAACTAAAAAATGAAGAGTAAGCTTGTGTGGATGTTAAACAAGAGAACCTGTTGATTCAGACGATACTAAGTTTGTCATTTAATATCAGTCAACATGAACGCAAATCAAATGATAAACCGGACGAGAAATTATACAGTTTTACCCCTAAATAGTTTTGTCTTGTGAAGCCGTTATATTTAAACAAAGATTACTATAACTTGTGCTTTCACCTCAGGAAGGTGGTCGACATTTATGACAGAGATTTTACTCCAGTAGCTCATTTCTAATTGCTCAAAAATAATTGTGTTACAAATCAACCCGCTCTCCATATGCCTAGGGCAAAAACATATTTTTATAGCAACCTGGAGATGAATAGGGTATATGAAAACTGAAGGTACAACTTCTCTTGAGGCAAAATCAACAAGCATCCTTTCCAAACAATACAACTTTAAGATTTGATAGTAACTACAACTTACTCGTTTGCAGATCTCGATCTATCCTTTCAGTGCAGGTCTCCAAAAGTTCCTCCAAAGTTCCAGAGCTGAAGTCCTGACAGCTGAACTTGGTCTTCTGCTCTACGTGATGTTCTTTCGAAGCGCATACAAAGTAGGAGTTACTTCTGTAAATATGAAACAATTCCAACTCCGATCAATTCAACATGGCATTTGCGTTTCCAGTGCTTTTCTGTGTTTCATTCACTTCAAGAACATACTCCAAAACAGTCCGGCGCTGTCCACTGAAGAAGAAGAATAAAAAAAGTCCCCCGAAAATCACTCGAGTTCAAGTTTTTAAAGTTTTGATACACTTACCGGGCTACAGAGCATTACGACGTCACGCAACAGGTGTCAATTAAACATTCGATAACTTGACAAGAGCGCAAACAAACGCGCTGCGCGTGCGGTGCGCAACAGGAGCGACAAAAGCCTTTTCCTTCTTATTAGAGAAATTAGTAAGCAAAGCAGTCTGGAGTCAATCAGTCCACCTCACAGAGCTTATGCATTCACAACTTTTTGCGCTCAGAACTTCAGTTCGGCATTAAATCCTCTTTTTGCGCAGGAGACACGGAAACCTTTTCAAACTTTCCCCCTCTTTCCTTTCTAGAGGCTGCTCGGGCTTTTAACCTAAAACCCTGCTGCTTACAGAAAGCACTAAAAGCAGACGACGAAGAAACTCTAGCGACTGCTTCAGTCCGCAGGCAGTGGGGTGGAAGACTAGAGTTTTGACTAGTTTGTGTATTGCCTACTCATGGGCCTGCCCTCCCCACCTCTCCAGCTTCGGATTCGGAACAGGGGAGGGAGAGAAACCGCAGTCCTCCAAACAGCGCGTTCCCATTTGACGAACACTTGGACTAGTGTCTCAACCACTGCTCCTATTAGTCAGCCAATAAAGTTGTAGTAATTAGTTTTTATAAGAGAGATTATCTTTATTGTGGCAGGCCTGGGTATACTTTGGAAACCTAATCAGAACTTCATTTGAAATATTTCTTATGTAAAGTTTTACTTTATATTAAACACTTAAACATATGTGTAGAAAACTTGTCACACACCTGTGATTTCTTTTTCTCTCTATATTGTTAAAAGAAGTCTCTTACCCACACCAAGGTTACATTTATTTGAAAAGAAAGGCAGTAAAAACAATGCCATTGTAAAATATAACTGCATTACTCTATTGCATAACAGAACTAACAAATATTGCTACAAGTGTGACTGCATCATATAATAATGATTAATTATTAATAATATTAATAATGTTCATCATCTGGCTGACTACGACTTGTATACATTTTTTCTACAAATCCTGTCATACGTGCACAAACTGACAGTCACCACTTATAAGCTATTACTAAATATTGTAGAAACATAATTTTCTGTAAAGTTACTTTGTAACGATTTGTATTGTAAAAAGCGCTATACAAATAAACTTGAATTGAATTGAATTACTCTATTGAAATATATTTTAAAACGTATTCCTGTTTGGCAAATCTGAATTTTAGCACTATTACTCCAGTCTTCAGTGTCACATGATCCTTCAAAATCATTATGCTGATTTTGGGCTCAATTATGACTAGTATTCAGTTATTAATGATGACTCTTCTTATTATAAACATTAGAATGATTTCTGAAGGATTGTGTGACACTGAAGATTCGGATGATGGCTGATGAAACATATTCAGATAGAAAAGAGTTATTTATATATAATTATATATATATATATATATATATATTGTCTTTACTGTATTTTTTTATAATTTAGGCTGCAATTAAATATATAAATAAAATTTGATGTATAATAGTATTATTATTTTTTAACCTAAAATATTTTTGTTGATTATTGTTTTTCAAAATAAATAAATAAATAAAATGATTTTATTATATATAATTATAGAAGTACTATAGAATTTGTTTAAAATAGTTTAAGATGAATTATAGCATGTCACATATATATTAACCCATACTGCATAAAATGAAATAATATATAGGCTAAGTATTACTTAATCATATGCTACTTTATTATATATATATAAAAGCAATACAAAAGAGTTTAATTTAACAACACAGTTTCGAATAACAAGGCGCTGTAACTTGATTCAGAAAACCTTTATGCTGCACTGAGTTTGCTGCGACTCTACAAAAGACAATCATACTTTTGGCTCTGGGCCCCGGTGGGGTGCAGCTACAGTCCCGCACACATATGGAGCGACTGAACGAACGGTAGATGACAATGGAGAACAAACATGCAGTAGAGCCATATCAGGTTTCCACATGTGAAGATATTGCTTTAACGAGTGTGGAGGGGCCGGCGGGTAAGGCCCAGCTGCATTTCTCCAGAACACACATTCTGTGGCGCTCGACTCCTGAGTCACGGCACACATATGGGCCTGATCTACCGCTGTGTGTCCACCTCTGACATCTGGAGCTTTCGGAGTGTGAAAGATTCTGACAAAAGTATCGATAACATCTCAATCTGCTGAGCCCTTTTCCCATCCCAATTGTTGTAACAACATTGAGGGATGAAGGTATTATAAGGGACCTTCTAAAGTTTCATTTCGTACGGGTTAAGGAACCCGTCTCTCTGTGGATACGGCGAGCTGACTGACACTGCGGCTTTCATGGGAATGCGAGGCCTTTGAACCCTCTCCCTCACGTCTGCCATGGCAGATCAAATGTAAGCAGAATGTAAGCATGTCAAAGTGGCCACGATAGAGACAAGCTAAAACCATGATGTGTTCGAAATGCAGCTTTTATCCGACAAACATCCCAGGACCCACTCACTCCTGTACATAATCAAACCCAGCTTCAGTCCTCGGGCTCTGACTAAGTTCCAAAACCCTTCTTAGAATTGCTCCATCAATTACCTATATATAACATGAGTGCAAGCTTGTCTTATTCACTGAAATGAAGTCATTTCAGCAGTTTCCCAGAGTGCATTTTGACATTGCTCTGTTCGATCGGGACAGAAAGACATTATTTTGAGCAGCTGTTTCATCCACGTCTGTGTTTGAAGCTCCAGGTAAGATCATCCTCTAGAAACCTGTAAGAGCCATGACAAGCTCTGACATGTCTGGTTCCTTCTACTGCAGTGCATGTGTTTGAGTGCTCACTTAATAATGGCCTTGTAATTAGTTGTTTAACTCTCAACAAGCCTGTTAATTTTCAGCAAGATCACTTCTAGACACTGATTTACAGTACAGGTAAAATCCCAGCACAGGTTTGTCTGTCTGTAATTTTATTTATTTATTTTTTTTAAACTAGCGTCAGCAGAAAAGAACAGTCTTTCTTCATTCTGTTCAATCTATCATTAGTTCTGCTTGCTAAGGCAAGTATCGCTATAACTATTGCTCAAACTAAAGGTTAGGGATTTTAACAATTTCAACATACTGTCAATCTTAAGAAAGAAACTGAAAGGCGTTACTCATCCAGCACAGTTTGTGCTCTAGAAATGAATGACACCTCAAATCGAGCATTTGAAGAGCAGAAGTGTGCTGTTACTTTTCTAAGTAATTGGATACAAAAGACATAATTGCTTGAAAGGAATAGCTCACCTGAAAAAGAAAGTGTACTCACTCTCGTGCCATCCAAGATGTAGATGAGTTTGCTTTTTCATCTGAACAAATTTGGAGAAATGTTGCATCACATCCCTTGCTCACAAGTGAATGGGTGCTGTCAGAATGAGAGTCCAAACAGCTGATAAAAACAGCATAATAATCCACACAACTCCAGTTCATCGATTAGCATCTAGCGACGCAAAAAGCTGTGTTTGTAAGAAACAATTACATCAAGATGTTTTTAATCTTGTAGATTATTGTGATGTTTTTTTTCAGCTGTTTGGACTAGATCATTCTGACGGCACCTATTCACTGCAGAGGATCCATTGGTGAGCAAGTGATGTAATGCTACATTTCTCCAAATATGTTCTGATATTCTAGGACCAGTGTGTCCTGAAGAAATGAAGTGTAGCTACACCTTAGCCTTGTAGTTTTGCATAGGTAAACAGTACTCTAGTTCTTTCTCCATGTTACATATCATTCTTATATCCTTTCCCTATGTGTAGTCAGTAAGTGCAACTGTGTGAACTAAAGAAAACTTTGCTTATGATAATGCCATTTCCAAATAGGACGGACAAATGTTGAGTGCAACTCACCTCAAAACACAGACAATCCACTACATTCATGTGAGTGACGGGTCTTATTTTCTTTATGATCTTCAGGAAGTCAAGTGATGTGTAAAAAGGCGTTTTTCCATGCCTCTCCATCCTATAGACAAGGCATTTATTTTAGGTGCTTGCTGTTCTTTTTTCACTCTTTTCCCTTGCTTTTTGCAATCAGTGTGCCTTTGGCCACTACGACTAAAACCACATCGTTTCCACACCCACACACGGATCTCTTATCCTCTGCGCCTCTCTGTAAAAACATATGCACAAGTATTTCTATATATACATACACTTTAAACAGAAAGAGAGCTCTACAGGCCACTCTTTTTTGGATATAGGGCTTTAATGGGATAGAGATGGTTGCCAATCATTGGTTGGTCTTCTTATGCAGGAGTAGCAGCACCATGTTTCCAGGCTGAGGAAGGGCAGGTCTCCCTCATTCCTGAGATGCACAGATTCTCATTGAGTGTGAATTTGAATTGGCCACACAAATGGAAACATCAATTGGAATCTATCTATCTATCCATCCATCCATCTACCTTCAAATGTAAAGGCTTTTTCCCTCAGGACTTTTAAACTGAGCTTTTTCTTCATTAAGTTCAAATTGCAATTTTGCATCCTTTTTGCTTCCTTAATTCAAATTCTGAAAAAGAATTGGAATTTAAACACATTCTTAATTCACTTCCGAAAGGCACAACCCTGGTAAGAATACTTACCTCTCTACTACGCAGTATGCAAATGCAATAGCAGTATAAATGTAGCATGTCTGGGAGTGTGTTTATACTGCAGACCTGTGCAGTGTACCTCTTACTTCATTAACTGTTGAGAAGTTAATTCTTCACGGAATAGTTCATACTCTGAAAGTATGAGTCTGGATGTAGCTCCGGTGATTTCTGGACCAAGCTGGGTGGCCTAAGTAGTGATGTGTAATTGGCAATAAATCCAGTCATTGTGGGGGTCTGTCCAAAAGCTGGAGGAGGAAACCAAGACATCTCAACAACTCATCTGCGTTCCATTTTTGTGGGTTGAGGCATTGGTATCAAACAGGTTTCTTTCTATCTGGAGTGGAGTGACACAGAAGAGGAAGGAAGGCTCCTGCTGAAAACTGAGGATGTCACCACAACAATAAAGCTTACACAGATATGAGTCCTATGGACTCTCTCACCGAGTAATTATGGGACACAGTAGCTCTGATCCAAAACCTAGTGAGCTACCCTGCTTTTTACTGTCTACATAAGCCGTTGCCTTCTAATGCAGCATCCTAACTTAAATGGAACATCATAATATGACTCATTTGGAACACTCTAAATGTGCCACAAGAAATATGACTCATGAATGATTCCAAAAAAGGTTTGCCATTAGCATGTAACTAAGCTAAGCTAATGACACAAAGGTTCAAATGAACATAAAAATACATAAATATTGGCCAAAATTGTAAATTTTCAACTGTTAGTCCATCTTGCTTTTGCAAGGCATCCTGGGATTATCTTTTCCACAAAGGATACATGTGATTCTGCATTATTTTTTGACTAAAACAAACTATCTTAGAATGTAGCATACATTTGATCTTTTGCAGTCTAGGTAGGGAGCTCACCAAGTTCGTAACAGAGAAGAATGGTACATATTATTTGAAAGAATAATAGTGCATCATAACTGACAGAAACCACTCAAACACGAAGGACTGAATGAATGAGTTTATATACATACAAAGGCAAAAGCTGAATACAATAAACCTTTTTGTTATTTTTCATTTTCTTTTTACAGAAATCATTTATCTTTTCCACACATACATAAGGCAGTCTTTTTTGTGAATATGAGAATAAAATAAAGAAAAAAAAGAAGAAAAAAATGACAGCTTTGGGTTAAAGTAGACATTTTTCCATTTATTTTTCCTCATTAAATTAAAGGGGAAAGGGTGAGAATCCTTTTTGACAGTGTTTCTGTGTACTGCGTAGAAAAAGAGCATGAATCATTAGAAAAGATAGACCCTTACTGTGACAGAAGGCAGGGTTGCTGGAGCCAAGAAAGCATGATGAGGATGGGGTGACACTGAGGTCTGACACTCTCTTAGGACAAAATCCAGAGGAAAAAACAGGAGTGCCAACTACAAGTAGGCAGACAGAACTTTTATAAGAGTCTAGAAATACACCACAGTTCTGAGTCGAAATGAAGATTAGGTCCTGAATAATGCTGCTTCATTCTACTCAGACACTCAAAAGATTCTAATACACATTTGATAAAGGCGTCTGAACTGGTGCTTCATCTAACTGGACTCCGGCAGCCAACCAAGCACAGCAGGCCTGGTTTGGGTTTGACCTCTTATTGTGTCAATTAAGGTTTAAAGGTTTAAATATAAAACAAACATGTTATAAACAGTAAAAGGTCACATGACCTGGCTTTGGTTGCTGATGAACGACAGGCAAGTTTTTATTTGTGGCACTTTTTAAAGCAGACTAGCTTCGTTTGGCACCGAATTCACTCGGATGGAGAATGGAAAGTCAGACATAAACTTGCCAAATCCTTCAGCGGATGTTTTATGTGGTTTCATGCTTTAAACAGTCTCAGTCCATCAAACTAAGTGGAGGGAAGTAATGCATGAAAAATGTGGACGTGTTGACGGACCGTTTGGGTAAATAATGACAATTCAAGATGAGTTAATAAGTAAACAATATAATAGGCAATCTACTTAGGATGCCATCAAGTTTTTAAATGTGTTTATGCGTGCAATAAATTACTACGAACAACAAATGAGGCTTCGTGTCGAGTGATGCTGATCATCTGACCAAAACAGTCAGCACAACACGGTTATTATCTCCTGCAAACACACGAATGATGCTAATCTAAAATAACAATGACTTCCCAGCAACCCAGAGTGCTATTAGGATCACAGTTCTCAAGCAAAGGTCTTGGCATCCTTCAGTCCACTCGAAACACAGTCATGGATGTTTCTCCTGCCCCAAGAACAGACATACATGTTTTGTAATATAAAACACACTGCAGTTTTCAGGATTGCAGTCACGCACACTATCAAGGACTGCAAAACAAAAACAAACAGTCCCAAAAGTGTAAGATGAGTTGGAATCAAAATCAAACGAGATGCAAAGAAGATAGCAACAGCACATAATCAACCACATGGAAACAATTTTGAAAATCTTCGTTAACTTAGAAAGGCTTAGCTTTTTCTTTAATTTTAATTTCAAGACAACTGTTAGTGTTACTAGTTCATTCTTTTGTTTTATTCTTTTTTCAATAGCAGACAGCCATTTTGTGCAGACGGATATATTCTCTTTCACAGACACTTGTGCAAATTGTTCAACTAATCTAGTTCTAACCATCAACATTTATAAATATAGATTTCTGTGTATGCATGTTTGTACTAGACATCTCTGGCAGTGTTCTCACAGTTGCGTCAAGGTCTTTAGTAACAAGTCTGGATGGCAATACTACCAATTAACACTAAGAATTATAACATATAACATGAAACAACCCATTTTTTAAAAGTATTTAAGTATATACTATGATAAATGTCTCATGTTATAGGGCAGATTTAAAATCTGGACAGCAAAATGAGCGACTGGAAAATACAGTCGGGTCCTTACAGCCCATGTGAAGCCTGGCCGCCCCACGCTTGCTCTTTCTCTCTCTCCCTCCATAGACATGCCTCAATGAGTTTAATGAGGATGAAAAATGTTCATACTAGAACAATGAAGCAATATCTCGTGCTCATTCTCACTCATGGCTGAACGCAGTTTCAAGCCAGGTAGATGTGAAAAGCCAAAAGGTATGGAAAGTCAGCTTATGCTACACGCAGCCATGCACCATCACTAAAACAAAAATAAACATAAAACACCTCTATAAAGCCTGTATATGGTTATATATACAGTGAATTCAGGTATATCGTGTTATAATGCAGAATATAAACAGAATTGGGCCACTCTTTAACACTGAGATCAAAAAGTGGCCTAATTTATCTTATACAATGTATTCCTAATTACTTAATAATTACTTAAATTATTATCAGTTTATGTTCTTATGAAAATCTATGACTAGTTTTAATACACTATAATACTTACCTAATGGTTACACCCTTAAAAAACAACACATGAACAGCAAATTCATGTTATGTTTTATAATGCATTATAATCGTTAAAGGGTTTACATGACTGAGCAAGTATTACACGGTACAATTGAATACAAATTAATTTTTCATTCAAAATACTTTGATAGATACAGGCTTCATACAAAGTGCTACTGTTTTGGTAATGAGCTGCTGAACAGAGAGCGCTGGTGTAGATCTCTCCTTAATTCCTCAAAAACACAAGGAGGAATCACTGAGATCGGGAGCCTCTGAACATACAGAGTGATCCAAAGCTTGCAGGGAATTTCCAAACTCTTCTGTGTGATTAGGTCTGCCTATAACTAGCAATCACATAAATACCAGAGCTCAAGAGAGACACTCACTCAACACACAATAACACCCTCTGCAAAGCGCCAGGTCATTCTTTCTCTGATCTGCTCCCAGTTATCACAGCGTTCCTTCTTTTTGTTTTCTTAGTGAATTCTCCAGAGTGTTCTGTGCTGAGCGGCAGTAAGAGGCCAGCTCCTGTACTGAAGGACATAAATTGCGAGAGGGCCTGTGATAGTGAGTGCATGTGTGTGTGTGTGTGTGTGCGCGCGAGGGCTCTGTGTTTAGTCTAAGCAGGGAGATTCAGCCACGGTGCAGATAACTGAGCCCCATATTTCAGAGACCCACGGGTGATGGCCAAAACTGTGTTTGTGCGTGAATGAGATAGCAGATGGGAAGAAAGCGACAGAGATGAAAAACAGGACAGGTGTCATCAATCAGCTGTTTGATTTTAAAAACCCAACAGAGCTGCTAGTCACATTTATGTCCTCATAAGGAAGTCTATCAGCTGTAATTAAGAGCATAAAACCATAAAACACTTAACAGATATGCAACGTACTGTATATGACTGCAATAAGATCTGTGGTGCTAAGGGTGAGAATGGCACGCGAACGGGCGTTTTCATTGTATTGTCCATGTAAGCGTGGGAATATTTTGTTAAAGTGGCTACACATGGCCACAATTAGCTTAACTTAATTATACATGCATTAGGGTGAATCTCACAAAATAGGTTAAGTACACGGGAAATAGAAAATTATATTTTGCTTTAAAAAAAAAAACTTCACTTATATGCCTTCTAATTCTGAGGGAAAATCTGCTTCGATTTTTTATGAAAATGGTACAACTTGGCTTCCTTCCTTTTTATGCAACACATCTTTTTTTTTATTATTTCTTCCTTATTTTAGGCGCAATGTGACCAGGACATGTTTTTATGAGATTTACCCAACTACTTAAACCCTCTTTTAGAGTAAATCTTTCACAGAGACACACAAACATGAATCTCTAGAGGACAATATTCTAGTACTAGTTACAGCTGCTACATTAGCGACTCGCAGTACAACTCAGAGGTCAGTCAAATCTGGGTGAAGCAAACATCTAGCCCAACAACACGTGGCAGGTTCCCTCATAAGTAGTGTGTATAGGCATGAGGAGAGGTGATATCGTGATATGGGAGCGTGCGAGAGAGAGAGAGATGATTATATTCGCTGTGATCTTGTGCTGTTTGTCTTGTCTGTCTGACTTATCGTGCAGAGAGGAGTATGACTAACACAGCACAGCAGGTCAGAGCCATAAACTACACACAGGCATGGATGAGGGAGGGATGAGGAGATATAGAGAGAGAAGAGCAGAGGGCAGGTTACGCCCAGTGTCATCCACAGGGGAAGTCGACTCTGGACTTTAAAGCAATGGCAGATATGCCTTGTGAGGCAAACAGGTTTATCACAAGTTGAATGAGGTTGTGTCTTATCACTTCTGAGGCCGGTCCAGAAACGGACACCTAATGGCAATGGATATAGACCCATATAACCATAAAGTGAAAGAGGATACACCTGCCGGCTGTGCTAACAGGGATGCCCGGCTCTGAGGATGATGATATGAAGCCAAGCAAAGAGAAAGAGAGGTGCATGATGGTACATGCAAGATTCTTGTGATCAAAGCTTGATGATATCTCACAAAGCAACCGCAAAAGTTGTTCCTAAAAAGAGAGAGTGGAATAAAAGGGGAGTTTATCTAAACAGATACTCTTATTTGCCCTTATCCGTTACGAAAAACTCTGTAGTCTCCAACTCTTTGCTTTGGAAAATTGAGCAAACTGAGAAACTACTGCCAGTCTTCATCCCAGTGTCAGACAACATAGTTTTCAAAGTATGGAATGAGTGATAGGTGCTGATTTTCCTATTCCAGTGATGTGTGGCAGCTGCTCTCTAATGATGAGGCACTTCTGTGTCCACAACATCTGTGTCGGCAATACTCCCTCTGTTTTAACCGCCCTCGGCATCAGAGAGCCGGCCACGAGAAGAAAGAAAAACATAACCAATCCAAACCTGCCATATGCAAAGACAAATGTTAGCAGCAATAAACCTACAACTTCCAAGGCAAATAATTTTCTTCCTCTCACCTTTAACAGACACAAACCAGGTCTGTGGTTTCCTTAGCTGGTGACAGGTGCATGCGGGATAACATTACCCATATTGTCCGTTTCGTAACGTTTATGAACGAGACTTCAGAAGGAAATCGGCCAGTAACCGAGTCAATAGTAAATTCCCAGATGGTGGGGGTTGCAGTAATCTAAACCCGCTACTGACTTCAATAGTAAAAGTATGTTTAAGTCCACACGGACTGTCTGCTGGCACAACCGAAGCATTAACCAAATTTTGAGTGAAACCAGATGGTTCGAGAGTGCAGGAGTTTTGCCCTGTGCGAATGACCCATAATTTAACGTCAGTAACAAAGCATCTAGAAAAAAAAATCTAAATTGCTTCAAAACGGTTTCAAAATCCTGCAGCTTTTAAAATCTGTGGCAACAGTGTATACCAAGATAAGGAGACTATTTCCTGACCCTCACAGAGAGAACTTCACCTCCTGCAGGATGGGTTTCCAAAACCGACAATTAAATGAGTGAACATGTCTTATAATACTAAGCTTCCATGCTGCCCATTTCCCCCTGTCAGTTTCTTCCTCCCCATGTTTATGTGAGTGTAAACAGGATTCTGAAGGTGCGGGGAAGATGAATGTGGTGGTAGGGGATGGCAGAAGGAAAGCCCACCATTCCCACATCCAGAAGCCAATCCAAGCGTGCACTTGACTTGTGAGCTGTCAGTCTTTCCCGTATGTGTCTGTCCTTTGATTTGTGGGTGAGGGTGAGATAGTTTGTGGGCTGGCATCCTGTGAAATCAAGTGAAACACAGAAGAAAGGGAAGGAGAAGCAAGAAGAGGAGGAGGAGGAGGTGGCAGGGCTCGGCTCCATGTTCTGGTCCGGTCAGCAGGACTCCTCCAGAGCATTGACCACCTGCTCCAAGATGTCCGGACAGTGATCAGCAATCTGTTGCAGGACGGAGTTTGCGTATTCCTGCAGTTCGGCACTCTCTCGTTCACACTGCTCCAGCTCGGATTCCAGCTGAGGAACCAGAGAGAAACAAAATATTAGACATACACATCAACCTATATCATTCTATTATTTGAGGTTCACTATCTGATATACAGTATAATGACTTTATTTCTCATATGTCCAAATTGGCTGCACATAACTATCCACAAATGTTTTGCCGCATGGAGATCTGGAGACAAAATGTAAAGCGTGGTTGATTTTTTAAAAGATGGCATCAAATTTTAATTCTTACAATTCAAGTGGAATCATACAATGTATGCAACAAAGTCTCATTTGGTGAAAGATACTTTTAGACCCCAATCCCAACATTTTGTAACATATTTTATTTCTCTTTATTTTTATTTATTTTATTATGATTATTTAGAGTTAGTTTGGAATATTAACTAAGAGCAATAAATGCTTTACAGGTATTTTTCATTGTTAATTCATTTGAACTAATATGCAGTAGTTAACTAATGTTAACAAATGGAACCTTACTGTAAAGAATTACCACACTCAGTGTTTTTATCAGCCACTTTCTTGTTTTGAACCGACAATGTTTAACTGCAAGTGAAAATTAATACTACAAGATCTACAATACTTAAGCAGTTTAATCTCAATTCTCAATAAAAATATTGACATTTTTTTTCTTTCAGTAATGCTAAAGAATGCTGCCTATCTAGCTTACTAGATTTTGAAAAAGCCGACTCTTGCTGAAGTAGCTAATTCTCTCAACTCCGTAGCCCAACCGGATGATACACTGCACTCAACTTTTTTAATGCACAGAAACATTTTTGGGATATTCTAAACAGTTTTCATATGCATTAATAATCTTGTATTTAATTCTAAAGGAAAGCATTCATAAGTGTATTTTTGTTGTGTGTGTATCTTTTATTTTTTTTTGTGGTTGAGGGAACACTTGGGGAAAAGTCCCCTGTTCAACATTGTACCACTGAAAAAAAATCTCGGCTCGCAAACTTTTACGCCGTTGACAAACGAACGTACAGCATTTTTAATACATTGTTTATACGCGTCTCGTCACGCCAGAGCTGTCAAACATGTGCAGCGATACAATGTTGTTGCTACATAAATTACTAGCCACAGAGCTAACTTCTGAAAAAGTACTTGAAGACTGGAAATAAAATGCATCCCCCGGACAGCAGACATATTAGACACGTGATCGTTAATACTGTTTGTTAGTTTGCTTATTATGCCGTTAAAAGTAATAAGATAAACACAAACTGTCCATATAATCTAAAATGTTGCAGAATGCTGGAGGAGAATGAACTTACCGGGGTTTGACAAAGACGTGACAGTATGTGGAAACTTGTGCACGATAACAAATTGAACTCTTCACGCAATCTTGTATATAATGAGCGTGTGCTATAAAACGTACTGTAAATAACCAACAAATATATCACTCCACCAGCGGCACTAACTTCTGCTTCAAACACTGTACTGGGAACAACGCCGCCATTTCGAGCCCGGTTTACACCGCCTTTTTCCACGGAGCTGCTTTGGATGATATTACACTTTATTGCATGTTGTACACGCACCAGGGATGGAAATTAACTTTTTTTGTCCACCGGCAAGGTGAAACAGTATGAAATTTTTATTTACCCGCCACAGTGGCCGGTAGTTGAAGCGAGTTTACCCACCACAACACAAAAATCACCCGCATTGGCTTATGTTTTAATATAATTCAGCAAGACTGACATACAGTGATGTAGCATCCAGCACACTGGTTCCACTCTCCTCAGGTGCTTAAAACCTTGACGGTAATAAGCGTCCAGAGAACTGTTAAGTAGCCCATAGAGGAGGAGTCTAACGAATCAAACTAACAAAGATTGAGAAATTGGGAAACTATGGGGGTGATGACGCAGAGTGCAGACATGTGAGCTCATGAGGACCCTCAGTAAGAGGGTCTCTCTCTGTCCCTCTTGTCTAGCCCATAAAACACTACTGAAAACCAATCACCTCACCGAGCACTTTTTTAAATCGTTATATAAAAATCAACGCTTGGAATTTGCCCGAAATGGTTATTTTTCCACTCATTAAAAGAAACTTAAACTAAAGAGAGGGATTTAACATTTTACAGCACCTCTGTCTAATGATAATCACAGGTGTGGTTATCTTTAATGCTCAAATCAACACACACACACACACACACACGTGTGCACACACTGTGGCACACAGGAAGCAGATGCTAATGTGGCCAGCAGACAGTTTATTTTCTTTCAAATGATTTAAAAAGACAAAAATATACTCTCATCAAGAGGACTAATTATTTAAACGGTGTGAGACAAAGAGAAGGAAAAGATTAATAAAGGGAGCTGAAGCATATGCATGGATGATCAATTACCATAATCATTATTTTTTATCTTGTTCTCCAGTAAAAATATTTAAAGATCTTAAAAATAATAACTTGAGAAGCAAAATTGCATAACATAATAAACTAGCATAAGATGGTAAGATAATCACTGTCTGATAATCGAGAATGTAACCATTATGTTTATTTAACTTACCCGCTGGCAGGCCAAGGAAACTTTTTCTGCATTTCCTTTGCTGATTTTAGAGAAAAATCAGCAGAGGTTTGTGCAATGGGTTTCATTTTGGTAATGTGTGTTGAAATGAAGAGTAAGCAATATTTACCAGTAGCTGAAAACATAATTAATATTCTAAAATATAAAAAAAAAAAAAAAAAAAAAACCTGAATGGGTGAGGTGAAATGAATGCTATTGATTTTATATATCTATAAATGTGTCGAAATATCTAATGCAGTTTAGCTTAAATAAATGTATTTAATAGTTTAGAATGTTTTTTAACTGAAAAACATAAAAATACTGATTAATTATTTAGTTTGCAGTAACAATTGCACTATTGCACTTTTAAACACACATACACAGTCTCTGATTAAGATCCCACTGAACCCAGACTGTCCCGGGACCCAGTGTGTGGCCTCTATTTGGCCCTATCTGGACAATCAGTGTTTTGTGGCGCTGTACCGCTTTTAAATTGCTTTTCGGATTTGAACACAAGCCACTGAACCGAAGCCCATAGAAAGTGGAATATTTCACAAAACCCCACAAAAGTATTTTTTTTGGCTCTCTTGGGCTATGAACGCCAACTTTAACAAGGTTAATGATAAAGACATCTGTAACAATAACTGGAAGTAATATTCATACATCCTAAAATATGTTTCCCTTTCATGTGTGTTATTGTGTAGGATTGGAACGTGCAACTATTTCATAATTAATGAAACAAAACATGCCATGGTGGGTCACTGGGGGCAGGCGGTGTGATCCTTCAGACGGGTGTGTGCACAACTGTTGGGCAAACACGCTGGGAAGAGAAGTCCCACCCCTTCACAAGCCACACAGCTAGTGCTAATGCTACGCTAGGTGCTCTCTGAGAAGATTTGAAAAGGGAGATGACGGATATGCCCGAGAAAGTCTTTCCATCTCATGGCCTCAGAGCTAGGAGTGGATTTTAGATGATAATAATAATGCAAATCACTGACAAAATGCTCAGTAAGAAAGACAAAATGGCTACATGAGAAGTCCAATTTCTGTACAAAAGACTATAAGGCAAATATGTAGATGAGAAACATGCATCAAATGATGAAAGTAGATGTATAAAGTCAACAAATAATGTTATTTCAAAGGCTGATGCAGATACTGAGATTACAGGGTAGCTGGTGTCCAATATAATACCGATATATACATTACTAAATGCAAATGTTGCCTAAATCAAATGAGCACCTATTTTGCTAAATTCTTTCTCAAAGTTGATGCAAACGGCTAAAGATGAATAGTCTCAAAATGACCAAATTTTGACCAGCCTGGCTAATATATTTGCTTTGTAAGTCATAAAAAGTGAGCGCATTCCTGAAGAAACTGCATATTCTAAAATATCGCACATCAATGGAAAACACTAAAACTACCCACTCCCAAACTAATGAGGTGGGGTTTAGGTGAGGGCCACCCTGGCCCGATTTAACTTCTCATGATCTTGTCACTTGTGACGACACTCATGAGAGCCTGGAGTCCGACACGTTGGCCAGAAGAAAAGCGGAGAAGTGATGAAGACGAACAAGGAGAAAGAGGGAAAGAGGAGGAGTGTATCGAGTCATGAGAGGAAGGTAAATGAGCCTCATCAGGGGTTGATGTAGGGGCCTGCGTGAGGGCGCAGCTTGGCAGAGCGCTGCTGCTTTAAGCCCCATTAAGAGCAGACAGTGGAGAACTGGAGGAGAGGGAAGAACTGGCCAGGGGTCGGCTAATGCTGCCACACGTGCAGCCCACTAGTAATAGATGGGCTAGAAGAATTGAGTGGGAATGTGGAAGTTTGTGAAGACAATGCTGCTTTTAGGCTGCTGGCAAAAAATGTTTAAGGTTACATCATGCCGTAACTCCGGCAGAAAGCTCAGTGGGAACGCCTGTCATGTACAGCATTTTACACATCACATTCTGGGTCATTAATTATATTTGTGGCTGATTTGTGCTTTCAGCAACCAAAAAGAGTGTGGCACACTCAGCGAGTCAGCAAATTCAAGTCAAGTCACCTTTATTTATAAAGCATTTTATACAATACAGATTTTGTCAAAGCTTATTTAAAGTGTTAAACAGGCAATTATTTAGTCAATAATGCAAACAAAATTTAATTCTGCTGTAAAGCAGCTCTAAAAAGAGGACAAAAGTAAAGAGTCAAATTCAGTCTATTATGGCTGTATAATTATTAGAAATTAAAATTGTGAGATGGCTTAGCATGATAATTAATCTCAAATGATGTGAGTTAATTAAAAAAATATATACTGTATGTGCAGCATGTTTCAGATTAGGGCTGCATGATTAATTGCATGTGATTATCATTCGTGTCTCTTTAGTAAAGCTGGTTCTGTGATTAGTACTAAATAAAAAACAACCACAAGCCAAGCATATAACTACTCTAGTAATAGCAAAAAAAAATAAATCAGATATTATTTTTCATAAAATACTTAAAAAAGTAGTGCGGCACACTTTGGGGGAAAATTGTTGTAGATGTCAAATTCATAAAACAGTGCTGTGCTTCACTCTGAAATAAGGCTGCATGATTAATTGCCATTCGTGTCTCTTTAGTAAAGCTGGTTCTGTGATTAGTACTAAATATCCATCACCTGCTTCCAAATGAAGAGGCACTTACTACACAGAGCCGTAGTTCGCTGACAAGCTACGCAATATCGCGTTCATAATTGCAGATGCTCATTTGGTTATGGACGCGATATTGCGTAGCTTGTCAGCGAACTACGGCTCTGTGTAGTAAGTGCCTCTTCATTTGGAAGCAGGTGATGGATATTTAGTACTAATCACAGAACCAGCTTTACTAAAGAGACACGAATGACAATCGCATGCAATTAATCATGCAGCCTTATTTCAGAGTGAAGCACAGCACTGTTTTATGAATTTGACATCTACAACAATTTTCCCCCAAAGTGTGCCTCACTACTTTTTTAAGTATTTTATGAAAAATAATATCTGATTTATTTATTTTTTGCTATTACTAGAGTAGTTATATGCTTGGCTTGTGGTTGTTTTTTTTGAGAGGTATTTTATGCTGTTTACAAGTTTTTATTCCTCATAGTTTGCATGTAACAACTTTAATTCTATTGGTCAAAGTTCAGAAATGAAATTAATAGAGAATCAATGTGTTACTTATATGGTGTACATTTAAGAAGTAACACATATCTTTATTCATAACTTAAACTACATGGCTTAAAAATTGGAACTTATTTCAAAATACTTGATTTCATACACTTCCCAACTATGTAAACGATTACAGAAAAAAAACTGAGCATCATACAGTAAACAACTGAGGTTCACACACTACTTTCACATTGTCTCGAACACAACAAATGCAGAAACATATGCCTCGTTGCTAGGAGATGCATGAGAAATGAAAACAATGTGTTCTAATTTCAGCTCAAAATATCAAGCATGTTTAATATTCTCTGACTGGATGGAATCACATTCTGAAGCTTAAAAATATTTTTGCCCATCATACCCTATGCGAATTTCTATGAAATCTGTCAACTATGACAGCTCAAAATCTGCAGACTAGCTTTGGCTTTTGTCAACTAGCAACACATCCAGACTGCAAATCAGGGAAAAAACTGTAAAATTCAAGCATCAGTGCCAAGCATCATCCCAACATTGCTGCAAAGAAATCTGAATGTTTTTAAACAAAGGGATTTATAAAAATAAATATATAATTTCCTTTAAAAAGTTGTATGCAACTAATACCTGAACAAACTTTAACAGGTGCAACACAGAGAGACACACAATGAAGAAAAGAAGCTCTCCGGTATGCCAAAAGGACGGTCACTTCCTGATTTATGACTGTGTACTTAACAGAAATCCTAAAAAAACAGAGCTATAAAGATAACAGATAATGCACTATTTACAGGGAAAGTATCCATATCTGTCCCCACGCCAGCCTTGACCCAAAAACATGAGGAAAGACGAGAAAATGAGAGACAGAAAGGAGGGAACAGGCAAGAATGTAGCTTATTATAGTGTTATCATTGCAGATGATTATCAGGTGTTATCGTGTGCATATGTTCAGCCTCCCCTGCCTGTCTTGATAAACAACAGCTACATTAATGAGAGCAGAACAAACACAGCAGTGGACCATCACAGCCTGTCAATGACAGGAGAGTCTGGACTGTGCTGACGGCACTGACGATGACTCAGAATGGATGCGTTTCAACAAATGCTGGACCACACATTTACGCCTGGAGTGGCACATGGAGATCAAGTGGCTGAACTTAAACCCTTTCAAGCAAATACACTCTCACATCACCCTTGATGACACTGCCTCATCTCTGCAACATATACTCATCCAGATCCTCCAATTAGTGGGACAATGGGGAATGTGTTCTAGTAAGTTCTCAACCCTATAGCTGAGGCAAAGATGGCAATCAGGAACATCTTAGGCCTTGGCTAACAAGCTCTAATCAAAAAAAAAAAAAAAAAAAAAGGAAAAAAGAAAAGTGTGAAGTTAAGGGGTTACCTGGGGTTGAGGATTGACCGTCTTCGGCTAAAGCAATCAAGACTTTGTTCAATAAATCTGCATGACGAAATAACACCATTAGCCTTTCCCCTAAATGTGACACTGCTAGAGTATATAGAGAGAAAACAATGACTCATTTAACACAGGACTGTATTAAAAGGTCCTCATAATTTTCGAGGAGGTAAGGGGGTGCTGATTTACTTCTCACCCCCCCCCCCCCAAAAAAACCTTTGGGCCCCCTTTCACCTCTAATAAAGTAAGATGAAGTCACTCAAAGCTCCCTTCTTGAAGGTTCTTCTTTCCAGTCCAAGCTTCAATTGCTCCCCTCTGATATTCTGCTGGTTCTTGTGTGCTGTTACCTCCGCCAACCTGACACACCTCTTAGATGGAGGTTTTACCCCCTTCCACACCACTTATTTTCCAACAGGAATGAGCTAGATGAACTGGAGTTCTCAAGATGTTGTATTTGCCAATGACAAACTTTAACAGCATCAAAAAATTCAAAAGGCACTCAAAATACTCTCACTCTTTGTTTGTGGCACTTGGGAGTCACAAAGATATCCAAAGGTAAACTAGATATCCAAAAGCAGCTACCTTTGGATGAAGGAAAATTCTGATAAAATCTACACACATTCCTGCTATAGTGTTCTCTCTATAGCTGATCATGGTCCAACACTTCTGTGCAAGTTTTATCAATCATTATTTTGAGGTAATAACTTTTTCAGATAACCTGACCCCAAATGTTACAAACCTTGGTTGGATGGCTTTACTCATCAGTCAAATAGCCTCAGGATGGGTCTTGGACAGTACGAACTGCGAAAGTATCAAACCATCCACTTTGTCATCTTCCCACTGTAGATGCAGGTCTCTCAATACAAACTATTAATGGAGAGTTATAAGAAGAGGAGTTACTGTACTCTCCATCCTATCTGCTATGGTTGGGTGGCTATGCTGGAAGCTCCAATCTTTAAAATCTGTTTTATTTTTGTTAGACTAAACCCAGCACTATTCTCTCTTATCCTTGCCTCAGCTCTCCCAGCTTCTTAGCAGACACACAAACATATCTCTAAAAATGGTTTATTTGGATCGTATTCAGCTCATGATGAGCTCTTTCCCCACTTCCTCCACATTAGAGCAGCTCTGCAGCTTTATAAGAGCCACTTAAACTGGGATCTCTCTCACCCTTTCTCTGTTTGTCTTTCCCTTGCTTATCCTCTTACTGTACTTACAACATCCTAGCAGCTTAACACCATTTTATCTTCCATTTTCACCCCTATTTCTGAACTAAACACTCCCAGTATGACTAGCCACAGTGTAATTATGCGCACTGCACGATTTGAGCCAATTGGAATGGAGGGGCGTGGCCATTTATAAAAAGCTACTGCATAGCGACCGCATTTGATTAGAACCGCCCTCCGCCTCATCTGCGGCCGGATCTGTGCACCCCATCAGTCAAGTGTAATTGAGTTTCAGGGGGGAATGCGAACACATGAGTCGCACCCCTGCCCGCAACTTTGAATGAGGCTAAAGGACTTTTGCGGAGTGGGGCACATATTACGAAGTATGTGGTCAAGTCAGGGACGTAATCAAGTTTGAAACCCAGACTGAAATAACTGTAGTGTTAACAACCCACCACAAGTTGATGAAAGCCCCATTTTTGATTTTTGCACTGCTTAGATATTTTTTGCTTTTGTTTTTTTCCCCTCCAATGATTTAGACCAAACTGCCGCAAGGGCTTCAGGATGCATAGGGATAAATTACAACCACATTCCTCCACAGGCTCCGAGCTGCGCAAACTTTCCTAGCTGCTCCTAACGATCATGGCTAGACTGTTGTGAATCTTCATTTGCTAACGAACAGGAGACTGAGCTATGTGAAATTTCACCACCGTAAGAGTAAAAAAAACAGCATAGCAACAAACCAATCAATTTTCTAAGGCAACGGATCTTAATGGAATGGACCTCACCCTAAACAAACTATCCCTATGGTTAACATGGAAGCACTCTGCCTTTAAAAGAGCCCAACAGACTATTAAATATTTGTGGAAAATAACCCACTTTCAAACACTGAGTTTCATAAAACCCTTCTCAATCCTTAATGCCTTTTATTAATCTGATAGGCCCTGAATGAGCTGTAAGACACGTAATATGGCTGCCTACTGGCTTAGGCTGTGAGCAAAAAGAGGAAAGAGTAGGATACATCAGGGTATTTTTTTCCAAGCAAAAGTTCAATCTGAAACAGATGCCATGACTGTGAATGGTGTGGGTTTTGTCACATGTGACTGCAAATAAAGCCATCAGAAAGGCAGTGCTACAGACTCACAGCTCCCCTCTTGGCAGGATGATTCATCAGCTGGCCGATGGAGTGACAAACCTCTGAAATATTTTGTGTTTAGACTGAAGTACCATTTTTCATTAATTTCAAAGGACTAAAGAACAAATAAACAAATCAATAAATAAAAAAAATCGGAACATTGATATGACTGAAATGTTCGGTTCTATGGCACGTCAGCTGGTGTAGTTTATGCAGTTGTGGCTCGTTCACTGTAATCCAAACCGGCAACCAGCTCGGGAACACAAAAACCTGATTCGTCAGGGTGCGAAAATCACAATAAACCTGCTAAAGTATTTCGCTGTTTGCCTTGGCGGCTTCCAGCTAAGAAAGCTCAATCGCGCTTATGATTTTATCATTTGGGGTATTTATTTCATATATTAATCTTCCTCTCGCCCCGAGTCAAATGTGTTGAGAGACGAACCCTAGTTCCAGCTCTGGAGTCTGAGGTGCTTTCATACATATTCACTGGGTGGGAAAATAAAGGAGAAGTGAGGCCTGGAACAGACAAGCACAGGACACAGAGGGCTCATCTCACATCGCTTTGAAGACGGAACCACACTTTACCTTGCTCTGGATTTAGGGTTCGGCTGAGACGTTTTGTTGCAACAGGACGTACTCGAGACTTCAGGTCAGATTAGAGTCTAAAAAGTAGATTTGAACAATTTTTTTTTTATTTTTTTTGTAGGAAAATCACTAGTGCTTAACCTGCAGTCATTATTTACTATGATTTTACTATGTGATTGCTAAGGTATTCAAAGTGTTTTTTTATTCTCTATGATGTTGTTGTTTTTAGACATGACCTTCAAATGTACAGAATTTTTTATCAGTTTATTGTCTTTCAAGTAAAAACTGTAAAGAAAAAGAATCGTCCTTGAAAAAAAAAGATTTTATCCTTGTCTGTGTGGGATGAGCTATAAATCAAAGATTTATATTTGGTTAGATGTTTGTTAAAATCTGTAATCCTAAGTATGAACAATACTACCAGTAATGCAAAAATCAATAAGTGGTCAGTCTATGATACCTCTGTGTCTCACCTCCGGTCTCTGTGAGTGTTCATTCAGACAACCGCAGTTCAGATGTCTCAACTACATTAAACTGTCTGCAACCACACGCCTTTGTGACTTATAGATGACTACTGTTATTGCTGATACACGGCATTGCTTGAACAATGAAGTTAGTAAATGAAAAAGAGACAAAGAGACTTGTAATGTAAAAGCCCACTTAGAACAGATATATGCATCGGCTCCATGTGTTTTCATTAATCGTGGCTGTGCAGGTTGTGGGCTTGTTCCACTGTGTTTACTCCCATTTCCTGCCTGTTTAAATTACACTGCACTTACGCAGCCCTGGATTCATGGGCCTGTCAGATTGCAGCCTGCCCCACTGGGCACAGACGCACTGCAGTCACCAGCATGGCACATCAGGGGGCTGATCCAGAACCAGCTTTGGCTGCTTTTAACCAACAGTCCTTCCTAACAGGTGGCAGCCCATCAGAAGAGGTACAGGAGCCGGAGCCTCCTCAAATATCAGTTCAAATTAATGGAAAAAAAGGGGATTTTTAAAAAAAATATTGTTAAATATAGGTAAAATTTAAAACACATATGGACACAATAAGTGCATTGTATCAAATAATTAATTTAAATGCAAGTACATCGTAGTAATACATAGTAGTTAAGAGACTGGGTCCAAAATGTTAATAAATAAATTACAAATAAATCAGTTCA
Source organism: Carassius carassius (assembly GCF_963082965.1). Taxonomy (NCBI): domain Eukaryota; kingdom Metazoa; phylum Chordata; class Actinopteri; order Cypriniformes; family Cyprinidae; genus Carassius; species Carassius carassius. The sequence goes on along the minus strand of NC_081776.1, from coordinate 4,992,161 downwards.
GTTATAAATGCTACAAGTGAATTTAGTCATCACAACATTACATTGTACAATATGAAAAATGTATATTCTTTTGAGATTTGCTAAAGATTATATGAAACAGTAATTAAATTATAGTGTATACATTACAGGGTGTAAATTATAGTGTTTTTAAAGATTTAGTGAGTGTTAGGGTAAGGGTAAGGTTAAAAATCTCAGCCAACAACTGATATGGTATTGTTATGGCGCTTTTCCACTGCATGGTATAGCACGGTATGGTTCGCTTTTGGGAGGTTTTCCACTGGGTACATTAAACCTGGTACTTTTTTCAGTTCCACCTCGGTTGAGGTTCCAAGTAAACCGTACTGTTACCAAAATATGACATGTAAACTCTGCTGATCACAGATTGGCCTGGAGAGAAATGGTCACTACTTGCAACCCAGATACACAACAGAACCACCAGATTTAAATCAGGACAGCCAGCGAAGGATCGGACGCAACTCTTTTGAACAAGCACACCTTTTCTAACAACCAAAAAATGGCTGTTTCGTTGCCTGCTGAGGAAGAATAGACGTACCTCTTGTTGATAGCAGAGGAGCAGATCCTGCGAGCGCTTGATGGGGCGACGCAGAATGAAAACCTTTTTCAGGAGTCACTGAAGTAGAGGCGGCACAACGATAACGACATGTGAATAATCCTGTCCACTCTAAAGCAGTACTAAAAAGCAGTGGAAATGCAAACCGAGCAGAACCGTACTGAACCATGCCGAGCCGAGTCGTACCAAGCAGTCGAAAACTGCCATTATGCAATATGCATAGAGTACCATTTCAGTTACAAGCAAATATGAGTTTTTTTATGCAATTGGCGCCTGACAGTATGTTCCCAAATGTAACCGAAAAAGGTAAAAAGCAGAAGAAACTAAATTCGCTTTCTTCTGTATCAGAGGAAAACTTTCAAGCTAATTAGTTTTTATCACTCTCATATGCAACAGGTGAAGAAAGATTATCAAACTTGACCAAAATACTGACTAAACAGAGTCTATATTATTGAAGGATCTCATAAAAAAAGAATGACATGGCCAAATGAAAATTTGCTACAATGAAGGAGCAGATGATAGAACATTAGAAATAGTCCAAAAAGACGGCATGATTATCAAAAACCTACTACAATCTAGTATTGGTTCGAATTGAATATCAGCCTCCCTGGAAAACTCCCTCGCGGACCACCACTGGAGCTCGGACAGGTGTGAGCCTTTGAATCATCACAAAATCTGCATGAATCCTTACTGAACTCTTGATCTATTCGAAGGGGAACATCTGAAAACAGATGGCTAACATAAACATCTATCGGAGTGACAATCAGAAAGAAAACAAGAGAAGTGAGCGAAAGATGGATGAAGGTGAGCTGAGGACGAGTGCGGAAAGAGGGAAGGAAACAGAATGGAGGACTCAAGGCCTAACAGATTATTTCTGTTCCAGGCCTGAGGTCATTATTAATCAATCTTCTCTAGTTCATGTTTTATTCAGAGTGACCCGTAAAATGCAAGACTCTTCCCTATTTATACAGCTGCCTTTGTGCTGCCAGATCACAGCCAGACGACTTTGGCCAAGGGTGGTCAAGCACTTCGCTTCTCTCCTCCAAGATTGTAAACTTTACATACTGATCTAAGATCAGCAGTCTCTAAAGTAAACAGCAGACTTTTACATTATAAGAGAGGAGGTGAAACTGGCCACAGAACATAACTGACAGTAACTTTCATCAAACACTGACTGCTCATCATAGACAGAGCATCCTCTCAAGGAATTATTCATAGTGAGGTATTGAAAGCACCAAAAAAGTAGCATGGCATTACTAGCATTGGGTTTATACATTTATGTTATGTATATGCACATATGAAGAGTTTGTTTTCAAAACGCAATAAAATCCATATTGATTAATTTGAGTAAAAATGTGTTTTCTGTACCAAGAAAGTGCCAAGATGAAAACCACTATTTTCTGTTTCAAACTTTCACATAGCATCTTTAGGTTATAATAACATAAAAAAATCAAGTCCAGATTTAAATTTTCAAAGATTATTATTTTTTTTTCAAAATGCAATAAATCCATGATAGGTTTTTTGCAATAAATCCATTGAATCACTATGAAAGTTATTTTTCATACTGAAACGGATGAAAATACACAACAGTAAGTTTATCCACATGTGGTCAATACTAATCTTATATACAGGCACTGGACTAAAAATACAATCTGTTATAGCTTCCAACATGAATTCAACAGGAACAATTAATCTTGATAATGCTATAAATTAATTACAGCAATAAAATAACATTTAATCATGAACAAGTACATGAACAACAATATCACATTAGACCACAGAAGACTTGTGCCGGTATTCGGTATTGCGATATATCACGGTAATGAATATGCATGATATTGTTATCGTGGGCACTTCTAAATACCGTGAATAATTATACATTACAAATTATTCAGAATTTGGGATGCATTTTAAGAAATTTTTTTCCCATCAACTGGTCAAAATGCATAACACCGCTGTATGCTGCTTGAAAGACTTGTGTGCGCTCTGATGTAAACAAGCATACATGAGAAGCACATGGGGGAACACATGAGAGATGCGCTGAATGAAAGCACATTCACTCTAAACTGCAGAAAACTGCAGCCATTACCCTGGAAACCCCATAAATAAAGCAGCTGTACCACTTTCTGAAACCTATTTAAATAGCCATTAAGATTTGTGGATTTGCTATGTTGTTCATCACAGTGCCAAATACTTAAATATTTAGACTTAATAGGCTATTCATTTTAAAACTTTTTTTTTTTTTTTTTTTTTACATTTTAATCTGGACTAAACCATGACCTAGATATTGTTTGAAAGTGTTTTGATTCTTTATTGTTCATTCACACTTTACATTAGGGATTCATTAGTTAATTAATTAGTTAACATAAACTGCAAATTAAAAATTCTTCTGAATTCTTTAGTATTCCAATATTTAATAACACATTAAAATCGAAGGTTGGAACTGTGTTATTTAATGAGCTAACATGAACTAAGACTTGTATTTTTTAACAAAGATTAATAACTTCTGTAGCAAATGTAGTTATTGGTCCATAATTGGAATGTTAATGCATTAACTTAGGTTACCTAATAAGATCTTATTGTAAAGTGATACTTACTGGTCTTTATAGTTCTTGTGCACTTTAATCAGTGTAAAACTTTTAAATTTATTTATATATTTATTGTTTTATTGTATTTAAATATTCAGTTATTTTTTGTTATAAGAAAAAGTTATTAAGTTGTTATATTGTATTATGACCATTAGGTTTATGACCAAAAGTTATATTATATATATATCATTTATATTTATATATAAATAAATAAATATATATATGTGTATATAATTGTATGTATATATATGTATATATGTATATATGTATATAAAATAAATAATAAAAAAGCATATGCACCATGGTATCCAATGGCCTCTGTACTAAAGTACTCTTTTCTCTTTTGTAATGTATGTGTATTTATTATTCACAACTTAATAACCCTAAAGCTAAACTCTAAAGGCCCTATTAGATGTATAATGCACAATAATTGTGTTTCTGTTCCTGAAAACGCCAATTCTTCATCTAAATGGTGTGCTTTTTTGGTGAGTCTATTGTCTTTGTTGGCTCTGTGGGTTGTATGACTGAGCGGTTCTTTCAGCGCCGACTTAATCACCTTCCTGCATTCCAGCCATTTAAACAGAGATGCTGTAACATCCTGTGAACAACTCAAACCAAATAAAACAACTTTATGCCATAAACAGAGAAAAAGAACAGGCAAGGAGGACGAGTAATAAAAAAAGCATTGACCACAACAGAGGATGAGCTGGCAACGAGGCCTAATAGGGAGGTCTGGCGGAGTTTAAATACTATATGGGTATGAGTTCACAAACGTGTGTTTTTGTGTGGATTATGATCCTCTTGTGTGTTTGCATTGTCTACATCCTGATTAGTCTATGCTGGTGATGCCTTGCAGGCTTATGTATAACTTGGTTGTGCAATCTTCAATTTTCCTTTCTCAGTAACTCCGCCAGTCACCATTAAGATTGAAGGGACAAGAGCTTTAGAGAAGAGACCAAAAAAGGCTGGGTACAGAGATGAAAAAAGAGGAAATAACTTATTTTGCGTTCCACGGCAGAAAGTTAAAAAGGTTTGGAAACAACATAAGGGTGAGTAAATGACGACAAGAATGTCATTTTTGGGTGAGCTTTGCCTTTAAGAGAAGTGAAGCAAAAGGGACACACTGTCTTTATATGCAATAAACTGTTAGAGAGACAAAGGAAATCAGGGTAAAAAACCTCAAGTCCTACATTACCCAGCTCAGTGCCAGCTTATAGTGCCAGGCCAGTAAAAAGGAAGCCCATAAAAACTTAATTAAAAGATCAATGTTTAGCTTCAAAGAAAGGGCAAGGGCTCAAACAGTGTACAGCCCCTCGTAAATACTTAAGAACATTTTGAATGCAAGAGGCTTGTCATTAGTAGAGGACTGGGCACAGAGGACACCAACCTCAGTCCTCTACAGGCTTGATGGCAACTGTGCCACAACGGGCCATTCAATTAGTTACTAATAACTCGGTTTCTAAAAATTATGTTCAGCAAAGAGCCCCCTCCCAAATCGAGCCACTTAAGGGTCTACTGAGAGGCATACGTGCCATCAAGAGACACCACAAGTAAATTCATGTGGACGTTACTAACAATAATGGACTGAACAGAATATGCTAAATTAAGCCAATAATGAGCCCAGACTTTTCTCATCAATTTAAGCATTTCATGGCCAAACGGGCCCGTTCTGGCATCTTCCATGCTGAAGGGATCTAAATGGGCGAACTGCAGTGTGGAGAGAACACTAATGTAATGTGCTACATTCCCAACACAACGAAAAGAAGAGAGGTCAAAGAAGACATCAATCAAATGGGCTTGTGAACGCCGGCAGCTCGTCCAGTCCACCATCTGCATCTGATTCCACCATCAGAGAAAGACCAAAAGTGTCTTCAAGCGGATTGTGTCTTACATGCAGGACATGTAACTGAAGAATGTGCAGGATGCCGTACATGTGGATACCATATGAATGCAAAATGCCAAATATCCTCGAGCTATTGGATTTAGAGAGGAAAAATCCAGATATGTGTGTAACCATTTGAGAGGTAGAGCCTAACCGGTGAAACATGAAATATTCATTATCTCTGCCTTAATGTGTCCGACATGAATTTGCCATGTTGGCCAAGCCAAAACAAAACCCTGCACAAATCTGCATGCTCTTGAACAATCCTACATAATTCATTTGCTCTGTACTCACCAAGTTATCTGAGAACTCATGAGAGTCAAAAACCTGGCACGAAGGTTCAGGAGTTCTTATCACCCCCCATGAGAGTGGTGCTTTCTAAACAATGTCAGTGATAGTTTGGACAAGATAAACACAGAATTGTTGACCTTAGAGAAGGTCCAGGAGGAATAACAGTTTGTAGGACCAGAGCAAAAACAGAGGATGACTGTTTGCTGCTTTTGACGGCACTTTTCAGGATAACCACTAGTGAAGTGGTGGAAACTGCGATTGAAGATCATTATTCTGGAAATTCTAGCCCCTTTTAAGCACATCATGTGAAAGAATTCAATTCGAAAACCAACTAACAGACCTCATGTTTACATAGCGCAGTAGCCTCAACTGACCAGTGGCAATGCTCAGTTTGAAAAGGCTGTGCAACCTTTCAGTCCGTTCAAAGTCTGATGAAAGCTGTCTCTCTCAAAGGAAAATAAAAGTACAGACATCTCTCTACTTCATATTAAACAAGTATGGGGGTGAAGGGGGGGGGGGGGTACTGAGAGCCTTGGAAAGTGCCAATTTTTGGAACAAAGTTTACTTGCAGCAAACTAAAATCTTAAACATTATTTGTTCACTGGCCAAAGGCTTGTCATCAGGCAGCCCACATAAAAAAATGCATTTCAATAATGTCGGAGCAAGCCAAAAACCTGCCAAGCAGATAGTTCCCCGTGCAGTGAAACACATAAGCATTGTATGAGCCTTGGCACCATCACAGCAGATCACTCTCCTCTCCTTTTGAGGAATGGGGCCGATTTAAAGTGTGTATAATGTATATGTAGACTTCCAGACAATTTATTTTTATGATGTTACAAAAAGCTTTGGGGATGGATGCAGAACCGGGACGCACCGACTCAGGGACTAAACCCAGTGTCCGTTTGCAGACAATTTACTGTTACGGTAGGTATGGCAATGGGTTCAAAGTGAAGTGCAGAAAACGGATCCATGCATACATTTATTACAGAGAAGGGATCGTTCATCATGGTGAGACTAAATCCAGCCACTACCTCCTCAAACACTTCTCTCTTTCACCGTCCAAATGCTGATACTCCTTTTCTTTATCGCGCCATTCCAGTTGCTCTTTTTTTTACGTCTTTCTCACCCCCCCTTCCTCCACTCTTGGCTCTCCTCTGCCTTTTAAGTGAGCCTTGGGTAGCATTTTGGTTTTCTTTTGTTAAAGTAACAGTAAACGAAGCTAATAAAACACAATATATTGGACAATTTATTTTCTGTAGGAACACATTCCACTCTATAAAGAGGACTAATGGCATTTACACAGAGCTGGACTGATTCTTAAAGCCAATAGACAGTGATGGTTAGCGTCAGCTAAGGGCTGTGCGGTCCAGGCCAGATGGCTCCAATACTTAATGGGTGACAAATTCAACTACCTGAGAAACCTAGCAGTACCTTGAGTGCACATATACACATAAATACATAAAGTTGTGGAATCGTGAAGAAAAGGCAAGATGCATAAAAAGATTTTTTTTATGGTAACGTTTACAATAAGGTTCAATTTAGTACCATTACTCAATGCAACAGGAATATATATATATATATATATACTGTATACACACATATATGTATGTATATATATATATATATATATATATATATATATATATATACAACCCGAATTCCGGAAAAGTTGGGACGTTTTTTAAATTTTAATAAAATGAAAACTAAAAGACTTTCAAATCACATGAGCCAATATTTTATTCACAATAGAACATAGATAACATAGCAAATGTCTAAACTGAGAAAGTTTACAATTTTATGCACAAAATGAGCTCATTTCAATTTTGATTTCTGCTACAGGTCTCAAAATAGTTGGGACGGGGCATGTTTACCATGGTGTAGCATCTCCTTTTCTTTTCAAAACAGTTTGAAGACGTCTGGGCATTGAGGCTATGAGTTGCTGGAGTTTTGCTGTTGGAATTTGGTCCCATTCTTGCCTTATATAGATTTCCAGCTGCTGAAGAGTTCGTGGTCGTCTTTGACGTATTTTTCGTTTAATGATGCGCCAAATGTTCTCTATAGGTGAAAGATCTGGACGGCAGGCAGGCCAGGTTAGCACCCGGACTCTTCTACGACGAAGCCATGCTGTTGTTATAGCTGCAGTATGTGGTTTTGCATTGTCCTGCTGAAATAAACAAGGCCTTCCCTGAAATAGATGTTGTTTGGAGGGAAGCATATGTTGCTTTAAAACCTTTATATACCTTTCAGCATTCACAGAGCCTTCCAAAACATGCAAGCTGCCCATAGCGTATGCACTTATGCACCCCCATACCATCAGAAATGCTGGCTTTTGAACTGAACGCTGATAACATGCTGGAAGGTCTCCCTCCTCTTTAGCACGGAGGACACGGCGTCGTGATTTCCAACAAGAATGTCAAATTTGGACTCGTCTGACCATAAAACACTATTCCACTTTGAAATAGTCCATTTTAAATGAGCCTTGGCCCACAGGACACGACGGCGCCTCTGGACCATGTTCACATATGGCTTCCTTTTTGCATGGGTAGATCTTTAGTTGGCATCTGCTGATGGCACGGCGAATTGTGTTTACCGACAGTGGTTTCTGGAGGTATTCCTGGGCCCTTTAGTAATGTCATTGACACAATCATGCCGATGAGTGATGCAGTGTCGTCTGAGAGCCCGAAGACCACGGGCATCCAATAAAGGTTTCCGGCCTTGTCCCTTACGCACAGAGATTTCTCCAGTTTCTCTGAATCTTTTGATGATGTTATGCACTGTAGATGATGAGATTTGCAAAGCCTTTGCAATTTGACGTTGAGGAACATTGTTTTTAAAGTTTTCCACAATCTTTTTACGCAATCTTTCACAGATTGGAGAGACTCTGCCCATCTTTACTTCTGAGAGACTCTGCTTCTCTAAGACAAAGCTTTTATAGCTAATCATGTTACAGACCTGATATCAATTAACTTAATTAATCACTAGATGTTCTCCCTGCTGAATCTTTTCAAAACTGCTTGTTTTTTAGCCATTTGTTGCCCCCGTGCCAACTTTTTTGAGACCTGTAGCAGGCATTAAATTTTAAATGAGCTAATTAAGTGGATAAAAGTGTAAGATTTCTCAGTTTAAACATTTGCTACGTTATCTATGTTCTATTGTGAATAAAATATTGGCTCATGTGATTTGAAATTCCTTTAGTTTTCATTTTATTAAAATTTAAAAAACGTCCCAACTTTTCCGGAATTCGGGTTGTATATATATATATATATATATATATATATATACATGCATATATATACATATATACATACATACATACATAACAGGCATTATATCTGTAATAATAATAATAATAAAGCATAATGCAATGCATTAATTCATGTTGATGCACTGAACTTTATTGTAAAGTCATAATGAGCATCCACTGAAAAACAACTATCCTGTCTTTTTAACACTTTAACAGTTTACAATAAGGTTCAATTTTGTGTCATGGGTTAATACAACAGATAATTATGAACAATACTTTAACCAGTTTTTTGGATGTCAAATAAAGATGGAACAGATGTGTTTTAAGCCGATTCTTGAAGATGGCTAAGGACTCTGATTGAGTTGGGGAGGTCATTCCACCAGGAGGGAACATTTAATTTAAAAGACCGTAAATATGACTCTGTGCTTCTTTTGGATGTCACAATCAAGCGACATTCACTTGTAGAACGCAAACTTCTAGAGGGCCCATAAGTCTGAAGTAATCAATTTAGGTAAAGGGGTGGAGTTTTTTGTAGTCAAACATCAATGCCTTGAATTTTATGAAAGCAGCTATTGGTAGCCAGTGCAAATTGATAAGCAGAGGTGTGACATGTACTCTTTTTGGCCCATTAAAAATTAATCTTGCTGTCGCGTTCTGGATTAATTGTAAAGGTTTGATAGAACTGGCTGGAAGACCTGACAAGAAGAGAGCATTGCAATAGTCCAGCCTGGACAGAACAAGAGCTTGAACAAGGAGTGCAGCATGTTCCGAACGAAAGGCCTGATCTTGATGTTGAAAATATCAGATTTTAACTAATATGAACAACTTTAGAAGAAAAGAATTGTTTAAAAAATTATATTACCCTAGTTAATGAATGCTGTTCATGCAAGCTAATGCATTAATTCATGTTAATGCACTGAACCTTACTGTAAAGTGTAATCATTTTCTTAATGGGAATACACTGAAAAACACAACTGCGAATGGAGCAACACTAGACAGGTCATCATAATCAATGGATACATACAATAAAAAGTGATACATTCATAGAAAAAGAGTATCACCCTTTCTTACCTGTTCGGGGCTCATCTTCTGGAGCTCCTCCTCCCAGGCGACCTGTTGGCTGCGATGGTATGCAGAGGGTGGGGCCAGGTCCTGCAGGATGTGGGGGTCTCTCTCGCGGCACAGGGCTGTGAGATGGCTGATGTACAGTTTCAGTTTACTGCGGTTCTGATTGAGGTCTATGAGTGGGGGGATAATCTGTCCAAAACAGGAATGAGGAAATGGGTTAGAGATAAAGAGTCATTTTAATCTCAGTTTTCCTCTACTGTTCAAGAATTAGATATTTGTACACGAGCCAGGGAGATAAAACGGCGGGTATGCAGACGCATGCTTTAATGACAACACTTTTAGCAAGCCAAAACACAAGAGTTCAAATTTTGCTTGGTCACATATGATTGCAGTCAAAAATGAGAATGAAAAAAGAACAATATTCAGTGAAAGGTTGCGGATGATTATGGATGATAAACCACAGCTGAAACACATGAATCCCAGTGAGAACAGTGGTAAAATAAAAATGTGTCAGGAGAAATATTACCATTCCAGGAACATAGACAAACAATCTCAGTTACCTGGATCGCTGCCGACAGATGCCCGGTCTTTACAAAACATCTCTATACACAGCAGACACTCACACAGCTTTTCCATATCCATCAATATAATACATACACTTGTGAGGGGGGAAATCCAGAAACCATATGTCTCGTGCCATGTGTGTATCCTACAGGCTTCAACAAAGGATTCTGGTACAATGCATGATTAAGCCATTACATTTGTTTTCACGTCCTTCTAAAAATGAGATAAATAGCAACATGCTTGTGTTGATGTGAATAAGAGTTTAGAAAAAAAAAATGTTAGCCTGAATGCAATGTAAGTCGCTTTGGATAAAAGCTTCTGCTAAAATGCATAAATTTATAATGACATTCAGTACAATTACATAGATTAAGAATAAGAATTATGGAGTACGAGCCTTACTGATAAAAAGCCATAATAATATAAATTGCACAGACTCAGATAACAGATATTTAAGTGTCATCTACATAAAATGATCAAACTTGCACACATTATGCACAATAATGCATAGCTATGTAAAACGACAGCTTGAATCAAGATGTTACATTAGCTGGTTTTTGGCTGCATTGGTGAACCCATAAATTCTGGGATGAGAGAGGTGAGTATTGTTTTTGAAATACTATAGTACAACACAAGACAGAAGAAGATCTATTGAAATATTGTCTTATAAATACCTGCTCAAAGAGGGCCGAGAACATAGTAGGGCTTAGGGAGCTCTGTGAACGCTCCTCATCGCTCAGTAGCAGAAAGCAAATAGTTACCTGATTGTCGAGAAGCAGGGAGAGGAAACAGAGGCTAAAACGAAAGAGTGAGTAATGAGAGAGATGTAAAAAAAAAGAGTCTGCTTTCGTCTGAAGCAGCCCAAGCTCGCAGGAACATTTGTGTCCCCGCACTTTATTAATTCTTATTAACCTCATCTGTATCTTTCCAGGACAGAATGTTATTCTGTTTTCGTTGGCTTGCCTGAGGCAATGAAGGCTCTCTAGGGTGGACCCTGGCAGCGGAGTGCGATCAAACAAAACTGTGAAAGAACAAGATGGAAGAAGGTGGAGGAAGAAAGAAAGGCTAAAGTGGGGCGCCGGTTCTTCCTGGCTCTGGAACCAATTAGAGGGATGCAAACTGGGTTTCTGCATAGAACCGGAGCAGCAGACGCACCTACATCATGCTCTCGTTAGTCTACGGTCTAGCACAGCCCGGTCTCCAAAACCTACTAAGGCACATTTGGGTGCCAAAACTCAAACCCCTGCCTCATTGTGGATGAATAATAAAGCAGGAATTCATCTGTTGAAATCATCTGTTAAATCAGCTGTGACAAAAAATGTATCTACATAACAAAGGGCAGACCAATGGCGGAGTCTTTTGTATCAAAGCCAAATCTAGAACAGCTTTAAGGGGTGACATGTCTTTCCGCATCTCCATCAGGTCTTGTCTCTCAGCCAAGTGGAGGATATATGGGGCCTCCATATTGACTGGCAACCACAGAAAGAGGGACGAGGCCTTAAAAAGGCAGTCTGATAGAAGCCCTCCAAACCACTGTGACAAAACGGCCGGGTGGATATGCTCGAAAAAACTGCTGAGTTAAAATAAACCCAGCCTTTGCGATGGTACCACATAAATGTGCGCACACACACATCATTACACAAAGACTTGCTACATACATGGTTGACTGAAAGCATGCTGTGCACTAATAAGCTTTAAAAAGGTCCAACAAGTGATGGGATTTGACGTTTATTCCCTTCCCTTCCTCCCCATCTGCTCTTAGAAAGGATGAATGGACTCCAGTTTCCAACTGTAGACAAATGCCCAAACATAGCGCTATCCGTCACACTATGGTTTTAACTACTAAGTCAACACCTCTTTGGTGGTAGAAATGGTCCAGAAAACCTCACAGGTGTCCTGCTTCATTACCTGGAATCAGGTTAGTAATAAAGTAAAAAAAAAAATGTGTATGATAGGGTCATGACCAGGCTTTGAGGATGGCCAAAGTTAGACCAGCTCTAGATAACATAGCGCTAACATCAGTCTTGTCATGGCTGGTGATGTTTTCTGTCAACTGGGTGCTGTCTGGCTTGTGCCTGTGTTGCCATTACATTAAAAAAAAGCCCTGTGGTAGACTGAGATCATAAACAATCGAACAATAACAGAAACAAATATCATGCCCAGGTGACAGATTTACAACAGGGGAATTTTCCACCCGAAGCACCATTTGTCTCGTCTTGCTTTGTACACACGCGACGGATAGAATTGGGTTCCTGTTTACCCATCATGCATTGCATGATGTCTTGGAAAAATTATCTATTTAACAGCTTGTCCATCTTTCCAAGATGTCTCCAAGACAAGGTCTGCCAATATTTTTTTTTAATTTCATTAATTACATGATACATCAATTAATTAATGAAATGGGTTTTAATCACATATATTAATATTTCCTAGAAAGCCCCCAAATTAGAGGGAAGTCGTGGCCTGGTGGTTAGAGAATCGGACTCCCAATCGAAGGGTTGTGGGTTCGAGTCCCGGGCCGGCAGGAATTGTGGGTGGGGGGAGTGCATGTACAGTTCTCTCACCACCTTCAATACCACGACTTAGGTGCCTTTGAGCAAGGCATCGAACCCCCAACTGCTCCCCGGGTGCCGCAGCATAAATGGCTGCCCACTGCTCCGGGTGTGTGCTCACAGTGTGTGTGTGTGTTCACTGCTCTGTGTGTGTGCACTTCGGATGGGTTAAATGCAGAGCACAAATTCTGAGTATGGGTCACCATACTTGGCTGAATGTCACTTCACTTCACTTCACTTCAATTAAAGTACAGGTAATCTAAAATCTTTATATTGTTGTTTTTATATCAGATATTAACATAGGCTCATTGTTTGTTCTATTTCCATATTATTGAACATAAGCACCTTCTGTTTTCTGCTTTGACTTGTTTTCACAATGTCACTGAAAATACAACCACTAAAAACACTGCTAAGTGTGCCCTTACACAAAAAAAGCTCAATCACCACTGAACGACCGTTGATGTGACAGTGACAGAGAAAAGTCCGAGTCAGGACTCCTGGGACCCTCTACTGACCATCCAAGGACAAAAATATCAATAGACTGGGGGTATTGACCACAAAGACCCTTGTCTGTTCTCTTGCTCTTTGCCACATTGATCACCTTCTTGGACCCCACACTGTAGCTCCCGCCTAAAGACTAACATTCGCAAAAGGCTTTACGGAGGAATCTGTCCATCTGCTCTTTCATTATGTTCCCTCTAAAAGAACCTGTCTTCACCAGATGCTGCGGTGTGTTGCATACCTACTCCTACCTGGCACTGTCATAACTTGAGAACCCTCCTTCTCAAAATGACTGGCCTCCTTTACATTTTCCCTCTCTCATTTATCACCTATCAGCTCATCGGTCGCCATTCGATACCCACACTGAGAGGCAGGAGCCTGGATCAATGCTGTCAGTCAGGCGGTCCATCAGAGATGAGGCACTGGCTGCTTCCTCAAAGACTCCAGAGGCCCGGCAGCACAGGAAGCCCCCGACATGGCCTTGAAGCCCAGCTCAGGACAGCTTGCCCCAGGTGGGGGACAATGTGCGGATCGCAGGCCTCTCTCACAGTAGCCGGACTCCGGCACACGTCCTTCCCCGTGGCTGAGAGTTTTATTTGGCTATCCTCTTTCAGACTCGCTGTGCTACGTGTCCATGAGTGTTAAGGGGATAAAGATAAGGGGGGACTGCAAAGCTTCAAACCTGCGAGATGCTGACAAGGCTTGAGGGCCTGCCGTCGTAAAGTGCTTTTCAAGAAAGAGACAAATCACCTACGCAGCATGCAAAAATACACTGACATGAGAGAATAATGACTGTCAAATAAAGGGTAAGGGGGTGAAGAGACACACACACCTCCCCAAAGCTCACGCACAGAAACATATGTAATCCGAGCACAAAGAGCAGATTCGGATGGCAGATTAAGAGCAGGTGAGTCAGTCTGTCTTTCCATACTGTCATTTCATAAGCAACTGACCGCAATGCCTCCATCCACAACTCCCAATATATCTCGGTAGACCCCTCATTCACACACACACACACACACACACACACACACACACACACACACACACACACACACACACACACCTATCTTCTAATTCTATCATTTGCTCAAGCATTATAGAATAAAAAGAATTATTAAAGTATAATCCAATAAAATAATCCAATCTAGTAAAATATTAAATTATAAATTAGGAACAAATTAGATTCTAAATTAAGTAACAAAAATGCATGTGTGTTTTACATTTTTATTAAGATAAAAACATATCACTTTACATATCTAGCAAATTATTAAGTAAAAAAGAAAAAGAAAAACTCATTTTGATTCAAAACAAAAAAGAAAAAGTAACAAAAAGGTCAGTAAAATGCATATATATTTTAATCTTTTTTAATAGTAATGCATATATATTCTATAGCAAAAATTTTAAAACATTAAAATAAATATCTTAATAAATGTAAGAAAACGCGTATACGTTTTTCTTCCTTTTTTCTTTTTTTAAACAAAGTTGTCCTACAATGCCTTTTCTCTCTCGCTTGCTACAAAACAGCACTCATGTTTTAAGAGATGCAAGATTTATGCATGTCAGGGCTCCATTGCTGTAGCTTTTTATGAACTTAGAGCTTCGACACCTATTTACGCAGGTTTTTATATAAATGCCATTAGATTTATACTGGTGGTGGTGGTGTGTGTGTGTGTGTGTGTGGGGGGGGGGGGGTTATGACTTAACTTACATGCCAAAGCTCTCCCAGTCTCTGCCTAATAGAATAAGCAGGTCTTTAATAGCACTGGGTGGGGGAAAGCAGGACAAAAAGCCAAGGCAGGGTACTGTTGACTCTGGAGAAGGATGGAGAGAGTTTTTTCACCAAGCAACTCCCAGTGTCACCATCATAGCGCCATTTAAACAGACCATGAAGGCTGGAGTCTAGGGACAGCATTCCATTCATTGTGTGTTTGTGCGTGTGTGTATCCAAAGCCGTAATGAGCAAAAAAGACTATAAGCTGCCAAAAAGAAATTAGCCTCTAGAAAAGGGAAGTAAAGCTGTCGTGTGGGCTGTAGTTTAACTCCAGTTAGTCGGAGTCGGAGGAGTGGCCATTGGGGTTGTCACCCTGAAGCTGAGGGGTGTTAGGGTGAAAGGAGGTCCTGACCTCTTTAAACTGAGGTTGAGGGACATCATTAACCGGGTGTGCTGAAGAGAGAGCAGAGGAAGGGGTGAACATGTAGCAAAGCTCCAGAACATCTATCCCACTGTGAGGGCCAACCAGACAAGTTAATGACTTAAAGCCAGATCTGAGCATAACTACAGGGAGCTCAGAAAACATGGACGGAAGACTTAAATCTTAACCATAAATGTGTCACATTTGACTTTTAACTTACGATCCAAGGAAGACCTTTGACTTGAGTCTGTTTCTTTAATGGCATCTTTTATCTGAGGTCTCAAAAAGCTGTATGCTGTTTGCAGTATTTTTGTTGTTTGACCAACTTCTGTCTCCTTTGCTATATTTTTATGCCTCTGAGCATCCTAAGGAATCAAAGTTTGTCTGGATAGCTGAGCAACTGCAGTTACGATGAATGGGAATGCCAACAGATACTGTAGCTTTCTCCATCTATTATAAGTGACTTTAAGCAATTTTTTTGCAGAAAGATCCCTCATGTTTACAAACAGCTCCAACTTTTGGTGTCACTCTCTTGTCTCACTGTCAGTGCTCCATAAGAGATGGAGTTTTTAGAACAGCTGTGGATGGAGAGATCTAAGGAGAACCACATCCTGAGGTCAAAGGTTTTCCCCTGTTTACCACTCAACACCAGAAGACTTATGCTGCTACGCATGTAAAGACGGGGCAGAGGAAGCAGAGAAGCTGAAAATGGAGTTTGAGGTGGGTTCAAGGGTGCACAGTTGGTAGAGATGGCTATAACAGACACCCTCTGTCTCAGAGGTAAGAAATACACAATCCTCTGCTATCATACCTGGTCCTTAGAGATGGGAATAATTTAGGTGAGGAGGAAGTGTGTCTCAGTGGTTCAAAGAGAAATTGACATGTTCACATAGGCCTAGAGAATACACACAAAGCCATATAATAAATTAATTGTTCTTTTTTACATTTGAATTAAATTTTATAAATTTTGTTGTTTTGACTTTAAAAAGTTAGATTTTTTTTTTCAGTAAACATTTTCAAGTAATGAAGAAGGTTTTCTTTACATTATAGTTTTACTGTAAGTTTAATTAATTATAATGACTCTGTATATAATATAAATATTTATATCTATTTAATTTGCAATATAATAATATTTAGGAATTTATAATAAATAAAAAAATAATCATTACATTTTAAATATAAAAAAATACCATGAACAATGAACTAATGTATGTAATTTCATAATTTAAGTGTAATATCTTCTTTAATTATAAAACACTTGAAAAGTATGTGACACATTAAAACTTATAAAATCTGCATTTAAAAAAAAGAATTCACTATGTGGATATGTGGTATCTCAATGCTTTTGATATATGTTATCTATATATATTTTATATTTATGTAGTATACAACATTGCTCCACCTAGCTCTAATTTCAAACGTGTACTTGTGTGCTGGTGTGGTAAAAAAAGCTCTGCACATATGTGTAACATGTTCACCTGCAATGCCTCTTTTAAGTGTGAACCACACATGGCAGGTTTCCCTTTTTATTGACTGATAATAGAGGTAGTTCTAGGCCCTCAGTTTTAGGCTTAATTGGAGAGCTAGGTAAACGGAAACAGACTGAACTCAGGGTTAGGTGGGGGAGAGACAAAGAGGAAGAAGCTGCAACGGAGGAAGAAATAAAAGAGAGGCAGAAGTGCTGCAGTTTCCACCCGTCCGGTCTCCAGCACTCATTCTGTGCACGGCTGGTTAAGTGCTAAATGAACTGGGAGATTTAAGGTGGTTGTTGGACAGCTTAGGCAGGGTGCTGAATCTGAGTCAGCTCTATCCTATCAGCTTTAAATCAGACCAGTGGCGTCCACAGGGGGGCCAGGAGGGCTCACTTGTTCCAGGCCCCCCAGCCACAGCTCTGGAAAGCATTAAGGCATATTCAAATGTTGCAAGGATTTTTTTAGCAGTATGAAGCTAACATTCAAAGGGCGGACATTAGATCTTGCATACATGTCTAAGCAGCCCTAGCAAAAAAAGAAGAATCTGTAAGTGAACAAATCAACACATTTTCAGTGATGTATCCCAGGGATATACTGCATAACCAATACAGCACCAGTTCCAGATGCATTGTTTTCCAATGAGTTTGGTTAACATGCATGGTATTTGCCTTTTAAAACTTGGCGCTCACTGCAATATTCATTCTTTTCAGTCTTTGAATGACTGCATTATCAGTTAAAAGTTAGAATCTCAAAAGTCATGAGGATTTTCCAGAGCTGGCGGTCATGGATCATTACTGAGTAATATTATGAGCACTTTCCCCTCCTAACCTGGAGAGGGAAGCCGACGGGCGCAGTGCCCAGGGTAGGGCTCCCACGTCCGCCCGTTAACACATACAGAAATGGCACCCTGGACCAGGGGGCCAAAACGTTCCGACCACATAATCCACCACAATGAGCCTCGAACTTTACTGTTTCAGCAGCTTACGCAGAAACTCTGGACATGCTGGGTTCACTGGGTTTGAGGAGGGAGTCGTCGTGTGATTATTTGTTATGATAGGATTGTTCACAGTCATTTGGTAATTCTGAGGTCAACAACAGAAATTCATAGTTTTATTATCGCCAGCACCCAACAATTAATGAAGATTCTGAGGGGAGAACTGATGCAATGGAGGGTGAACACAAAAAAGAGGGCATTTTTCATCAAGTAGCATTCAGCAGAAATGCCGTGATTCGATTGACATCTTTAGTCTATTTTCCTACTTTACCCTCTGACATAGACCAGGCAAGCAGAACCCAGCTGGCCAGTATGTCCTTGGGTTGCTTACTTCCAAGAGGAAAACCAGAAACACGGATGCACCATTAAAATGTATTTTTCCTGAGTGATGCATCCTGGGAGAGAAGGCCAAGATGTGTGGTTTGCTGAGGCCTTAAAAAGCAGGACAGTCAGGCAGTGAAGCAAGACCGGGCAAACAAAACTGCCCAAAAAAAGCAACATTATGCTTGAGGGAGTGAGAAAGAGAGGGAACATTAAGAACGAGTGAGAGAGGGCAAGAAAGTGTACATCAAAAGTACCACTTATGTATCTTCAAAAATGAACAAATTTTGCCCCACAAAGCAGATAAAGTCCAAACTGCAGGACTATTTATAGCTGGACTGGAAATCGTGAGAAAAAGAACATGTTGAGATAACTTCTGACATGACTAGTGAACTTAACCTCCCCAAACACGTACCATCTCCAACTGAGCCAGCTCAGAATTCCTCTCAGGAAAATACATATATTGACATACTCCATGAAAACCAGAGGTGGCGTGGGAAGTCATCACCTATCCGGCTGATGCTAAGCAGAGTCTCTTTCAGAATTCAGCAGAGAATGTTGAGCCAGAAGCCTTGATAGAGGAAAGATTCAACACACTCCTATACAAGCTCTTATTGGTGAGCTCATCCTTCATGACATCATCTCAATTCTTAGATGCCGCTGTCTCAACCCTCTTCCGATTGGCTATTTAAAAGTAACCGCTGCAGAACTACAGCCATTCATCTCTTGTCCAAGAGCAGTCATTGGTCTCTCATCAAGCCGAGCAAGAGGCTCCGATTACGGTGTCAGATAAAACCCGTCGCATGCGTGCTTCTGGGACCAACTGGTTGATATCTGTCGCACACTTAATTGGCTCAAAGTCATTTCAGTCTACTGGCCTCTCCTGAGACACTGTGAGCAATGGCAATCTGTTAAATGACCCCTGACCCCTTGTAAGGAGTTAGGGTATGTTTCCAATGACACCCTATTTCCTAATTTCCTGTGGCATGCTCTTATTCTGACAAAGGGAGAAGCGATTCCTCTTGGAGAGTGACTGATTGAGCCATTTGGGGTACAGTGACTCTCTTCTGTTCCAGGGATGTAGATCTCAGTTTCATGGTACAGGAAGTGGGGCAGCATGGTTCAGGGGCTCCGCAGAAACCCCAAGTTTGTGCTCTGCCAAAACGAAGTCCCCCAGACTGAGTGGGGGCTCCACCACTGTCTACCCTCCTGTCTGCACCAGGCGCATGGAGCCAGAGGCCAGTTTTATATTGAAATCATATGGAGGTGGGAAGGTTTCAACAACGACCCCCTGCAACTTCCCTCGCCGCCACATGTTTCCCATTTTAATCTAATTATAAATATTTGGACTGGAATCAGTTGGAATCAGAAAGAAAAAAGTCAAGCTGGAATAAACAATGCAAGTACAAAAGGCAAATAAGAAAGCAAACATGCATTTTGGGTTCATATTAATGACTAAAACAGAGCTGTTGAAATTTTCCCCCTCTGACCACTGAGCCATTTTTGAGTTGAAAAAAATAAAAACCAAGTCAGCAACGAGGTCTCTGTTCTCTTACTGAGGGGTGGGACAGTTTTAATAATGTGGGCAAATGGTGGGTGGTTGCGCTCATGGGATGAGTTCAGCAGAGGTTACACCTTAGTTGCTCCAGCATGACGGGTACCCACTGACCCCTGGAATATGCGAGTGATTGCCAAACTGTTTCACAGTTTTCCATTGAATTACACCATCCAAATGGTAAGTAATGTCAAGGTTGTCAAATAGAGGTGACACGACAATGGAGTCTTCATTACTTTTCTGCTCCACATGCTAACGGTGGATTAACCTGTTTTGGGAGGATGGAAACAAATGGTTGACAGATTTCTCGCTCACAAGGATGTCTAGCATCCGGCTCTGGGCCTTACAGTTTTCATGGAAAATGAAATGATACAGTCAAGTTTGTTTTGGTGAACTAGGGCTGGTCCAAATACCATTTTTTCAGCTTCGAAGCTTTGGTAGTAATCAACACCAAATATTTGAAGCTTAGGAGGGAGGGGGCTGAACATATTCTTCTCCCAACACCATGCCGACACCGGACGTCGCGCCAGTACAAAATACAATAGAAACTATTATGTTGTCTACACTGGATGTGGCGTGGCATGGCGCGATAAATTCCCCAAAATAAACTGCTGCTTCATTCTATTTATGACATACTGACACAAATTTCAAATGTTTTACAGCGGTCACTTTGTCACGTCCAGTGTAGACAGATTTTAGCTGTTGCGGCCGTATAACTGTCCGGTGTAGACACAGTGTAATAAAGGCAGGAATCTAGGTGTGTCTGTCTGGCTGCATTTGTATTACGTCGAGAACCGGCATACTACTTACTGAACTCTTTTTCAAACTTTAAAGGTTTTTCAATCTTGATGTTCTGTTTCAAATCGCATGTTTGGCACATTTTGTCTTGTCCTCACTCAATTTAAAGCGCTCCCACACAGCTGTGATCTTCTGCATTTTTGTCTTCTCTTCCAGATGAAATGAATCATGACGTTCATGATGTTAACTAATGGGCGATTCATAATCAAGCGCCAATGAGAACCATTTTGCGGCGAAGGCCAGGTGTTGAAAAAAATAAATAAAAAAAGAATATTCAAATCTCAAAATTGAAAATCTGATGCCAACCTACTGAACAAATATTCAAATATTCTGGTCCAGCCCTTAGGTTTTTCCCACTTCCTTTAGACATCCAGGCTAAAACTGAGAAGTCGTCGTTTCAAAATCAATTCAAACATGTAAGAGGACAAACAGACAAAAAGCCAAGTTACTTCAAAATGGTTGATCAGTCCTCCTGACATTTGAAGCTAACTCTGTCTTGACATTTACCTGAAGTCAGAGCTTACAAATATTCTGTTAGCGAACCAGGAATAACTCTGAAAGTTTCAAGATCCCTTACTCATGGGGGGTAATTTCCAGAACTCCAGAACATTGAAAAACCACACACATTTATCACACAGTGACACTGAAGTGATGGAAGAGGACAACAAAAGCAGACGTGTATCAATTATCCACAAATCTACAAGAGAAAATGCAAAGCCCAAAAGTACAACACAAAACAGAGTCAAGGGCCAGAGGGCATCTGTTAATACACACCTTGCAATGCACCACACCGATTTAAATGGACAGTATTTCATCATAGCTAAAACCTATTCCGGGGTTGCTGTGGGTTATCATGCCAAAGGGTGAGCAATTAAATAGGCCTTGACCACCCACAATTCAACATGAGGGAGATCAGAGTCATGTTCAGATTATTACCCTCTCTAATCATGTGCTTGTACGTACGACTGCAGTTTGCCCTGAGAAACATGGTTCGGAGAATACGGGTGCCCTTTATGTGAGCCTTAATACATTCAGAAGCTTGGGGTCTTGATCTCCCCTGCTAAATGCCATTACAAGTTTTACATGGTCATATGATACACAAGGAACAACTTTAATGTTACGTTTACATGTACGGTTTGGCACCGTGGGTGCAGTGGACGATCGGAATTCTTCCTCTAAATGTATCGTAGAGGCTCAGACGTTAAGAACTGCGAACGAAGCAAAAACATTAGCGAAAGGGACCCATTAATTGCTTGAAATAGGACACAGTGTATGTGGGCAGCTGTTCCGATTAAAAGCCCCCCTTCACACTGCTAAGACACTCGGCCCACTACTCACACAATTCCACTCTGTTCTCCAGCGCTCTGTTACGCCTAATTGCACTCACAGTATAGTGCACAGTTTACCACATGCGATTGTTCATGCAATGGACATGTGTTATCTGTGGGCTGCATCGACAGGGAGAGACCTGCTAATTAATTTAAGTCAAAACGCCACATGGCATTTAGCATCACCATGGACATGGGTCAACGGCTCTGATGGGAGAGCGCAAACGGCTGCGCATGTGTCCTATGGTTTGAACATGTGCAGCTCATATGTATTCTACGGTCTATCTGTTTCCTCAAAACCATCCATCAAAACTGTCAGTGTGGAAGCAAATATGAGAATGTTGTTGTTTTTTTGGAGGGAATAGACAGGAAAAGACCAGAGCAGTCAAAAAGCAGACAGGTCGATTTGTTTCTTGGCTGTCTGTGTAAAATAATAAAGGTGAAGGGAAGAATTCAACTCTCTGCGTGACAGAAATCCTGAATAGATGTTTGACAAGGGATGGGAAAGTATATGTCAATTCAATAACTGCTTGAGTCATTTATCGAAATCAAGAGTGATTTTAAAGGTTTAAGCTACAGTGATTTATTCATAAAAGCAGAAAGTAAAGCAGTTGGCTTTTTCAACTTTTTTTTTTTTTGGAATAAAACACTTAAAAAAATAAATACATGCATCATAAAGATACAAAAATAAAAATACAAACGCTTCTGTAGCCTTCTATTTTTTATGTCATTCAATGTTAAATTATAATAAAAAAGAAATATAATACATACAAATGCTTCTGGTATTTTATGTTATATTTCATTTATTTATTAATTTATGTTCAATTGTTTATTCATTTATTTTTTACACTTTTCTTCACTGCAGACCAAATCAGAACAGACATGTGACCTATTTTTGTGAGGACAAAGGGAAACCGTTTGTATGTTTCTGACCATTTTTGAATTAAAAAAAGTATTAAATAATCAGCATCAATATATTCCGAAATGAGGCAGACAAAATGATAGAAAAATCACAGGACATGAGAACAATGAGAGAGGGGAAAAAAGACCAAAAGAAGAAAGAAATGGAAGGATGAACTGGAAAGTGTTGGAGAAGAAAAAAAGCACACTCAAACACTTAACACAATGAAATACAGAAGAAGAGTGTCATTCCCCATTTATACATTTCTCACCCTTCTGAACAAAATGGCTGGGAGAGGGCATGTGATTGGCTATGCCCAAATGCCCTCCTCATCGTCCTATTGGTGGAAAATGAGTGCAGGTTTAATCCAAGGCAGCATGGGATTAAAGAAAGAAGTTATTAGTGGGTGAGAGCAGGTCATTTGATGCACTGAAATTTCTTAAGTGACCAATTTTCGAATTTTACGAACACTCAGCGAGGAGCAGCAGAGTTTTTCCCATGCAGTGAAAAAAAACCCTGAATAGTTATAAATAAGAGTTAGACAATGCTCCCATTGATTTGGTGATTAGTTAGCCATTGAACCAAAGTGAAACAGCATTAAAAGCAACAGGTTTTACCCCAAAAAAGTGGTGGCTATGCTGCAACAAGAATTGAAACCATAGCAGCATTAGCTTGAAATTAGTAACACACGTGGCCTCTATCCCATCTGTCCTGGATGGCTGTGGAAAATACCTGTAATGAATGCTGTCTGAGGTCCCTGTTGGTCCCAGTTCTGCAGTCGGCACGTTTAGGTGATAACAGTGTGATCGGGGAGGTTTGGAGCGGGCTCAGGTGTTGATGTGTGAGGGGGTTCTTATTTGAGTTGGAAATATGTAAGTGAGAAATGAAGATCACAGGAAAATGTGAGCTAAAAGACAATAAATAGGGTTTGCGATGGGGGAGACGCCCTGGGATAGCTTTATAGCAGATTTCTGTGTGAACATGGGAGACTGTGTGTATAGACAGAGTTCCAATGAGCTCACATACACACATATGTAGGTAGTTGGGAATATCAGTACATGTGTCGAGGCCTGGGAGGAGTGTTGTTGATTGATGCGTTTCTTTCAGCATGTGAATTAGGATGTAGCACTTGAACTGGATTACTCCAGGAGTCCATGGACAGGTATGACACACTGCGTTTAACGCATCAAGTCATGTCATAACAACCAGTTGGATTTGTGCTTCCTGGGAGAGCTAGGACAGAAGAATGCAACAGGCTGTCCTTTCTCTTTGAAATTTCACTTTCTATTCATCCTTTATCATGTCAATTCTTTCCCTTTTCTCTCCTTATGAACTAATTCCTGTTGGACAGCCATCCAGAGGAGAGGCTTAAGGCAAAGGAATTCAACATTTAAAAGCAACAAAGAACAAAGCCAGTTAAATCTTCCAGAATCATCCTGTGTGCCGGAACTATTCCAAGAAAAACACTCAGGGATGTGTGTGTGCGTGCACATTCATGAATGAGAAAATGTGCGGTTTTTTTTTTGGGGTGACCCAATATGAAATATTACACAAATTGGAGCTGAGGATGCTGTGCCTTATTGGATATGAAATATGTAATTTCCTGTTGTTTACGCTTGATTATAATGGCTTTTTTTATAAATCAGGATATAGCCTTTAGGGGTAAATCGGATGGAGTGAAAGAAAGAAAGAAAGTTTCAGTGTAACTTCTGTGATTTTTTTAACCCGTTTTATGGTGATGTGAAAGTTAAGCACATTCACTTAAGTGAACTTGTCTCATCAGGCTACACATAATTTAAAGGCATAATTCATATCCTTAGCATAAATGGCATGGGATTTAGGATTAGGGTTTGTTTAAATCACTTAACCTAAGTATGATCAATCATTAAACCCCACTGAAAAAAGTAAAGGATAAAGAATGTTCAAAGTGGTTCTGTAAAGTGCACTCTGATTGACTCACCTGATCTGGAGAGGGTTTGTGATTGGTCTGGTCAGAATTGGAGGCCTTGAGGTGGTCATCCTCATAGTTATCAGCTATTAACTTCATGCGGTTCTGCGTCTGTAAAAGATACAGCTCATTGTAAACTACTGCCAAAACACACAAGTACAGACACACTTTTTCCCCATCATTTCAAAATGAGCCCAGTCTGACTCTAAGCCTGGTAGTCTTGGGGCTTGAGTTATCAAATCTCCATCTCAGCCCATGCTGTTAGGAGTGGAAATTTTATCTGTATGAATTCAATTACAAGCATTATAAGCAGTGATTCTGATATTCGTTTTGATAGACAGAGTATTACTTCAAGCCCTACTGCGAGAGGGGATCACAGCATATTCACGCAAGTTTCAGCTGGAATGAATTTGAGCGGAGATCGGTGGAGATCTTTTAAACCCAGAGGAGAAGGGTGTGAAAAAGCAATAACAGAGACAGTGAGAAAAGAGCCGAGTTGTAGAGAATAGAGAACAAAACACTAGCTTCTCTCAAATATAAACACATATGCAAACTCACCTCCCTGCTTGATACAGATTCAAGCCTCCACATGTTCAAACCATTGCACAGATTTAACAAGCGCCCCAAGGTTTCCGTGTCTGTGCACCTCTTGGATTAGAAATGCTCTAATTTGTTTGAGACCAGGCTGAGCATACATGCTTTGACAAACTCAGCTGTGGTGCTCATGTGGGCGGCATGAGTTTGAATACAGCATGCAACAATTAGAGATAAAACAAACATTTTTCACATTTTGTGTTTTACATTAGAAATTGACATTTGGAACATGAGCGTATATAAATGATAACAGGAATGTCATATTTTAGGGTGAAATATCTCTGCAAACGAGTTGGGGTCAATGTAATGAAGCCTTATCGGATATCATCCTCAGTTTTCGTTAAATACAGCTCACTTGAATTGACATCTATGGCAGGAATAAGGAAAAATGCACATGATTACTTCTGGCAAGCCGACCATCACAACTGACTCCACCACCGCGCAGGGATGAAATGAATCAATATGACATTACGTTCAAACAAAAGTGGACACACACCCTGCCCTTCTGGATTCTTAGGCTTGTTTCCCGGCTGCTCCCTGACCAGAATGTGATGGTTGGGCTCCTTCTGTTTGGTTTTCTCACCCTCTTCCCTCCACCTCCCGCACTCCCAATTTTTCTCTCCTATCCTCCCCTCTGTTACAGTAATGAACAATGTTAACCAACCATGGGGACACCATTGGTTTAAATGGGCCAGATAAACCAGTCTTTGTGCATGTTTGGGTCATGTCACCGCAAGTGGCCTAGGTAAGAATTAGTATCTTAAAAGGACAGTCCACAGTAAAATTTTAATTATGTCATCATTTATGCAACCTCATGATATTCCAAACCTGTATGGCTTGCTTTGCTAGGTGGAAGTTTTTTTGAAAAGTCACAGGGGTCCAATGTTCTTTTGGACCCCACTCACTTTAATTATATGAACAAAACAATTGAAACATTCTTTAAAATATCTTCTCCTGATCTCAAAAGAAGAAACAAAGTCATATAGGTTTGAGAAAATGCACAGAAAACAGACATCAGCATTATACCCACAAGGCACGATGCCTCTGGTTGCCTCGATTTCTTGTGTAGGCACGACTAGTTCTTTACCTGTTAACAAGCCACTTAGTCAGAGGTTAAATAAAAATGTTGAACAAACAACCTCTGAGCAGCTCTTAGACACCTTGTACTCAACGACCTCTTAGTTTTTCACTCTGCCCCACAGAAGGCAGCAGTCAGCATGGAGGAGGAGAAGAAGACCAGAGGCCGAGACGCTACGAGGGGAAGCTATTATAGCCCCTGGAAAAAAACCCGCAACATTTTAGATCAACTGTCACTACCTCACAAGGAAGAAAATACCCCATTCGAGACAATTTGTTCCACATGCTCAGTGGGTTAGTGCAAAGGATTTAGGGTTCGGAAAGTCAGGTTTAAGCTCTCTAGCTTGTAGCATGTATATCCTGGTATAGACCTACAGAAAGCATAAAAGTTATCATGATAGAGACAAATGTAGAAGAGGAGGGAAAAACATTAGACATACCTAGATTTCCCAGCGTGAACATGCATTGTTCATTTCCTCTCTTGAAAAATTGGAAAAAAAAACATATATTAGAAAAAAGCAAAAGAAAAAAAAACCCCTGTAAAAACAAACAGTTTGCCTTAAAGCTGTAAGATTTCAGGGTTTGGGGGCCACAGAGCACCTACAGATGACTCTGGCCACTGGAGAGAGAGAAAATAATTTGCAAAGCAAAAGAGAGAATGAGAAAGAGAGGGAGTTGGTATTTGCTCATTTGCCGGCTCATGAGTGAAGTGGTTTTCGATACCGACCGAGTTTAGTGGGGCACAGGGACTCATAAAATGTTTATTAAACTGCACTGGGGAAATCTTTGCTCATAGGTTTGTACAATCGAACAAGTGTGTATATGGGCACTGGGGCGCAATTTTGTTTCTGACATTGTGACTGACTCAAGGAACAGTTCGCCAAAAAAACATTTATTCACCTTCTTGTGTTCCAAACTGTATGACTTACTTTTATTGCATGAACAAACATCCATCAAAATATCTTCTTTTGTGTTCTGCAGATGAAAGTCAATAGGGTTCAAAATCTAAAAAGCAGGACATTTTTCAAGAAATTCTCTTTTTTGTGTTCCATAGAAGATTATACATGATTTTATGGGGAACTATGCCTTTAAATTTTTGTCATTTCCTCACACAAAGTTATTGAATAATTTCAGGAGACTTGTATTATAGTTGTTTGGTTTAATTTTGTTGGCCTTTTACAAACTTGACAGCAAGTATTGAAAAAAGCAACGTGAATATTCTTCCAAACATCTCCATTTTGGGTTCCAACAGTCAGGGAAAAAAAGTCTATCATTTTTCATTCAGTCAAACTGAGAAACGTTCTCAGGGTTAATAAAATGATTTATGAGGCAATACTGCAAATCTGCCACAATTTTCCTAAAACATGCCAGAGTTACTTAAACATCACTAAGCAGAGTTCCCTCTACCTCCCCTCAGGCTGACCCGCTCTAACTTGAGAATGAAAACAAGGAGATGATTTTAAAAAATGCTCAAGCTCATGTTTTTGTTTTGAGAACAGGTGAGGGGTGTTGTTGCCACTCTCCAAGCGGAAGAGATAAAGGAGATAAACTCGAACCGAAGGGGAGAACGAGAGAGAGGAGACAAATTGCTACAAATGTCCATGTGTGCCCTTCGACCCTTGTTCATGATCTCGCCAATGACATCATGTACCGTACATTACTAGGAGCCACTATACCTCCTGGATTTACTTTGGCAGAGCATCCAACCTTTACACCAATCCAAAAGACGTGCCTTAAAAACCACGGACAATGGAAGGCAAGGAGGTAGGAATCTCAAAGATGTTGAGGGGGTCCACAGGGAGGTGTTTGTGTATACATGAGGAAAGAGGGAGGTGCGGGTGTACGTTTGTGGAAACCGGATCTCCTCAAAGGGCCGGAGGGGTTCTGAAGAGCCGATCCCAGATGGTTATAGAACAGGGAGGTACACTCCAAACTTAACAGCTCATATGTGAGCCATAAAGCAAAAAAGAAAGGAAAGGTGGCCGGTGCTGGAAAAAAGAGGAGATGGTGGTGGACAAAACGGGCTTGAGTCAGAGACAATGAATTGGAACAGAAGGTACTGGGCAAGGGGAGAAATGGGGAGGTTGGGAAGGAATGTAAAATGGGAAAACAAAATGTTCAATCTAGCAGGTTAACAAGCAGATGGATAAGCAAGAGCCTGTTAAGAAGCCCTCCCTTACATCCATGTGTAATAAAATTGACCATGAAACCAGATCCTTGTCTGAGTGGCTTATGGCAAGGGAACGGTTGTGTGTGTGTGTGTGTGTGTGTGTGTGTGTGTGTGTCGGGGGTTCAGGAATCCAGCACATGGGGCTCTGCTTCTCTACTTTCCTCCTTGTTCCAAGACCTCACTTTCCTCAAAATTCCTTCAGCTACAGGCAGTGATATGGACCTGATAAAGCAGAGCGGATGGGGGACGCACACTGAGCCCCGTTGCTTGAGTGCACTGCACCATTTACAAAAACGCAATACAACTCCTCAAGTTACTGCCACCAGCACAAAAATTCACAAAGCATGAAGCTGGAATGCTTCTAAATGCCACACTTTCCTGTTCTTTCTACTTCCCTTATCCGTCTTAGCATTTCCATCTTTTTGTCCTGCATACCTTGATTGCTTGTTTGGATTTTTTCTCTCCTTCTCTCACACATTCACTTTCTCTCTCTTTCTCTGCTCTTATGATAATTGTCAGGAATGCTGACCTCAATTCTTTGGTTTCCGTCCCAACTGGAGAGCTCATTTACTCACTTAATCTAATCATTTTCACAATTATTCTACTTCTCCGCCATTATCATTTTTCTTGTCCACTTCCACCCTCCCCCTGTCTATTGCAACTCAAAAAATGCTGACGCGCTGCCAAAAAAGGGGACAAAAATTGAACATTCGAAAAAGCACAGACTCACAATTCTCTGTTGTTGCTCAGAATTCAGAGCGATATCAAAGGCCTTTTTGTCAAGCTCATAATTGGGGTCACGGAAGTAAAACAAAATAACGGGAGCCTTTCCTAAACTTCCAGAGTGAAGTGACCTTTCCACAGCACCCCGTGACCTCTAGAGTTCACAACCTCAATCTATTTCCTCTACATCCCACCTTTCCACGCCTTGCAAAGTTTATTTTTAGTTTCAGACATAAAAAAATACATAATATTGTGTATACACAATGCAAAAATTTTACTATACTGGCAAGACTAAAACATCCTGACTGAATAAGCATAGACTCACTGCTTGGAAAAGCTGGAAGAGGACTGGGAAAGTTGCCAGATATATGACATCCCCAAACTTAAAGCTACATCTAAGTTGACAATCAAAAGTTTCACACGTCAAGGTTTCCTTGGAATGGAAAGCAGTAGCTTAAACCAAAGGACAGCCTGGACAGCTCAGTGAGCAGACCAGCAGACTTTGAATCTGAGGCTTCTGGGTTTTCAATTGCACATATTTAATGTGTGTCAAAGTTCTCAATCACAATTATAACATAATGACTATAAAATTGCGTAATAGATGGGGAAGCATTTAGTATTTCAAATCATGTTTTGTCTTTGCAACAGGCATGACTCCTAAACTTTTTATTACACTGAGTAATGATTGTAATACATAGATTAAACAATCGATCTGTGTAAGAAACCGAACATTTGAACCAGGTCACGGACAAGAATCAGACTTTCCCGTTTGGATTACAGGCAATATTGCTGTAAATAATGTTCAGTTTCATGCACAAACTGATTGTTTCACTTCATAAGACCTCAATATATCATCGAGCCACAGATATACATGTTTTGTTGGCTAATATGCTTTTATTCTCTCAAAGTCACAGTAGCTGTTGACTTTTGCATTTTATGAATCACCAAAGACCATGATTTCAGCTAATAATCTTTACTGTTATACTGAAAAAAAACTGCCAAAAATGTCCATTTTTTCCATGGAAATATTCAAAGTGTAATGGTTAACTATATAGAGTATTGATGTGAAAAGTATAAAGTTTGATGTAAATATAACTGCTTTTATGCAAAGGTTAAAACAAAACACTTTCACTACTTTTGGCTCATATAACATAAATGCAACAAAACAAGCATCTTCCACTATAAACATAGGAAAATTCCAATAAAATTATGAATATTTACAGGATACTGCACTAATATAAGGTTTCCACTGTCGACTATTGAACCTTACTTTGGTTTTGTGCACTTTGATGTTTGATGTTGCTGCCCTTTACTACTTTAAACAATGAACATTAGAATAATGTGATTGAGGATGAAAAGAAAGTCACAAATAGTCAAGAAGAAAGAGTTTAGATCTCTGTCATGGTCTTTTTTCAAATGATTAAAAGTAATTACTAAGTCTCAGAAGTCGCTAAAGAGGCCAAGACATCAAAAGCAAAGATAACACAAAAATACAGTCCCAGATCCCTGCATGAATAACAGTTGCTGAGATAAGCTCCTTGGACAAGCATGACAGAAAGGATTCTACAGTGCTCCCATGATTGTGAGCTGCAGTGCTTCCAGTGTTAGAGGTCTGGGATTATAATCGAACAGAGCAGATAACTGGGAAATAGGTGGAAACAGAATGGTCTCTCTGTTCTGGTAGCCCAGAGGGAAGCAAACAGACTTCTTTGCTCAGTTAGAACAGCTCTTTCTCTCTCTCTCTCTCTCTCTCTCTCTCTCTCTCTTGTACCATATATACAGTACACCAAATAAGAAGGGGTGGGTGGTAATTGGGAAAATTTACAAACTGGTTAATATTTCCTTCAAATAATATAAAAACAATTGCATTACATTTAATATTTTTAGATTTCTACATTATTTGATGGAAATATGAGTGGTTGTGGAGGATAAAAGCCAATTGTAAAAATATGAATGGGAGAAATCATAACATTTAATATGGTGGCATAAAAAAGCGAATTGCCTTGATGACTTTCTGTAAAACAGTGGGGGGAAAATTTCTATAGTTTTACAAATTTTTGTGTGTGTGGTTTTAGCTAAAAAGGCAAATTTACTGTATGAAACCATTGTTGTCAAATTATATTAATGACTTTAAATGTTATTAAAATGAAATCTTACAGTTTTGGAGATTTCAGACTTTGTTCATTCAAAAAGAACAGTGAACTGACTTGCCTAAATAAAGGAACTAAGCATGTTGTTATGCAATCATAGGGATTTTTGTAATGTACTAAATTTCAATATCTGACAGCCAAGAAAAGCTGCATAATTTGAGGTATCGTTTCTGCCTGTTGAATAAACATGAAGGATGAGATAAGCACCAAAGTTTGATACTTAGGATTAGAGGTTTGCTTAAATCACAAATTGTGAGCAATAGTAATAGTGATGCTTGGATTAGAAAATACCACTAATCACACCAGAAAAACAATGAGCAAAGCTTTAGAAATGATCTTAATTTTAACAAAACAATTATGTGTAACTGGCTAGGAACTGAAGAGGTGAAGAAACCCAGGTCATCATTCTGACAGGACAGAAGAGCCAGAAATGGGAATAAAGGAAAAGAGAGGACAGTCTCCCACCCTGATTAGAAATCACTACTAAAACAGCACTTTCAGTGAATGCAGAAAGCAAAGTTTTACCAACTACAATTAGTGATGTTAAGGCAAAACCCTGTAATAATAAAGCTGCCAAGTCTTCACGGCTTGCCAAAGGGGCACAGAACGTCCTAAAAAAATTCATTTGTCTGACCGAATAATAACAACATAGTAAAATGTTCTCCACAATCGGAGATGCAGTGGAAAATCTCAATTTCCTCTTCTCCACAACGTCACACGTTGAACGAGCTGGACACCCACAGGCCTTATTCAAACAGCCATTTAGCGGCTTGTGTTTTGAGGTCTCGTGTTCCAAAAACACAGCAACTTTTTCTTAAACGAGCAGCGAGAGTTGCATCCGATCCAAGACAAATCTAGCACGGATGGGCCCGTGAGCCACGAACTCCATTCGCATGGCCCCCTCAGCTCAAGCTCTCTGACGTCTGCAAGACCTTCAGCAAAACAAGATCCTGTAATGACTTGAACGCTTGTTGATGTTGGTGTTCGTGTGAGCCCTTTTTCTGGATTTCTTTCCCCTATCCCTCCCTTGTCATTGGCTGCAAAACGCTCTAATTTAAGCTCTGTGATCACTTTGGCCACAGTGGGGACATAAGGAACCCAGAGCTCAGCCTTTGCAACAAAACATCAGCATTTTGAACCCAATGAAGGTACGCTTTCAAACACATGCATACAGTGGCCTTGGCAAGGACTTGCCGCTTTCGCATTTTAAGTTTATTCGTGGGTAGCTGCAAGACAAAACCATTTTATTCCTCTGAGGGGTGCCCAAAACCACGGCTCTGCTGAGAACAGCAGGCCTGGAGCCCTTTACTGAATTGGCATCTCAGTCCATCCCGATGCCCGCGTCGCCCTGAAGCCATGTGAGGACAGCGACTCTGGCGGGGCCTTGCGGAGGCACTGTAGCAGGTAATGAGAGAAAGGCCCAAATCCGCAGTTTGTGAGGGGATGGAATTACCGACGCCATTCCAGGACTTGTGGAAACTAACACTAACACTCAATCTGCGGTTACAGAACTGCAACGAGACTTTTTAACACTGTCCCAGAGGACCAGCAAACTGTAATTGGTCTGAATCACTTCGGGTCATCTCCTTAAGAAGCGGATGGGGTTAGTCATGAGATACACTGGTTACAAACAAACGAGAGACCAAAACTGCAACTCTAGTCCTTGGAAAGCACAAAAGAATAATGAAGCTTAACAAAATTGTCAGGTTAAATATTGTTTCCCTCCATACGTCTTGATTTTCTAACATAGACACACGCAGACGCCTGGACAAATTGGACTCTGGAGGTCTACAGAGGGAAAGGGTGAGTCGGACACTTTGGCACATCTTCAATCTCTGAATATAGACTAAAATACACATTCAGTTGACCAATGTCTCTCTCTCTATATCTGAAAGAGTCAACATGTCAGTGCAGCCACACTTCATTACACACACACTCGATATCCTCATCTCCAAAAAGGTCGAGTGCGGTGTTGACGCGGTGTTCTCTCTCTCTCTCTCTCTCTCTCTCTCTCTCTCTCTCTCTCTCTCTCTCTCTCTCTCTCTCTCTCTCTCTCTCTCTCTCTCACACACACACACACACACACACACACACACACACACACACACACACAGGTGACTTACAATGGAAGTACAATGATAACTTAAACCTTGACCTTTGTGTACAAGCAAGGATGAAAAAAGTATTAAAAGTGCAGTACTAAATCAATACTAATTACTCAATGCATTTTCTACGGTGGCCCAGTGGTGCACAACACAACGACATTAAAAAAGCAAACATAAGCTCACAACACAACGACATTAAGCCACAACACAAATACATTAACCCACAACACAAATACATTAAGCCACAACACAACGAAATTCTCACAACACAACGAAATTCTCACAACACAACGAAATTCTCACAACACAACGAAATTCTCAAAACACAACGAAATTAAGCCACAACACAAATACATTAAGCCACAACACAACGAAATTAAGCCACAACACAACGGAAGTGCTCCCGACCACTAGGGGGCAGTGTTGAAAGTTAAACACCGATATTTCATCGAGACATATGTGTAACTTAATATGTGTAATCGATTTTTAAATGAAAAACGTGTTTTTATGAAATGTTTTGATATCCTGATAATCTTAATGTATCGATTCATGAATCGAGCAAAAAATAAATTGATAATATTTTTAATTTGGACCGTTTAGCTCTGCTTTTGTACACAATGTTTTTCCTCAGGGGGCTTATTTAAATCCGGTGCTGTGCGGGAATCCATTTCTCTTTCCGTAGAGCTTTCAAATTGACAAGAGGAGAAGATTTTTCATCTTACAAGAACTTCCCCTGATGACTGTAAATTAATTTCATCGCGCGGAGAAGGGCATTAAACGTTTCAAGTTAAGGTTACATCAACAACTTTAGGGTGAGTATTGTTCTATCGTCTTCTAGCAAATCTAGCTAATAAGGCTGGATAACGCTGCTGCACTGACTTGATCAGCTCAAAAATAGCAGGGCTAAGTTAGAGTTTAGCTTTAAACTCCGTCCACCTCATCTTTTTATAACTCGTAAGAGATAGTAGAAATAACAGCAGGAATCCCGCTAATCCACGTTGATAGGTGTTTGGTGTGATAGGAACTTCTTCACTTGATATAAAGTATTTTAAATACTGTTGCCATTTTTAGATTGCCATGTATCGTAATAAATCTTAAAGGACCGTTCACACCAAACTATAAAGAAAACGATTAAGATATTTAGTTTTAAAAATCGTTCTCACTATTTAAAAAAAAGAGTCCACACCACAGCTATAATGATAAAGACATAGAGAAACAATATCATTGGAATCACTTTAAGAACTATTTTTTTCCAGCTGATGAACGATTAAAAACATTGACAGCCAATCAGAATCCTGCTATAACGAGCTCGAGAATGTAAAGCAGCAGACGAGCCTGGCGCGCTTAGAATAAACAGATTAACGTTATATCATTCGCTGCTGTGGACTCTATCGTTATCTTAATAGTTATCATTCATTGTGTGAACGGGGCTTTAGTCTGACAGTTATTGTTATATTTTCAAATTGTATTATCTGTAAACTGAAGCTTGAATTAATTGTTCACATTTATATAGCAGTTTTCCAGGGATCCCCAACACAAGCATGATAAAGCTATTCAGTAAAAAGCAAAAAAAAATCAGAAATGGTTAAGAGAGATAGGGACATCCTTTGAAATATTACTGTTGTCTTTACAGTCTATTGGCATGTTTTTAACATTATATAAAATATTAATTATTTGTCATAATTTATTTTAAATATAGAGTAACTTACAATGTAATAATTTAAAATGCAACTGAAAGTAATTCAAAATGTATCTGAAATCAATTAAATATGTAAACCAATGTTATTATCTTCACAGATTGTTTTAAGGGACTCCCATCCATACTGTTGCAGCACTGTAGCAGACAGCACACTATTCAGAACTGAGAATCAGTGCAGTTCCTCCTGTATAGAGCTGCACTGAAGGGAGCAGAGCTGGCACAAACCTAGAACAATGGTAAGTAAGAGAATTATCAAATTCTTTAATGTATGACATAATTAATAAACTTTGATTAATAATTTTAACACGCCCCATTGGTATGCCTAAAGAGTCAAGCCAGGTCCTGTCAGTGGGATGGTGGTCCTGTTTCCAAGAGAGGAAACTCGCTGAGTGTTTAAGGTAGGAGTAAAGTGTCTAATATTGATATTGATCATCTTTTCATATCTTGCTTTTATTCATAATGTATAACATGCCTATTTGATTAGCCCTAACAGAAAAAAGACAAAAACACAATCATAATGATTATGGCTCTATTCATTATGCATGCAACTTGTAATGATGGTGGAAATTTTTTATTTTTCTTAATGGTCAATGTACACTATACCTTTGTTTTTCATCTCAGGAGAATGTTTACATTGATGTCACCAGTGATCTGCCTGACCTATCAGTCCTCCAAGTGGCAGAAGTGTTATAAATATAGTAGTGTTACAAAAATATAGTAACACACCATTACACCGTCATAGTTATTAGTATTTGTATTTTACATAACGATTAAAACTGTATCAAAGTTTCAAAAATTTAAGTGTGGATATTTACATGTTTACATTACACTGGTGAGCAAGAAAACATATTAAAGTTACATATATTTGCACTTACATAATATTTAATTTACATTTTTTATTGTAGTCTGTACAAATAAAACCAAATGAATCCATTCCAAGTTTTTTGTGTAAGGCCAGATCTCTCTGTGGAAGATCGACTGAAAGGTGGACCATGAAGAGGGGGAACTCATCGAAGGGCTGCAGAGACTGACACTGTCAAAATAAATGTTAAATAATTATGATACATGCATGTAACGTGTGCATCAAAAAGTGAAAATAAATATAACATTTTCTTTCTCTGTCACAAACAATACAATATCAATATTTACCATTGCATTGCTTGTTATTCCAACTTCTCTCCTCGCTTTAGCTGTCCTTGCTCTGGTCACACGAACCATGTGGAATGCAGGTTCAATAACTCTCCAAAAGGCCATTAAATGGATCTACTTCTAAAAAATCTAGATTGGATGAGACATGTTTTCAGAAAATACACACCAAACAATGTAAAAAGTTTGTTTGCCTACACTGAACCTGAAGGATACATAAAATGTATAATGTATTGACATACAAGTGGAAAAAAGGTAGGTCTGTAAAAAGTTTTTAGCTGGGGTTTTAGCTTATTCTCCCTCGTGTCATTCTAAACTGTTCTGAATTTATTCTGTGGGGTCTATCTAGATAGCTGACTGACGGTAACATTATTTACAACATTTCTGTATGCCAATGAACAAAGCAAGCCATGTGGGTTTACAGCGACATAATGTTGAATATATGATGACAGCTTTATTTTTGGGTTAATCATCTATTAACACGTATTGCCTTGATCCACGGAAGAGGTTTTTTAAACAAACAGGCAACCACAACGACAAAAAATAAATAATGACAATTAAAAAATTCACAATAGGCCTACATTGTGCTCGTTAATATAGTAATAAAGGTTTAGATCTTACCTAGTGTAGATTCGCATGCTGTTGTCATTCTTGAAGAGGCGCCTGCAGACTGAAGTATCAGAAGTGATGTTGAAATCCTTAAATCTTACATTACTAATTTGAATCCACTTATTTCGAGTTTCTGCATCCAGTGGAGGAGTGTGAAAAACCTTTGAGGAGCCTCACAAAACGGGTCGCAGCAATAGCTGTGTAAACCACCCTCACAGATGTTTATGGAACTCTTCATTAAATAATTATATTGCTGTGGTATACTTAATTTGTTGTATTATAGCAAAATGTATAAACATGATTTAATATTCATCGTTTATGGATAAAAGTTTGCAGCTGGTAATGCACTCACACTACGGCAGAATAAAGACAGGAACCTTTTATTCGCACTGAGATTTCACAGGAAATACGTAGTCTATTGCCCGTTTCTGCAGACCAACTGCCCCCTGGTGGTCGGGAGCATTTCCGTTGTGTTGTGGCTTAATGTATTTGTGTTGTGAGAATTTCGTTGTGTTGTGAGAATTTCGTTGTGTTGTGAGAATTTCGTTGTGTTGTGGGTTAATGTCTTTGTGTTGTGGCTTAATGTATTTGTGTTGTGGCTTAATGTCGTTGTGTTGTGAGCTTATGTGTGCTTTTTTAATGTCGTTGTGTTGTGTACCACTGGGCCACCGTACTTTTCAAATGCTCACATGCATATATATATATATATATATATATATATATATATATATATATATATATATACACACACACACACACACAGTACAGACCAAAAGTTTGGAAACATTACTATTTTTAATGTTTTTGAAAGAAGTTTCTTCTGCTCATCAAGCCTGCATTTATTTGATCAAAAATACAGAAAAACCAGTAATATTGTGAAATATTATTACAACTTAAAATAATAGTTTTCTATTTGAATATACTTTAAAAAATAATTTATTCCTGTGATGCAAAGCTGAATTTTCAGCATCATTACTCCAGCCTTCAGTGTCACATGTCACATCCAGTCTATCACATGGTCATTTAGAAATCATTCTAATATTCTGATTTATTATGAGTGTTGGAAACAGTTCTGCTGTCTAATATATTTGAGGAATAAAAGGTTAAAAAGAACTGCATTTATTCAAAATAAAATAAAAATTCTAATAATATATATTCTAATAATATATTTTCTTTACTATCACTTTTTATCAATTTAACACATCCTTGCTGAATAAAATTATTGATTTTTTATTAAAAAAAAAGAAAGAAAAAAAATTACTGACCCCAAATTACTGACCAGTAGTTTATATTGTTATTACAAAATATTTATATTTTAAAAACATAGCTTCTTTTTTTTTTTTTTACTTTTTATTCATCAAAGTATCCTAAAAAAGTATCACATGTTCTGAAAAAATATTAAGCAGCAGAACTGTTTCCAACTTTGATAATGAATCATCATATTAGAATAATTTCTAAAGGATCATGTGATAATGATCCTAAAAATTCAGCTTTGCATCACAGAAATAAATGATCATTTAAAGTATAATAAATTTAAAAACAATTATTTTAAATTGTAATAATATATCACAATATTACATTTTTTTTCTGTATTTTTGATCAAATAAATGCAGGCTTGATGAGCAGAAGAAACTTCTTTCAAAAACATTAAAAATAGTAATGTTTCCAAACTTTTGGTCTGTACTGTATATATATATATAGAGCTAAATCTTCTAATTTTGCTGTAAAACTATGTAAAATAAATCTGATCTGTCAACAAAATCTACTTTAAAACATCATCATGTAGAAGAAAATTAAAGGTGACCCCATGAAAAGGAGTCTTAATGTCATGTAGCTTTAAAGCAGCATATCATGGGTTACTTTAAAGACCATCCTTCTATTTCCAACAGTACATTATGTTGCAGTGTTTTTTTTTAGGTTATGGTAAGATGTTACTCTGCACTATGCACGGTTAAAATATAGGAGTGCATTCATTAAAAATGGCAAAAAGAATTATGAAATTTCACTAGTAGTGCTATCGACTACTGACTACCTAACATACTCCAGTCCCCCCATAACACTCTCACTGACATAAGAAAACCCAAATACACGTTCATACGCATACATGTCCGTTGACATACAGTTAACAGGGGAAAAGGCAGGAAGTCTCTGCTGAGATCCATCAGGAGGCTGAGAATTATGATGGAGGAGGGGTTGGATTCAGGGGCGGTGACCACACTAACCATTCTACACCTTTCCACAGCACACAGAGAGCTCACTGTGCATGAGCAGAGCCTCTCACAGCCACTGAGGTGTCGTAAAGATTTCAAATTTGAGCAGCCAGATGATTAATGGTCTGAATCATGCTCCATGATAATGGCGTGGATTAATGCAGCCTCTTCAGACCGCGCAGGGGCAAGGATGATAAATATGAGGACTTATCAAATATTTTCTGGATGCCTCGTGCAGGTGGGAGTGTTTTCTGTGGGGTCGGAGCCAGGACTGCTTTTAGAAAGGCGAGGTTGGGTGTGGGGAGCTCAAATGGTCTGCGGTGGAGGTTTTGGTCGCCCTCCCTCGTCGGCTTCTGTTCTTGTGCTAATAACATGCAATATTTCAGCACTATGTATACTGTGCACAGTATGCAAATATCCTGTATGAAAGGCAAAATGTACAGTATAAAAGACTGTGCATGACCTCATATAATATTCCTAATTTGATGAATGGATCAGAATCAGATTTTTAACATCTCATA
Source organism: Carassius carassius (assembly GCF_963082965.1). Classification (NCBI taxonomy): domain Eukaryota; kingdom Metazoa; phylum Chordata; class Actinopteri; order Cypriniformes; family Cyprinidae; genus Carassius; species Carassius carassius. The sequence goes on along the minus strand of NC_081776.1, from coordinate 4,952,447 downwards.
TTTCACTTGTTATTTGATTGGACTGTGAAGACACAAAATTGAACTAGTCATGAAAAATAACGTTGGATGCAACTTGCTATATTCAGGCAAACTTTTGAGGTCATGTGACAAATGTTTATATCTCTATCCATATATACACACACATCGCTTCTATAAATATACAAATATTTGCTAAATACAAAAAATGTTTTCTTTTTTATTAAATGCTTAAAACATAAAGCAATCTGAAAAATTGGCTATACGATTAAAAGTTGAAAAACAAAAGAAAAGTAAAAGAAATATAGATAAATAGATTAAAATTAAATAAAAAAAAAAAAATTACATACACAAATTGTTGGGTACATCTAGAATAAAAAAATTCTATAGATCAATCCAATGCCAATGCCATCCAATGCCAAATCATACAGATGACCCTGACGAAAGATCTAGTTTACTGCTAAATTTCAACACGTAAATATATCTTAAATGTAACTACAAACAAAATTAAGAGTGAAAAAAGTCAAATGGAACAATTTCCCTCATCCCTAACATTTGAACATACATTATCAGCCAAAACATCAGCCACACTTGACTAAATTTAGATTTTCATGATCATAAAATCCAAAAATAATCTTGATTTGATTGGGCAAAATTCAGCACAGTGCAGGGTAAGCTATTAATATTTCTGGTGTATTTTTCCAGAAGAGTGAGTTTGTGTACATGTGCATATAGTGAAGAATGACTTTTGAAGGCAGTGTATAAGTTCTGATCTTTCCTTATCCAGCTCTCCTGAAGCAGCAGTAGAAACCACCCTCCTTCCACAGCTAATTGTACCATCAGTGAACCATGTGATGGCAGCGGGGAGCAGTTCTCACTCTGCCGTTTAATCTGCGGCCTGCAAATATGCACAGGACAACTCTTAAAAACCCACTCCTGTGCTCCACAGTGACATGCCATTCCACTCTCTCAAGTCTGCTAATAAAACTTGGACAGCACATCAGAGCTGGGTGAGATGTCACGGCGCGCAGTGAAGATTTATGGAAGGGGAAGAGATGTGATGGAGAGAACATTTCACTACACCGCCGCTTCAAAAAATGCTCACCAGAAATCAGTCCTATTTTTCACTGTCATCATCACAGAGGCTGACAGACACACAGACGGAGACCAGAGAAGAAAAAGAACAAAACGGAGGAAGAAAAGAACAAAGAGATCATTTTCTCCCTAAAATACATCAGAAATATCTTGAAAATTGATGTATCCCTAAACAAAAACAGATATGGGATGTCTTCTCTCGGCTCTCTCTTCATTAATAAAAACTTCTTTGCTCATTTTCTCTCATCTATGGTTTTTTTTTTTGTTTGTTTTATGTTTCATTCTAGTTCATTTCCTTCGCTCCAAATCTCTGGATCACAGAAACGGCTGTTGATTATGCAGCATTTTGTTAGACATCAAATAGTCCCATCTGCTCGTCTAGAAAATATAATTTAAACATGATGACGGGCTCCATTTATCACACACTAAGTACATCCAAACTTGCTGTAGTGGAATAGAACAAATCAGAAGCCACGTGATTGGCTGAAGTTTCTCAGGAAAACATGCACACTAATTTTTACTTTCAGTACGATATTATACAATGAGTTTTAAAGGTCTTATTAAAAGTCAGTCTGCCCTACTGCAAAATTACAAAATACTGACACAAAAATAAATAAATGACAATTAATAATATGAAAAATATTTCATATTTATTATAAAGAGAGATTAGAAAATTACCAATACCAACTATTTTTAATTCTGAACTGTACGATACATGCCTACATGCAAAATTATTTTGAAATAATTATATATATATATATATATATATATACACACTATAAATGCATTATAAATTCATAAACAAATTCCTTGGCATTATAAAACTTTTACTAAAACAGTACATTAAATATTAAGTATACTTTAGAGACCACCAACAGTCTTTTTTTGGAAACCCTATACTAAAAAATTATTAGAAAAACAATTATTGGTAGAAAGATTTGTTTGAACCTCTAATCAAAGCTGGTTAGGACCAAAAATATCATGGAAGCAATATATTTTGTTGTTCCACATCACTTGACACCATCACACCACAGTTGGTCATGACCTGGTATAAGGCCACACTTTTTTTTTTTTACAAGATTGGACAAGTGTGACCAGGAATTTTCCCTCCTCCAAGCCATTATCAGCCCTGCATCTGTATGCACATCTGTCTCTTCAAAACACGAAAGAAAAATACTCCATTTATGTACCACTATGTCACACTCATCCCCTGTCACTCAAACCCTACGATCCTGATCCCTAACCCTAATCCAGAGGCCGCAACAGTAGACAGCACTCGCCCTTCCCCTGGGCCACGTCAAACTCCTCCGGGCTAGTTACAGCCATCCATTTTCCACAGAACAGAAGTTGCAATCTTAATGATTATAAATGACAAATAATGGCAAGAGACTGCTTGTAATGCTATGAATTAAGAGCGGAAAAACGTGTCCACGAGGGACAGGCAAACTGAGGGTCCTTAACCTTTCCAATGTTGGCTCCTAACTTTGACCCTGAAATAAAGCTGACCAAAAAGACCTGATTTTGGACCACCGCGTGCAACCTTTATCGCTGACCTCAACCATTAGTATGTCAGGAGAACAACCGGCCTCTCACCGGCTCTTAACCAAATTTCCCCTGTCTGTGATTGACAGTGAGCAGGAGGGGGATGCGGGCTGCCCTCCTGATCTCAGGGGTGTGGGTGAGAGCCGAGCCCTAAAGCTATCTGCACTACTGACACCCATTTCCTGTGGAATGCTGCAGCTATGCAACACGCTGATAGCCTGTCATTCAGAGAAACAGCCAGGGAGGGGTGTTTTCCAGCAGCGCGAACGTGTGCCCGTAAGCATGAATGGAGCCAAAGTGAGGATGTGTGTGTTGGTCCTCTTGCTCTTTTTGTTTTTCTGTGGCTGCTGGGTTTTGTATATGCGTGTGGCTGGTTTGTATTGGAAACGAGGATGCTAAATGTGCATGCAGGTTATGAGACTCATCTGGATGAATGGCAGCTACATTGCATTAAACAAAGATTAGAAAATGTAATTTCAGGCTTTCAACTTCAAAATTTGTTTAATTCAATGCCACTTCTTTGTATATTGAAAAAAATGGCATTATAAAACAATGTTCACTCATAGACTGCTAGTAAATTTCACAGATAATTACAAAGAAATTACAAGTAACAAACTGAGTGGAGCAGAATGACTAAAATAATGTTTTCTTCCCAAAGTACAACAATAATCTTTTTTTTATTTACAACTATGCAAAATGTTTTTGTAATTACTTGTGAAATTTGCTAGCAATTTCTGAGGGAAAACTGTATCTACAAGTTTTTTTTTCAGTGCAGTCTGTGTGTGTTTAAACTAGTGTGCATGTATTTGCAGGTGGTTTGTGGGAACCTGGAGGAGGAGTCAAATAATCCTAAAATTGCCCTTCTTGACGGGTCTGCGGCCAGACATCTGTAGCCTGTTTGCATCTCCAAACTTTGGGATGTCATTCCCAACATGTCTCCTCCAGAAATTGTTCTTTAGCCTCTCCTTGAACTGCTAAACAGAACCACGACAGCAAGGTCAGCTGGTTACTGATACTATGAACACACCATCAGGATATCCTGTGCGATCTTGTATTTCTGAGCAATCAAGTCCCTCTTAAAAGAATATTCCAGGTTATTGTCAACTTAACATCTGTGGGCAGCATCTGTCGCAGGCTTTTGACACACAATCATTTTGACTCATCTCTTAAGTCTGTAAGAACAAATAGTTTTTACAGTAAAACACAATGAGAGTCTGAAGGGAGAGAGAGTCAGGGAGTTAAAAAGCAGAAAAGCAAGGCTCCTATTTGGGTTACAACACAATTCCTCAGTGAAACAAAAATGTTTGTTACTTGAGCTGTAAAGTCTAAACTGTTCCTTTGAAGTGGGACTATTTTTTTTATGCTGACGAAAGTCTGGTTAAGCTTCACCAATGTAATTCCTCCGGGTGTGGTTGCAGAATTCCACTAGGAAATTAGGAGGACTGAGGTCTGTGTTCATTTTAGTCTATGGTTTTGCCTCGTGCTTTGGTCTGGGGTGTCGCGTCCAACCTGTTAGTTGTTCTCACCTGCTGTTTGAGCTGATGTACCAGTCTGTCTTTCTCCCTCTTCAGCAGAGCCACTTCATCTTGAGTCATTTTCTTCTTTGAGGACGACAGCTCTAGAAGAGCGATGTTGGCGTCTTTCTCGCTGATGGCTGCCAACAGTGCCTCCTGCCTGTTTGGAGAAGAAAACACACACAGTTAGTATTTAGATGGCTTTGGACAAAGTGATATGTAGCCAAGGATGATGTCCCATACTCGGAATTTGTGCACTGCATTTAACCCATCCAAGTGCACACACACAGCAGTGGGAAGCCATTTTTTCTCCGGTGCCCGGGGACCAGTAGGGGGTTCAGTGCCTTGCTCAAGGGTCTTACCTCAGTCGTGGTACAGAAGGTGGGAGTGAGTGCTGGTCATTCACTCCCCCCACCTACAATCCCTGTCAGTACCGGGACCTGAACCCGCGACCTGAACCCCCGACCTTCAGGTTACAAGTCTGACTCTCTATAACCATTAAGCAAAGACTACACCTTCTACAGACACATCTTATTCATAAAAACAACTTTGATTCCGCACAACAATCCCTAGATCTGTGTTACTCGAACATATGAAACTTGGTCATGGTGCTAGGGTGGTTACCAGGTGAACTGTTCTTTGTTTTTGTTTTTTTTTTTAGCATGCAAATTATGTGGGAAGTTTAGAGATTTAGTAAAATGTTGTGTTTGAGTCTTTTTTGCTTACCCAGGCTGTTTATTTAATCAAAAATACAGTAAAACAAATCAAATGTAAATATTATTATAATTTAAAATAACTATTTTCTATCTGAATATATTTTAAAATGAAATTTATTCCTGTGATGACAAAGCTGAATTGTCATCATCATTACTCCAGTCAGTGTCACATCATCCTTCAGAAATCATTCATGCAAGCTAACATGCGGATCTGATGCTCAAGAAGTATTTTTTGTCAATGTTAAAAACAGTTGAGCTCCTTAATAGTTTTGTGGAAACCGTGATACATTTTTTTCAGGATTCTTTCATTTTCAAAATTTCAAAAGAATAGCATTTATCTGAAATAACATTTTTGTAACATTCTCGATGTCTTTAGTGTCAACTTTGATCATTTTAAAGTGTTCTTTCTGAATAAAATATTTAATTTCTGACCCCTACTGACCCTAAACCTTTGAATTGTAGTATATAAATGATGTAAATAATAAATTCCAGTCATCAGTCAAGTGCAGCTGGTTGAGGGAGTGAGTCCTGTTAGGTCAAAGCTGTGGTAACGGACTGAGAGTGGAGGGTGAGCATCTCATACCGGCAGTTAAGAAGGTCAAAGCCTTGCACATATTGACAAATAGAGGCAGCAAACTGGAGACTGTCTTGGGGTTAGCATTAGCCATGTGTGCTAGAGTCTCAGTGGTGAAGTGTGTGTCAAATACATCCTTCCCGTGCCTCTCTTTCTTTTCCTCCCTCTCATTTACTCGATGAGCACTGATATATACAGAAATTCACTGGATCGATTCCTAAATCTAATGAGCTTCCTCACTGTCTGATGTCCACCTAGACCAGTTTACCTTCTACGGTAACATGCTAACTGAAACGGAACCTCATAAGAGATTGATTTGGAATGCTATATGTAGTTATCAACATAAAATATAGAACTTCTAACATGAAGTGCACAAGTGGAGTGTGGTGTTAGCATGTTGCTAAGCTAACAATGAGATAGCATAAGCATAAATATAGTAAACACAAGTTTTGCGTACAACTTCTTTCTTGACCATTTTCATTAATTCAATGATTTTAAGTATATTTACATTTGACAACAGACTATGTGTGCCAACTGGCCACATATTTGCAAGCTTCCGGAATATCCGTAATGTTGTCCTATAGCAAACTGTGGTACTAGCTAACCCTCTGTCATATATCTAATAACTGTCAACCAGATGCATGCAACTCGAATTTGGCCAGTATAATTGCATCAGAAGCCTTAAAATTTGCACACTTGTTTTATAATGCCACACCTGTATTCTTCTGATGGTAAGGGTGCAACTTTCTATTTTCATCAAGGGCTTATTGCAAATTAGCTTTATCTTTGATCAGTCTCTCAATTGCTGGCAAAGCCTCTCTTTTACTTTCTCTGTTTCGCTGTGTTCTATTCGGTTCCTTGGAGGAACTGACTGACCTGATTCTATCCAGAGTGACATCACAGCTGTAGAAAGAAGCCTGTGTACTTGACAGAAATACACACTCACACTCACTCACACACATACACACACACACACACCATGTGATGCCCATAGGCCTCCATACAACTTTTAATTCTGTCATTTTGACCATCAAAAGGCATGGAGATGTGATATATCCCACAAAGACACGGGCCACCCAGGTCTGTAAAAACCACCGTGTCCTGGCGCAAACTAATAAAATGAAAGCTGGTGATGTTCCAGGAGGCTTCTGAGCACTAACATGTCCTGTCAGAGAGGCCTTTTAATACAGTGACCTCCTGACTAGCCATGCTCATTATGGTCAGGTTCAGACCGCAGGCAGCAGCTGCCCCTGAGGTGAGTCAGTTTACTTTGGGCAAAAAGGAACTTCCCCTTCAGCTCCATAACCTCCCTGCCTGATCCCAATGAGCCCTAGAGTATCTACCCTGCCAAAATGCATGAGGACGGCACTGGCTAAAAATAAAAATCAAAGCAAAAGATGAGGTGAAAACAGAAACCAAGGGAGGGCAGCATTAGGAGAGGCAGATAACAGGAAGTGGAGGGATGTGCGCTGGGATACGTAGGATAAGGAGTCTGAAATGATTGATGAGAACGAAGAATTGCTTTGTGTGTCAAATTTTCCCGTAGCAAGTGTCTCAGATTAATCTTTTAACAAGAATGGTATTTTTCCTCCATGATCTAATCTTTCCCCATTGACTGGGTATGTTGATATCACAAATGGCCACAGGGAGAGAAGAGGCCTCGATCACAGGAGAATGATGACTATAATCGTGACCCACTTTTTCCCTCACTAAAACTCCTGATTTAAGAGGAGGAATAAATATAAAAGGATTAAGTTATATACACTAGCGTTTCTAATGTTTGAGGTCTATATTATGTATCAAAAAATGCATCAATTGTATTAAAATTAAAAATAAATTCAAATAAATAAATAAATGCACCCTTGGTGAGCCTAAGAGGCTTCTTAAAAAAAAATTAAAATAAAATCATAAAACTGTTCAAATACAATTAAAAAAACGACTATATTACCCACTATTCTTGTGTGCTCTGTAGTTTCATTTTATTGTACTGCTAGCTTAGCAAAATGCTAACACCAGAGTCTGCTTGTTAAGTCTGACGTCATTTTCTATGTTTCTCATACAGGCTACATAAATTGCTGCTGAGATAGTATTCTCAATTAAAAAGTGGAGAGACTTGGACACAGAAAAATATTCCTTAAGTCAGGACTTAACAAGCTGATTGGAATCAAAAGCGGAGTACAAAAGCTTTATTTGTGTGGCACATGGATTTGCTGACTAGAGTGCTCCATTTATGCCACTTTCATTTGTGTTAAGCTTGTATTCCTGGTTCTAAAAGAAGGCAAAGCCTCTTATCTGGAGCACAGGGGCACAATGGGCCCCCACACATTTGTTCCGAGAAAGATAGGGAATAGTTCATATTGATCACTAAGAGGTCAAGTGGTCAATCACCTCCTCCCATGATAAAGCCAATCAGAGTGAAGGGAAGCGGCCCATCAATCAATGCATTTCATCACTACCCTCAACACTCAATTTCCTCTCTCTGAACTCTGCATTCCTTTAAGCCTCGTGCTTTCTTCTCAGGGGTCCTCAAGCAGGCCTAAAAATATGCATCCTCCTCTGTTCGCTATCGGTTTTGTGTTTCTATGGGTGTGTATGCCAGTGGAGAGATAATGAATAGCCGAGGGGGTGGGCAGCTTGTGACGGGACACACTGTGCTGGTTAAACCACCAGAGAGGAAAACACTACACAGAGCGCCAGGAACGATCAGTTTGGCGGGTCCTAAACATGATTATCACAGCCATTCCTACTGTGTGACGATAGCCGGACATAAATGATAGCAAAATGAGAGAGGAATGTTAAACGAATGCAGATCTGAGGTCAGCCGACATCCACCGCTTGAAATTTTTAATGGTTGCCTCAACCGGGACCATTCTGGAAGAGAGATAAGCTTCTTGGAAACACCAAGGAAGAAAAATGAGAAGCAAAGTTTGGGCTAAATACTGCAATGACAGATGCATGAATGAATAGAAAAAATTATATTTCAAACTATTGCAATATTTTACCTTATATTTTTACCTGGATAGAGAGAGAGATGGATGGATGGATGGATGGATGAAGAAATATAAACTATTGATTGATTGATAAATATAAATGGATGATGGATAGAGAGATGGATGGGTGGAAGAACGGACAGGTATAGGAGACATGGACAGATGACTGAATGGTTAGATGGATAGAGAAATTACTAGATTGTTGGATGGATGGATAGAGAGATTAATGGATGGACAGAGAGATGGTTGAATGAATAGATGGATGATAGATGACTATATATATATATATATATATATATATATGGTATGTCTCCTATACCCTACACTAGGAGGTTAAAAGGTAGGTTAATGGATGGATGAAAGACAGATGGAAGTAAAATTTCTTTTAGCATAAAACAATCACAATCTAAAGACCAAATCTAAAATCACAGGGCTGCTTTTACACCCAAAAATAACATTAAACAACACCTTTTTTTCAATTTTTACAGACTCATATCAATGCAATATTTAAGCTGTAATATAAATGTCTATTCCTTTAACACCTCAATATTTGCGGGCCGCTGATTTGAAGGAGAGGGATTTAGAGGACACCATTAGCAGGGAGGAAAGAGTTCAGAGAACGTTATCAGCCGAATCCATCAGTACTAAGTCCTACCTGATACTGCCTGATCTAGCACATAAAAATAAAATACAGGCCAGCCGCGTTAAACAAACTGAGCGTTGGAGGAGCCCCAGCACATTAAAAAAATAAAAATAACCCTAACTCTCCATCACTCCCTGGCCCTGAGCCACAGCTTGGCTTTCTAGGCCCTTTTTCCAGGGATGTGTGTGTGTGTGTGTGTGTGTATGTGTGTATGATGTGGGAGAGAGAGAAATACAGTGTCAGTTCTGCATTCGGTGCATGTGTGTATCATGCAGGAGACGTGTGGAGAAATACGGTGTATGTTTGATGTTTATCGCTATTCTGGGGGCACGGAGGACCTTCAGTGGCTGCTTTTACGGTCTTAAAAAAAAGAGAGATACATCCTCTTCTATTGGAGTTGGTACCGCTGGTAATAACAGAGAGTTATATAGCAAGCCTATGCTAAACATCCTCTCTGGATGGGCACTGTGAAACATTAAAGAAAAATCTACAAACTTGCAACTTTAAAGCTAATATTGACTCACCAAAAGATATAATTTCCAGAGTGTAAGCAATCTGAAAATATGGGTTTTGTACTTCCTGAACACAGTAATAACTGTATTAATCGTGTATTATACAGAATAGGAGCGCTTGAGTGACTGCATGCAGATCCACAAGAGAGACAAAACTGGAACAAGCGAGACACCTGGAAACACATACTAAATCATATCTGGCACGAAGGCTTCCTAGATATTAAATGTGAATTTAAAAACCTGCTGTCAGAGTCAAGATTGTACAGGAAAAATCTTGTGTGTGTATAGAGGAGCAGTGTAATAATAAGAGAGCTTTTAAATGAGCATCTTTATTGCTGATATGTGGTTTTGTGAAGAATGATAATGAGAAATTCTCCCTTTCACACTGGTGGGTCCCTTAAAAGGTGTAGATACTGTTATGTGGAGGGATGATTGACAATATAATAAAGATATAATAATTAAAGTCTGTGAGCACTACTGAAAATCGGGGAGTCAAAAATAAATAAATAAATAAAAAAAACAATAGATATATATATATACACAATGTATGTGTGTTTGTGTGTATTTGCTTTAATGCATTTTTCAAAATAACAAAAGCAGTAAAATGTCAAAATTTCTGAAAATAATTATACAAAATGTATCACTTGCAAAGTAGAAATCAGGATAAGTCATAAAATAATGTCTTCAGAATCATTCATAGACATGAAAATCAACTGAGAATTAAACAAATAATCTAACCAGGCTCAGTCAGACACTAGTTTTTGGAATAAGCACCCAAAATGACAAAGAAACAAATATGATCCAGAGCCATGATATAAATATAAAAAAATATATATATATATTTGTTCTGTAAACAATAGCGGAGAAAAAAAAAGTGTGGAAATGAGACGCATACACACAGATGCTGACCCCTTCTCTTCAATAGCACTCCTGCTCTTATCAGCTGCTCTAAAGGCTGACAGGCTGAGCTTAATTAATGCTGATAGCAGCATGGCGAAAGGGTGGCCAGCACATCCCTGAACCAAACACAAACACACCGCTCTCCCCTGCCTATCTCCTCTGGCCCAGCCTCCTCTGGGAACATACACACGCCTGGACTGACAGCACCCAGCCATCTGGATCACATCAGCTGGAGAGCGAGAGATAGAAAGAGAGAGAGCACAGTAATCTCTAAACCCTAAGAGGAGAACGTAACTCTTGTTGAACTTTATGCAAGGTTGATGTTGAGTTTATGGAATTTACCATCATGGTCTATAAATTTCAGATTTCATAAACATTTTCTTAAAGATCCCATGCAATCAACATTATGATTTAGTGGCTTTTAGTCTTTTTGCGTTTAGCTTTGAGGTCATATATATGTACAGCAGTGGCCAAAGGTTTTGAGAATGACACAAATAAATTATGTTGCCTCAGTTTTTATGATGGCAATTTGTATGTACTCCAGAATGTTATGAAGAGTGATTAGATGAATTGCAATTAATTGCAAAGTCCATCTTCGTCATGAAAATTAACTTAATCCCAAAAACATTACAACTATATTACAGCCTTGCCACAAAAGGACCAGCTGGGGAATGGGCTGCCTTCAGTCAGGGTGTGGCCCAATGGTTGATTGACAGCATGCCCGGGTGAATTACAGAGGTCTTGAAAAAGAAAAGGTCAGCACTGCAAATGCTCTTTCCATAAACTTATCGTAATTGTCAATAAAAGCCTTTGACACTTATGAAATTCTTGTAATTATACTTCAGTACACCATAGTAACATCTGACAAAAAGATCTAAAAACACTGTAGCAGCAGACTTTGTGAAAATTAATATCTGTGTCATTCTCAAAATGTTTGGCCACAGCTGTATATGTTAGTTGACATGAACACATTTAAACCGATATATGCATTTAATATTAAAAATGAGCCAAATTATTCATGAACCATCTTTCACTACACAGACTATTGTTTAATCAGATTCTCTCTGATCAACAAAGCAATGTTCATGGCATATTCAATGTTCGTGACATTACTGAGAAAAAAAAGACAAGACAATGTGTTCAATGTGTTCTTTTCAAACTTTTAGTTCCAATAGCAAAGTAAAAATAAATAAATAAATGAAATCACAGGGGGTTTGAGGTAAATTGTTTATAACAAAGACTAAAAATACAAATGGAATTAAAGTAATTAAAAAAAAAAAAGCCAAATGAATTCAATTAAAACTGAATCCATTATGGGAAAACATTTTATATAATACACGTATATAATACATTTTATATAGAATAGATTTATATAAAACTAATATATATTTGTAAGTCGCTTTGGATTAAAGCGTCTGCTAAATGAATAAATGTAAATGTAATATAAAAATATGCAGATACTGATATTTGGAGACTATAATGGTATAAAATAATGCTGCAAAAATAAAATGGCATGAAATGAAACACACACACACATATGTGTATGTATAATAAAAATAAATAAATAAAAATAGACAGACAGATAAAATAATAATTATAACCAATAGTAAAACATGGAAAATAAATTGATGCAAATAGTGAGATCTACAGTCTACAGTGCGTTACGTGACTAAAACCATTACTGTGAGGCTTTCCATACTGTACATCATTGAACACAGGAGGGGGAAGTATACACACGGTACTTCACAGCATCCTGTATTTACACTCGCAAACTTTATACACAAAATCCTTGACAAACAAAACCAGACCGTAGTTAGATAGACAGATAGACACGCACAGTGACAGACAGACGGAGCAGGTGATGGAAGATGGGAAAAGCCGGTCAAGCCATGACCACTTCAGACACGCTACACGGAGCGTGACCAGGAAAATGCACCGCTCCACAGGCCACCCCGGCTCACCGGAGTCCACTCAAAATCCCTGTTACCTGGGAAACGCGTGGAAAGATGCAGCGAGCAACACAGCTGGGGCCTCTAAACAAAACCAGGGAGGAAGACGAGGGAGGAGGGCAGAGATTGCTTTCTGGGAAATGAAGCTCGTCAAGGAGTGGCACCTGCGGAAACCATTATTAAAACAGATGGAATCAGGGGAGAAAGATGCGCTCAGACTAAGCAGAAGAGATGTGCAGACACAGGAACACTGAGGCTTACCACTGGACACCAAACGAGAGACTACGCCTGTCAAGGTGACATACAACCCTTAAGCCCAGCTCTTGCTGCAACTGGCCACTCGGTGTGGCTTAAAAACATATTCCATGTTGTCCCCCATGACAATGTAGATGGTTTTAAAATGCAAGCATGGATTATCCATATATGTTCTGCAGCTTCTGGACAGTTCATGGTTTTTATTGTGACTAATGTGGCCATGACAAAGCGTATGAATTATTAGTGTAGTGAAGACTCTGTTGTTTCATTACGTGTTTGGTAAGAGGTTTATAGCGGATCTGCTCCGATATGAGGAGGATAACATGACAGGTCTGACCGAGCACCCTGTACGATTTTCCAAATGTAAAGTATAAATCAGACCTGAAACCTGAGGGTCGAGAGTAGATTACTGATTTTACCCCAGCAATAAGCCTAAGTCTCTTTGTAGAAATATGGTGTGACACATTTGTTAAAGATCTTTCTATTTGATGCAAGAAGTTCTGCTGGGGTAAATTTTTGCTGAATATATAAAATACATCTGATCTTTAAAATGTTTAATGATTTTTTATTTTAAAAAATAGTCATGAATCTAAAATATTAGATCCAATATTCTGATATTTAATATAATATTCATACAAATGAAATATTCTTCATTTATGATTTTTGACAAGTTAGCAATTATAATTAAATTACCAAAAATAAATAATAATAATTATAACTAGAGCCCGACCGATATATCGGCCGGCCGATATTATCGGCCGATATAAGCTAATTGCATTTAAATCTGCATCGGCATTTATAAGGGCCGATGAAACATGAGAAACAGAGTCTCATGCTTCACTCATGTTATGAGTGTTGCATAGTGTGCCCACCAGAGGGAGCTCTGCAGCCCCAGAGTTAACAACAGCGCCAGAAGTCCACTACAGAAGAAAGCGATCAGCCAAGGAGATGAAGGAGATGTAACTTACTGTTTTGACGGTGAGTCTGTCGTTCGTCATGTGAAATGATTGTAGATTTAGTTCATACCCTGTATATAAAAACTGTGTGGTAGTTCTAGCTAACGGTCCTATCATTATCACTTCTAAATACTCTGTAACATCACTTACAGCCGCTAATGCATTGCTATATTAGATTAGCCACAAAGCTAATACCATGTTTATCAGTGGAAGAGCGCGAACGTTAATAGGAGGTCAAACTATAACGTTAGCGTTTAACTTATTCTTATTCTATTGCGGTGTGTTTCCCACATAATGACCGCGTAATTGGGCCTTTCACACAGGACGCGATATGCACGGCGCTTGCCGCTGGGTTCAGCGTTGCCCTTCAAATACAACGCGATTTGCGCTGCGCTATGGCGTAGGCGGAGTTTTAAAAACGTTTAGCAGGAGCTCTTTCATAGTCATTCCTCCTTTCGGTCAGCAGCAAACATGTATCTGTCCCGTTGTAAGAAGTGAGCGATAGCGCTAGTCCTGCTGATGAGAATTAAGAGAGAAGTAAGGAAGAAGAGGCTACCCTCAGGTCCAGAGAACAATTTGGTGAATTCAGGCTGTTTACGTTACTCTAACGCTAATAGCTTCCTTTTTAGCAGGCCCCTTAAATGCTTGCTATTAACTTGTTGAAGGTGGTTCTTCTCAAAATTGACAGCGGTGTGTTCATGACACTAACGTTAACCATTCAACTTCGAATTGATTCCGTAATCTTCCGGTAATAGTAGGCAAGACGATGTTCTGTGAGAGCAAATATAGTGTAGTTACAGTAACTACAGTAGGTGCGTCAGAAATGATTAAACCAGAGGGGACATGTAAATAAATGTGAGCTGAACTAGCGCTTTTTTTTTTTACATATTGTTTCAAAGCAGCTTTACAGAAATAACAGGAAAATGTTGAAATAACATTGTTAAATATAAGTAGGTAATACCTATTGCTTGACAAAAAAAAAAAAAAATTCTCATTTTTGCCTATGTAGGAGATCCCAGTTTATTATTATCATAATTATAATGATGACATGAGTAATGATACATGGTGATATTATTAATACACATGCTTATTCTTTCTCTGTCTCTCTTTCTGCCTACAGATGGCTGAAAAAGGTGAATGCTGTAGCAGCAAAGTGTGGGACTACTTCTGCAAATACTTTAACTTTAGTATTATAATTTATTTACAGTACACACACAGACTGTTAAAACCAGCTTCAACTGGAAGAAAGTAAAAGTGTTAAATGTTTAAAACCAGACTGTTTTTTGATCATTAAAAAATATATACTTTTGATGTGCAATTGTTTAGTCATTGAGACTGTAATCTAAGGCTTTTTTTTTAACATAATCCATTCTGGAAAATGGTTTATACAGCCCACATACATAGAACAGGCAGATATTTTGCTATTGAATGTTGTGTAAGTGCAGTTTATAGGAAATGGGTCTAATATCCAGATTATTTTTCAAATCAAAATATCGGCTTATAAATCGGCTCTTTTCGAGTTAATATCGGCATCGGCCCCCAAAAATCCATATCGGTCGGGCTCTAATTATAACATAACTGAAGTACACTGTATAATTGCATGAACTAAATCACAAATACCTTTCACAAATACTTATGTTAAGATAAAAAAGATAAAAGATTAATAATAAAATAACATTTGATGAATTTGTGTATGATTTAGTGACATCTTTGATTGTCTTACTTTAGCTTACCCTACTACTGAGAAGCTACATGGACAAATATTGCTCATATTTTTGGGGGGCTGTCAGATTTATTAATTAATTGAATTATTTATTTAAATTAATACTTTTATTCAGCAAGATTCATTACAAACTTAAAAGTAACAGCAAATACTTGCTATTTATAATATTAACATTTTATTTATAAATTCTATTCAAAAATGTATCTTCTTTTGATCTTTCTATTCATTAAACAGTCCTGAAAAATGGATCACAGTTTACACAAAAACAATTAATGAGCAAAAAAAATTCTGCACTGATAAGAAATGTTTCTTAAGCACCAAATCAGCATATTAAAATTATTTCTGAAGGATCATGTAACACTGAAGTAGAACTGCTGCTGAAAAAAATCCAGATTTGCCTTAACAGAAATAAACTGCATCTTAAAATATTTTTAAACAGAAAGCAATTACTTTTAATTAAAATCATATTTAATAAAATAATAAACATTTAAATAATAAGGGCAAGTGTGTTTGCTAGTTTCAGTCCGGCGCCGTTCGCATTTTCCCGTCCAGCGCCACATCGTTTAATTAGCAAATGCATTTGCGCCCATGGACGTGCTGGGCTAAAAAAGAGGTGTGTTCAGGCGCATTGCTGGTGCAATGCTATTTTAAGGAGCTAAAAATAGACTGTGCCATAGACCGGCTCAGACCTAGTCTAAAGTCTGGCAATGTTTTTTCTTTGTTTGAGCGTGTTAGTATGGGCGGGTCCACAACGCACGTACACACTGCTTATTAAACACAAGGACGCACAGCAGCACACAAACATGCCAAATATTAACAATTAATGGATTGCAATGCATAAGAATGTTTTGTAGGCTAATTAAATATATATATATATATATATATATATATATATATATATATATATATATATATATATATATATGCCTACATGTCATAATGGATAGTTATCGCATGTATCAGAATTAGATCTATTTGCTCTTACACACTCCGTTTCATCTCGGAGACGCGTTCTGTCTTTGCGCTTGCCAAATTCCGCCGTGTAAATAGCAAATCTGTCATGGCACAAGCGCAACTGAGGAATGGAAGATGAGACTCTGATTGGTTTATTGCACGTTACGCCCAAAAAACACCCATTACTCATTAAGAGAATAGGGACAACCCGTTTAGACCATGCGTCCGGGCGCGCCAACCGTTTTTCTGTCGTTAAAATAGCAAAAGTGGATTTGGACACGTCCTGAGTGCACCTGCGCCATGCGCTTTAAACTTTGCATTTAGATAGTTAAAATAGGGCCCTAAAAGATTTAGAAAATATTAAACAAATTATTAACAATATAATGTATATATGATTTAAATTTACTACTGTCAGTGTAAAGTTACTCTTTTTGGCTTCCACTATCCTTAGTCAGCAGAGTTATCAGAGCAGCAGCGACAGATACTGCCACTCAGTGTCCCATGTTTCCATGCGTGTGTGTCTGCGTCTGTGTTTAGGGAAGGAAGGAAATGTTCATCCCAAAGTCAGTCACTGTAAATCTCACCTAAATCAAACATGGCTCAGTGCAGACAAACTGCACTGTCTGTTTCTCAGGTCTAAGTCCAGAGAGAAGGTGGTCTATAACGAATTCAAGGCCTCTGATTGAAGGACGAGTTCCAGAAGTTTCTACACAAACAGGCCTGGCAGGACAACTCCGCCTGTGGGGAACCCAGCAACCATGGAGTCGTGTGTGGTCATCTTTATAACACACACACATTCAACTCTGTCATACCGCAGCACAGACAGAGCAAGTTTTTTCCGTTCTCCTATATAAAAAAAAAAGACTCATCAGACCAAAGCCGGTTGTCGGGAAGCTAGTTTAAGGGTCCAGTTACGTCATATGGTGGATGGATGAAAAGGTGGTTTCATAAATGGGGCCATTTATTGGATCGACAAAGACAGAAGGGGTGAATGGAGTAAGGCTACCACAGACCAAAATGAAGTACCCTCAAGTACCCCCACTGGCCACAACCCAATTACCAACACCACACACCACCACACTGAATGCAATAAAACAACTCGGGACCCAAAGCTACCAAGACTGGGCCATCCTCAACCGAAAACAAAAACTCCAACTACCTTCACTGTTGTCTGAAGAGAGGCCAGTTATATTTCTGCCAGTGTCAGACACTTCTTTGTGTCCACACAGCACTGCATCTGGGTTGGTTGTTTGACTAGAGATGGCAGTTTTTCAGATCCTTCACTCTCAATGAGCCCCCAATGAGTTTAGCTCATCTGTGGGTGTATAATTTGTCTCTCGGTCCAAGACACCCTGATTCTATCTTACCTAACCTTTGTTAACCTGCTTGCCAAATATAGACACTTAAATGATATATTTAATACTTACATGCACAACGGACACTAAATAAACACAAAGGAGAAGCATTTTTGTCCTCTGTATGCTGAAACAAAGTGATTATTGCTAATCTCTGAAACCACACATTCCATACAGACTTTTTTGTATCTCAGGGTTAGTCATATTATACTGGATATCATTTAGCATTATCATGATCAAAATGGCCGTTTTTTTACAACTACTTATATTGCAACTAAATCAATGGGGATGAAGATCAGACTCATTCTCATCAGCACTATCTATCTATTCATTTATCACATTTAATTAATTTATATTATTATAAGAAATAAATACTTTCTTCAGCCACATTAATCGATATTGACATATTAACAATGACATAACTATTAATAATATAAATTGAAATATTTATTCAATTATTACTAATAGTAAAAATAATAATACATTTATAATAAATTATCAAAAACAATAAATAATAAATGTTAAATATTACAAAAGATGAATATTTCAAATCAAATCCTGAAAAAATTAAAATAACTTACACTTTAAATAACTTAAAAAAAAAATTAATAACTTACTTGAGCAGTAAGAAATGTTTCTTTGAGCACCAAACCAGCGTAATGGTTGCTGAAAATTCAACTTTGCCATCATAGGAATAAATTATATTTATTAAAATAAATGAATATATATTTAAATATTTGCATTATAAATGCAGCCTTGATGAGCATAAGAGGCATCATGAAATATCAAAAAAATCTTACTGACCCCAAACCTTTTGAATTCGAATTTATAAATAATCTTTTTGGGTTATACAGAAAAAAAAAATTAAGCCATACATGTCTGGAACAACATGATGATCCAATTTGGATGGAGAGTTTTTGTTTCTGGAAGAACAATCCCTTAAACTGCACATCTGACCAAATTTCTATCTGTCGTGCATCCAAGTCACAAGAGATGGATGACACTGGAGTGAAAGACAAGAGTAGCTGATTACGAAAATGACAAGGAAAACCATCAGAGTAATAAGGCATTGGTGAGAATGCCAGGAGAGCTTAACCTCAGAGCCACAGTCGTAATCCCCTCCAGATCCAGCCATGAAGGTTCAAACAGTCAGGCCAGTGATGACAGAGCAAAACCACCACACCTGCCAGGCCCGTGCTGACGGCTTCATTTCTCTCCCTCTTTCACTTGTTTTCTTTCCCCACCCACTGTTTTCCCACTCTTCTCTTTGAGGGGGCTACAGCTGTCCGGCCTCTCTGACGGCGGACAGGAAGTTTTTTCCGCTCACCAGACCGCATGTCATGATGTCACCCGTGTGGCGACACGGAGTGAGGCTGAACAGATGATTTGGAGCGCGCTCAGACCAAGCGACCCGTGGCAGCTCCGCTCAGCAACCCTGATAAACAGGGCCAAGCCACCTCTGAGCCGAGCAGCTTTAAAAAACACTTAGAAGCCCTTTATCACCCTAGCAATTGAATCCCCTTGATCCCCTAAAACAGGACCTGTAGCTGCCTGCAATCTGCTTTACAAGCAGGGGAAAACTCACCCTTTAAATCACAACAGCCCACTTTCCAGGCCATTCCTTTATCTGACCCATTGATGGGCGCTCTGATACTTCTAATGGCTCCCAGTCAAAGGCAAACACCGGCGTGTGTTTTCTCAGTGATACGAATCGGATAGCAACAGACTTCTAAGACGTCTGCTGAGGTGCTGCGGAGGCCTTCCAAATAGTTTCTATATCTGCCCTGTAAATCACTGCCGTGAGGATCATTGTTTGTCAAAATGTTTGATTTCGGCCAATTTTTCAAAGGTTCAGTAGCCTGCTGTGTCTGGAGCTGCTATGACGGCACTCCCGAACCTTTGAAGTGTCAAAAAAAGCGCCCTTCAAATACGCAACTTTGAATATTATCGCCAAACCTTCCTCACAAAATCATTGCGCATTAATTTGGCTTCTATTAATTTGCCATCTCTGATTTTTTTTCTGTTGCTTTATTGTATTTTTAAGGGATAATTCACCCTTATTTTGGTATTGTATGACTTTCTTTTTTTCTGCAGGAAACAAGAGAATTTTGCAACTGTTGACAGAAAGTCAATTGGGGACACTGAATTTTATTTTATTAAAAAAGGGGGTTAAAACTGATTTTCAAATATTTGTATATTTTTTATGATATTTTAAATTTGGGGGGAAACAATCCCTTTAAATTGGGAGAATTTGTAATATAAATAACTTTTATTAAAATATTTTTTTATTTTTTTTTATTCTTTTCATAATTTTTTCTGTATTTAACTCATAGGAACCTATAGTACCTAAGATAAAATGCTTCAACTTAATGGGAACCAAAAAAAATAATAATGATAATAATAATAAAAATAAATAAAAATAAACAACTAGCCTCTTTATCAGAAACCAGAATTCCCCATTATAAGCTGAATGGACAAGGGAAGGAGGGTGGAGGACCTTTTCCCACACTTTACAAGAGATTTAAGTTCAGCATTCTGGGAGGCAGACATATACAATCATACCATGTTAGCAGCAGACAAGCTGCCATGCCCGATCGTGGTGGTACAGGATGGAGACACAGCACTTGGCACCAGCCTAGTCGACCACATTACAGATGCCAATAAACCACCGCAGCTTGCCCCATTTTTAACAGGTTGGACCTGGACAACGCCAGTGCGGCCTGTGCCAGCTCTTGTAACACCACTTTACTATGTTATTATTTGCCTTTCTGCTGTTTATTTTATTCCTTTAATTAGGGCCGGGTTTCAGTCTAAAAGCTTAACTCTGGAAAGCCGAGGTTTTAACATGTCCCACTGCACTTGTGTTAGTGTTGAGCAATCAACAGCGAGAGTGTTTCTCACCCGCTCGGTGAGAAGGATTTAAAGCATGTCAGAGCACACAAAAACCCTTAAATTATTCAATATTATAAACACACTGAAGGGAAAAAACACATCAGCTGGGCGTTTACGAAATGAATCGCATTAAACCTTGGCTTGTTTTGCAGCAATCTGTCGGATTTCACCATCGAGCCCCAAAGTTGCACTTTATAGTGCATGATATCCCCTCTGGGTCCTGATCGTCTCTCACAGACTGCCATGCACGTGATTTAGCCTTATGCAAGACTATGTGATCTGATTCATAATGCATTACGATGGACAGACAATTCACACAGAGACATTTGTAGTGCTAAAGGGGGCAAAAAGAGGTCAGGAGGGCCTCAAATTACCAACTAAATCTGCCCCCTTGCTATTCCATCACTTCACACTCAAGATGTCCATCAAACAAGCCAGATGTGGCCGCACGGCATCAGTCACAAGAGCTATATGTCCCAGCTGATGGCTAAAACACCCCATGAGTCCTACTGCTTGTGTGTTTACATACAACCTGACAGCTAGAGTTCGGTGGGGCATCTTTTCTAAAACGTGATGAGATGTCGGTGAGCCAAAGGGGGAAAAGATGCTTGACCCTCATCTACAAATAGAGAAATAAGTACCACAAGGCTTCACCTGTGAGGCAGATAATGGGTTGTGACTTTGACTGTGGAGGTCTCATGTACGTATCCATTAAAAAAGGGTTGCTCAGTATGGAGGCGCTAATCAGAGGCGGAGAGGTTCAGAACTGGTCTGTCACGGCCGGCGGCCCCCCTTAGCCATGCTATTCCTCCTGCTTCACAAACCTCAGTTTCCTGGGCCCCTAACAAGTCCCAGCTGTGCCTGTAAGAGCTGACAAAACACACTCTTCCACACTCTCTCAAATATACACATAGACATGCACACACACTCACATTTAGTGCATGCAAAAGCCACTGTGTAAAACATACTTTGTGTCTGCCTGGGGAAGAAAAAAAGCCTCCCTCTTTGCCTACATCCATCTCCGGCCTCTGCTTTTTACCCTCGCCAGCACTGACAAGCTACGTTAGCCGCTCTGCATGTGCATACTACCCAGCATGCCTTGCTCCTGGGGTCTCGGAGTACGAGAAAGGCAGGCTGTACAGTACATTGCATTGGGAGTCAAGTTTCACCTCTCAGGGAGCGTTCTGGATCCTTCCCACCAGCAAACCACTGCTTTACAAGACCCGCTTTACATGGGAATCCATAATAGCCTATTTACATACACATCCATGTGCGTGATGTCATCATCTTGCAGCCTCATGTATATAAATATTTCGAAAAGGTTAATGCCAAGAACACTTAAAGATGAAAATTGCCCTGTAAAATAAAAATAAAATCTAAAATCATTAACTAATTAACAATAATATGCTGAATAAATTTATAAATTATTAATAAATTATTTGTTAAAGAATGAACGTTATATATATATGTTATACAATTCTGAAAAAAAATATTTTGCCCCCAGACATCAGTTTGAAAACCATATTATATTATATTATATTTTTATGTTTAATATATAATTCAAGAACATTAAAATATATATGGAAAAAATTATATATTGAAATATATAGATGGTATTTTTCCCCCATTTAGTTGCCGGCCAGAATAAAAAAATATATAAATCTAAAAACCTAGAACATTAACAGCACACCTCTCCTTATTAAGCCACATGATTTGAGGCGACATTCACATTTGTACCGCAAACACTGCATGATGACTTACTTGTCAAAGTTTAATACTTAACATTAGGGTTATGCTTAAATCCCCAAGTGTGTGCAAGCAATACCACTATAACAAAATAACCAACCACAAATGTAAATCTTTCCATGATGCTCTTAAAAGATGGAAAAATACACACCAGTAGCTGTCGTGTTCGCTGCAGATAAGACAACAGAGGAAACGCAGGCAGAAATTGTCCAGTGATTACTCATTTGCCCCCAGAGACGGGGCGATAGGCGCAGACGCCTTATAGGTATAGTGCACTTTGTGTGTGTGCATGTAATTCTTTAAATATCCAAAGAAAAACACAGAATCGGCCACAGTGGAGTGTGACGGACAGGCTGGGTGTGGAGGGTAGTTGGTGTGTGGGGGTTCCCGTGACAGACAGAGATTAATGAGACCCCAAACCCCCCTCAAATCTCCCATCTCTCCCCCTCCAGCAAACCATAATGCCTGCTAATCACCTGGGTGTCAGAGCTTATTGTTGAGATGACTGCGATCCTGTTTACACACACATACAGGTCTCACACTACATCTGCCTGATTGAGTCTGCTGCTCATGGCAATGCATAATCTGCCTCTCTCTTTGATTTTAAAATCGATGTTTCCCACTCTAGCTCTTTGCGTTCCTTCATTAAGACCAAGCTCTTGTGTTTGATAAGAATAATTTTTTTGTGCATGTCGACAATTTCTATCAGAAGATGATTGAAAAAAAGAACAAAAGTGTCAAATCAACAAAAAAGGGATAAACAGAAGCAATTGGTCTTAACGTTTGTCCGCTAACTGGATGAGAGAAAGAAAAAGAATAGACTGAGAGATCAAAAGAACTGATACAAAGGCGGACAGAAATCAGAGGTGCTGCTGAAGCATCGTCACGCTGGCACAGAATGAGGCAGAATAGCGACTCGTCAATCAATGTCACACAGGGACGTCCTAAGACAGTCTTAAGCACATTCCTGTCACCAGACGTCCCCTGGGACAGCTGCCATGACACTGTCATTCAGGGTTCAATAACGTGCAGTCGCTCGACTTAAGTGCTGAAATTGGACAAGTGTCCACCACTGAAGTACATATGAGAGGCTTGATACAGCTCTGTTTTATTTTTATGCTAATGGTTAAAATGTGTTTTAATTGCATAAAGAGTTTCTAACATCACAACTCCAATAAATTCAGAGCAATTGCTTGAAAAAAAAAAACTATTCTGATTCTTTATGAAAAAATTTCTAATAATTATTAATTTTTTTTTGAAACATGGCAAAATAATATTTGACATCAATTATTAGATGCAGAGTAAATAAAGAAAGAAAGAAAATCACATCAACCAAAATTCACTTCTAATTATCACTTCAAATCAACATCTCATTGAGAAGCACACGCAAAAACAGACACGCAACCACACACTCGAGCTCTATTTACGACTCAAATACTGCAGGGTTTGGGGAGGAAGGCCCCTGAGGGCTATATTTCTGGCCCCAGCAGGGTGTAGCAGTCATTTACAGCGGGGAGTGAGGGTCTGGATCTCATCTCTACCCAACACTTCAGAAGCAGCTCCTGGGCCTCCTTGAGCCCAACGAGCACAGGGCAGCACCGGGGGTTGGGCAAAGAGGGAGGGAGATGGTGAGGTTGGGTCCTGCTTTGAAGTTTAAAAATAAAAACGAGGTGGAAAATTCGGGTTTTGGTACAAGACCAAGAGACAAAGGTAAAGTGATCGATTCGGCTTTCAAAGTGATCCTTTGACACACCTGAGCGTGTGAGGTTTCAGAGTCGAGCTTTTTTTCGGCTCGCTCAAAGGTGTTCAAGATGTTCGCTTAAAAGCACGAAAGTCCCATAAGCACTTCAGCGAACTTTTCGTTTTTTTCTTTCTCAAGGGAGAACAAAAGCAGAGCAGAGGTAAGTCTCTCTGCTCTCTTCCTGCTGATGTTCGCTATCACAAGCTTCATCTTTAGAGCCACTCAGAGCAACTTTAAGAGGGCGAGCAGCTGCCGGGGAGGAAAATAGTTGGACCACACAAGCGAAAAGAGAGAGAGAGAGATTGAGAGACGGAGAAAAGACAAGACAGCTCAGACTCCCTCACTCCACTCCAGCTGAAACAGATGACAGGACAGAGAGCACATATCAGCCTTTCCCCCTCTAGCCATCCCGGCTAATCTTTTCCACATTCCCCTGCTCTCTCTTTTCCCTTCTCTCTGTTTCTTACCCCCATATCCCCCTCTCTGTGTCAGTGATGTTAATCTGCTGAAGGAGCTGAGCGCCTTTGACAGATGCCGGTATGGCGACAGCTACAGAGTGACTTGTGACAGGAGGCCCGCACTGTAACTGTGGCTCACCTGTCAATCTAACTGGCAAAAGTTCTCCACACAAATAAGAGGGAGGAAGCGAGAATGAGAGAGAGAGAGAGAGAGAGAGAAAGAAAGAGAGAGAAAGAGAGAGAAAGAGAGATTTTTTTCCTCAGAAATGGATTTTAATGAACAAGATTCAAGGGTCTGATACTGTGAGAACCATTTCCTGTCGAAAATATGGACAAGCTCAGGCTGAGCCAGCACACTGCCATGACTGGCCTGTCAATCATTTTCTTTCCCCTACAAACACACATACACACACATGCTCACTAATAGATAAGCATTTTATTATTACAATAATTCAGTTTGAATCTAAAAACAATCCAAATTGTGAATGAAAAGCAGACTGTGCGAACAGCTTCGTCTCCCTTTAATAGGACACCTGAGCTTGTAACTTTTTGACAGTTCAGGGGACATCCATAGAGAAACTTTCTTAGAAATGTTGAATTTTATAGAGAAATGGGGCATAAACAGTAAAATCTTTTGAAATATTAAAATTTAAAGTGTAAATTCAATATATTTTTTTTAAGTTTCATAAGCTCACTGTTTTCTATATTAATATATATATATATATATATATATATATATATATATATATATATATATATATATATATATATATATATATATTTAAATGTAATTTATTCCGGTAATGACAATACTGAATTTTGTATTGTCAGTACTGTCTTCAGTGTCACATGATCATTCAAAAATCACTCTGATATGCCGATTCACTGCTCAAGAAACAGTTCTTATCATTACCAATGTTGAAAACAATTGTGCTGCTTAATGTTTTTTGTGGAAAAAGGTGAGTTAGTGTGTGTGTGTGTGTGTGTGTGTGTGTGTGTACTATTCACCTTTTTTTTTTACCTTTATTGAAAAGATCCCAGAGGGACAGATTTTGTTCACCTCCTTAAAGTTTAGCCAAGTAAACCTACACAGACACTCAAAGACTAAAAGTGCGAATCTGAGAATTATCCATCGTCTGCTGACAACTTTTAGCTTTTAGTGAGAAAGTTCCAGACACTGGGACTGAAAAGCTGAAATGGTGAGTACAGAGTGGAGTCAGGAAATAGGTCAGACGTCCAAGGGAACCATATAAATGATTCAGAATCAGTGCTGAGAGAGAAGAGGAGAGGAACTAAAGGGACAGAGAAGACATGGTCTTGGGGTAAGAGATGAAGCTGTCGCAAAATCACCACTTTTTAAAGAGTTAGAGTAAGCAAATAGAATCACTTTACACAAAGATAGAGAAACACTTACAAGTACAATCAGACTGATATAAATACTGAACGGCTGCAATGTTGTTATGGAATGCTGCTTGTCCAATCAAATTAGAGAACTGCTTATAAAACACAACCCCTACATGCAGCCTTCAACACATCTTTTCACATCAAACAGAATCTTAAAAGCGTTATTCACTGAATCTGCGTGCCTGTGTGTCTAATTTCTTATCTAACCACATGCAGAAATGGCAGAATGACCAAAACGCAAAAGAAAATTCAGCATGTTTCACACAAATGGATGGAAAGTGAAGACAGGAAAAATAATAAAATGATTACTAATTAAAACTAAATTCCAAAGACAACATGCTTTTATTGAAACACTTTGATGTGAGAAGGGAAAATACAAAACTCCTGGAATATATCTTTAGAAATTGGCAGTTTCACTCTGGCACTGCAAATCTGCTCAGTAGTGAAATCATTTAAAATTGACCCCATGTTCACTTGATTATGATGAAAGAAACTCACTAAAATGAGTTTGATCTTTAAAAATGGTTTAAGTTTAATATCCAGTATATTAAGACTTGTATGGTGGAGACATGAAAATGTTTAACTGCTTAACTGAAATGACCCATAGGCACCCTTCCTGCAAAGGACTGATAATTGAATATCTCTTGGGAAAAAAAAAGAGGAAAAAATGATTTTCGTTTGCTGGGATCACTTCTTTGTAAAAGGATTGCCTGTCAGTTCTACTTTGTGTTTCATTTTTTTTTCAGTCACTGCTCTCTTTGGAAGTCAATCTTTCTTTTTTCCTTCCCTTTTTAAAGAATAGATATTTAAGGACGATAATTGCTTGGCACAGGGAACGTATAATCAACTGAAAAGGCAGCATTTTTTTTTTCCTTTGCCTTTTTTGTGAAATCCGTTTTGTTAAGCAGAGATTATAGCTGAAAAAAATTGGCAATACAAGAGCAATTAAAGTTAAAAAACACAGCATGGTATTTAAATGAAGGGTTGACTGAAGAGTCCTGTGGGACTCATTTTTTTACAGCTCCATTTTCTTGATTTCGATCTCTATCCTCTTTAGCTGAGATTTTAAAAGAGCAGGAAGAGTAAAATCAGGACGAAACAAAGCCAGCGAGAGTTTTACAGTGCCTTGGAATGGAGAAAACATGCTGAGCTCTGAATTTTCTGATATTGTATGCACAATTTCCCTGAAAGATCACACAGTATTGTAATTTTAGGGCAGCGAGAGCTGCAGCGTCTACATAATTTCTCCAAAACCTGAGCAGGAGAGAGAGTGAAATAGTGCGAGAATGTTAAGTAACAGATGCCACGTTCACTCAATAAGGATAATATAAAAGGTCATTAAAAAAAGTAATCTCTGCTTTACTGTGAGAAAGCTGCATCACATTCTGACACGGTATTCCCACTTGATTTCAAACTGTCCCGGCTCAATCCACACACTCAAAATGGATGTTAAATATTCCTAACCTTCAAAACGTTCCATCTCTAGTAATCGCCTGTAATCATTGCAATCTAGGACATTTTATAATGATCTCATAGACATAAACACTGTCAGTAATACCGCAGAAAAAGGCAGATCTGCACATAACTATATGTGTGGAGTGACGTTAAGCCCAGACAGAGTTGAGTAGTTATTTTGAGGTTGCCTTGTTTGGCAGGCACTTTATCGCCTGTAGCGTTCAGGCACGTGTTGACGGCAGCACTTCATATCAGTCGGGAGAGTTTTGGGGTGTTGTTCATGTTCAACATGCGCAAATGAATTTCCAGCACAACTACAGCCCATTAGCTACTCTGTACAAATACCCCCCCCCCCCCCCCCCCCCATAAAAAACAAGCCAAAAACACAAATGCAAACAATGCTGCAATTAGGAAGTGTGAGCTACATGTTTTCAAGAAGAAATTGAGTCCAAGTTATCCTGATCCTAATAAACTACACTGTTTATGCATTTAACAAACCCAAGCAACAAACCATTTAACCTCTGGAACGGTGTATGACTAGTAGCCCAGTTTCAAAAACAAGCGAGCTGCTGATAAACAGTCATTTTAAGATATTACAGATATATTTTTTAAAATATAAACCAATAAATATTTTAAATATTTAACAGCTTTATTATGTTATGAATGTTCAAACAATACTAACATAACATCAACAAAGGAACCACAGTAGTAGTTGTAGCAAAAAAAGAAACAATATATAACAAACATAAATAAACAAAATTTAGCATTTTCTGTCTAACTAAAATTGTACTATTTGACCTAATATTTCTGTCCTTTCCAAGCCATCAGCTTAGCAACAAAACAAAACTAATGAAAATCATTGATGAGCCAAGTCTCTTGTGAGTGCTTTTTTTGTATCTACAGTATTGCAAATCAGTAAATTTTGATGTTCCATTCTATTAAAATGCTCCCTTAGTAGGCAGCAAGGCAGTTTACTACATTTTAGAATACAGCCAGAACGGTGGCAAATCCTCAAGTAGAAGAGCAGGTGAAAAGAGCATGTGATGTTAATACAGGATGACATGCACCTTTCAGCCCTCTATCACAACTGAGCCAGAGTACATACTGAAGATGTGAGAGAGTGAGAGGGAGAGGAGTGATATAGGGGAGAGTGATCTGATTCATCTCAACGTCAAACAGGGCCATTGGTTTGTGATGCTCACACAGGCCCACAGCGCTGTGCCGATCCGATGGGGGTTCTGGCCATCGGTTTATCAGATAGCATGGTGTGGAGATGAAAGGTCTGGCGAGGAGGTGGGGGTACGTGTCTCCTCTTTGTTGCAGACATGTGTTAACATTGTTGGGGATCAGCGAGCTGGACCGCGCACATGCCGATCATACCACGGAGAAAAGCAGCGGAAAATGGGATCTTTAAGTATTCATGTGTTCAGATTCACACAGTGCTCAGGCCTCAGCAAGGGGGGTGGGAACAGAGTGCAATGGAGGGAAATACGCCAACTGCTGATGAAGAAGAGAACAAAGGCTGGGAGAGACAAAAGACAATCATGGATAGAAGAAACTAGACAAAAGGAGACTGAGCTGGAAACAGAAAAGGATAAAATTGGAGGGGGAAAGGGAAGATAAATAGGTGCATATAAGATATTAAGGAATGAGTGAGATGAAATTATCAAGGGTGGGAAATAAGGGCATCACATGAGTGAGGTTTTCATAGCCGGCCACCCACCTGCATCCCCCTCCGGACTAAAATAGACTGAGCCCTTTTCCAGGCCAGACACTAATCTTCACAAGTATTCCCAGGACTGGGACCATGAACCAGAGAGGGATGATGCAGCAGAAGCAAAACGTCTTCAAACCTGCTGGTGCCTGAGAGACAGACAGGAACAATGGAGTAAGCTCATGATCAAAGCATGATCTACCATAAGAAGACACAAAAGACACAAAAGACAGCAAAAGAGAAATGAGACAGACAGAGAGACAGGGATCCAAAAGTCTGAGACCACTTGTTAAAATGCTTCTGCTCTGCATTTCTCTCATTTAACACCATGACAGACTGTTATCAACAAAAATGTATTAATAAAAAGTATTACATTTTTAAATGATTAAATTAATTAAAAATATTATTATATTTATTGCTGCTGTTATTTTTTTTACAGAATTATTATATTAATATCCAGAACAAAAGAAAAACTGTAATAACAACAAACAACAATAATAATAAAAATATTTTTTTCAACTTTTTTTAAATAATATATATATATAAATTATATATTTTATTTTTATTTATTAAGACTTAAAAACAAAAAACAACAAAAAAACAACAATAATAATTGTTATTAGTTGTAGTAGTAGTATTATTAGTATTGTATTTTGTAGTTTTGTAGTATTTTGGTATTGTTAGACATCACGGCTGCTTTTGATACTATATCACATGCTGTCCTTCTTGAAAGACTGTCTGTATATTTAGGAGTCTCTGGTACTGCTCTTAAATGGTTTACAAACAAATCTTTATCAACTCTAGTCCAGCAAGGTGTCTCACAGGGGTCTGTGCTTGGTCAAATCTTATTTAGCATCTATATGTTGCCTCTTGTTGACATTATTCGTAAGTTTGGTTTAGGTTTTCATTGTTATGCTGATGATACACAGATCTGTAGCACTTTGAGTCTAAGAAAAGCGCATTAGAAATAAAATGTATTATTATTATTATTATTATTGTTTATTGTTTATTATTATTATTATTACTACTACCACCACCATCGGTCAATCTTAAGTACCCCACAATGCACTGCTGTGAGCTTAGTAGAAACTAAATATATACACATACATTTAACATTTTTTATTAAACATTTTTATTTATTTTGCATATATAAAATAATGACCAACAACAACTTCTAAAAACAAATTTGCTTATGATTAAAAGAACAGAGAATTATCTTATTTTACAAATCCTAAAACATAAAATGTTTCAGTGTGATCCCAGTCTGTCAGATCTCAGTATACTTTACAAATATAGAACCCATGTGTCTCAATCCCAAAACCAGCAGACACTGAATATCCTCAGCCATGCAGTAAACAGCACAAAACCTAACGACTCCTAGTTTACAAACTATATAGACAGACACCCGTATCCGACTAGATGAGTAGATGTGTGTTTTTCGCATAAACATGATCGCTAAGGAGGAGCCAAAAGGGAAAGAGGATGTGGAATAAAGAGAGACAAATGGAGGGAGGGAACGCAGGAGGAAAACAGATGGATGAAGGACTTGGAATGTCTCCTTGGGCTTTAAATGAAGTCCTTCACAAGTCAATTGCTCCTCTCAGCCCAGTGGTTCTGTACACAGATGTGGGGTGGAAAAAGTGGAGGGGGCTCATTGACCTTGATTTCCAGACAGATATGCTTTAATGTGGGATGGAGGGGGCGGAGGATGCCCCCCTGTGGAAGTCAAACCCACTGCCTTCCATATGATCGCAGCCTGGGGACGAGATGGCTTTCCTATTAGCGAGACAGGCAGATATATACACTCTAGCACAACCTAACAAACGGCCACAAACAAGATATTTGTTAATGCAATACACTAACAAGAGCTTCAAATGGCCTGCAGCCAAAACAAACATATCATATACAGATGCAACACTCTCTCCACAAACAAAGCAGCTACGGCGGTAATTACTCATGAGGAGTTTGAAGTGGGCTTAGAGATCCCCCTCATTAAACAAATGCAAACATGCTGGAATAAAGCACATATAACTAAGTATGCGAAGCTCGCTCTTTTTAAGCAGACGTTCACTTTCCCTGAGCACTGCCATATGTATGTGGTCCGGCCCTGCCGCATACCTGACCAATGGGCCAATGGCGAGGCACCAGAGAAAAGCACTGGAATAAAAGCAAGAGATGAAAAGAAATAATATAGAGATAAGGGAAGAGAGGAAAATGGGGCTGCTATTAGGGAAATGAGCTCTTAAGAAGTGCAGCTGTGAAGCGATCCCTGGAGGGCGGCTATCAGGAGTCCTGTTGGCCAGCGGGGCAGAAGGGACTGACATGGAGCCAGTGCTGTTAGCCCAATTAGCTTTAGATCTGTTCTCTGCCTTCTGCTCTTGGCTGGGCTGGACAGCTGCACTGGGTTTGGATTTAAATATGCAGAGAAATGAGCGACTCAAACTGCTCCTCATTTAATCGCCTTGAAGTAAGAAGCTCACCAACGCCAACTCGTCCCGACTGTACGAAGAAAGGTACAGAGTAATGAAGCAGGATTGGGACTTGGTCTGCTTGAGAATGATTTCCATCTTAGAAGCCCCATTTAAACCTGCTATTAAGATGTTTCAGTGATCTGATCGACTGTGGGAAACTTTGGATTCGATCACTAAACACATTCAGAATTAAAAAATGCACAAAAACAAAACTGCATCTAAAATGTAAACACTGATGCACACGGAAGCATCCTGTCAATCATTCGCTGCACTCAAAAGGATTTCAACTTTGACTTTAACTGAGAAATGAATAATAACTAAAATACTGAACAATTCTACTGATAATGTTTCAAGTGCATTTAGATTAAAATCTAGGAATATTTGGGGCAAAAACAGTAATTTCCTTTTTTTTATTTTAGTGTGTTACAAGGTTATTAAATAAAACTAAAATCATAAAAAAATGATACTTAAACATTAGCTGAAGTTATTTATTTCAGCTATTTTAAAATTATTTAAATGTATGTACTAAAATAACTAAATCTGAAATAAAAATTAGTAAATAACACATACAAATATAAAAAAATAACGACAAGGTTACTAAAACTGTAAAGATCTAAATGTTATATGAAAATAATCCATAATATTAATGAAAACTATAAAAGTATAAAAAGATCGTAAAACTGGCATACTACCAACATGAGATAACACTGATGGAATCAGTGCTATAAAATATTAATAACTCAATAAATTAATACTTTTACATTAATATTAATATAAAATGTAAAATTCACTTATGTTTAAATTTTCTTCAACAATTACATTAAGTAGTTTATTTAGTCTACTGACTACAGCAGTTTCAAAGTCCACACTTTTCCTCCCAAGACAATGATCTGGAACAGACAGATGATTTGATAATGACTTCAGAAATTATTAAACTGCATCAGAATTGCTGAAGACGCAGATGAGAGGAGTTGTCTTTCCTTTTTCTGCTTTCTGTAGTGTAAGAAGTGCTCTGTAGTGATGTATGCTACAAGAGTGTATCAAGTGATGTTATTCTTCTCAGATTTTCCTCAATTCAGCACAAAGCTGCCTCCTTAGTGAAAGATTCATACAAGCATCAAATGGAGAAAAAGATTAATGCCGAAAGAGGGTAAGAAAGAAACACAAGAGGGAACTTCTGCAAGCATGCAAAAAAATCTACGCAATGTAGCTTTACAAAAGACTCACATGGCATTACAAAGACAATGCACAATAGGAATTCAAAAGTTATTAAAGCTTGAGATGGCGGAAAAGCCTGTGATGTATCAGAAGTTTTTCTTCCTTGAACTATGTGCCAAGTCAGTCCAAGTGCAGCCCTAAAATACAGGACAGTATTCAGTATTAAGCCAAATCTCTACAAGACAAGACAAACCCCACTGGCGTGGCCCACTCGTTGCTGCCCCTTCTTTTGCATCTAATTCAATTCAAGTACTAATTCTAGATTTTTATTTGTCACATACATGGAGAGCATATGACCCGCACTGAAATGTAAGTCAGGTCCGATCAATGGACAGTGCAATTATTAAAGAATACAAACACAAGAAAATTATTTATAAATATGGTATGGAAAAAGTAAGATATAAAAAGAAAAAGAAAATAAAATGCTTATAAAAAAGGGGGCAGGACAGTATACTGTAGACCAGGAGTTGGCAATCTACAGCACGCATGCCAGCAGTGGCATGCAGAGGGATAATAGCTGGCACGCGAGCAATAGGGAAAACTGCATACTGACATACTGTACATTTTGAGGAAATAACTTCTCAGTCACACCACCTGTTAGGAGCTATAAATACTATTAAAGTGTGAGAATTGATTTGCACTAGTCTACGGATCCGGGTGAAAAGGCTGCACATATTAGGCAGATGTGTGAAGTCCAAATCACGTCCTCGGATTGCATCTGGGACATAAAGCAAACGTAGGATTCTTTAGGGATGAGTGGATGGAAGCAGACCCCCAGTGCTGGAGAGGTGAATTTATCCCTTTCACCTTGAGATGACAGGCAGCAGATTTAGGATGCTGTTCTGTGGGATGGGGGTCTGACATAGGGGAATGAATAAATAAATAATAGCGGAGTGCAGGACTGTCTGAGATGACTCGGAAAGCCCTCACGTTCACTGTATGGAATGCATGAGTGTAAATTTTACGCACCCCGATTATTCCAACACACTTATATATATCATTCCAGTACATTCACCTTTGCTGGACAAACAATGTCACAGCTATCGGGTATGGACTAGGAGCACTAGGGGCAGAGAGAATAATAAGCACATGAAATTGATGCTTATACTGTAGGCATTTGCCTACACTGTTAAAAATAAGTGTTCTTTATTGCCAGTCATGGTTCCATGAAGGAACTTAAACTTTCCATTGCTTGTACTATAGGTTCATAATAGGGAATAAAGGTTCTTCATGATTAAAAATCATTGTTATTTATCTCAATGACCATGTAACCAATCAAAGAGGTGTTGCAGGAAAATGCTGTTATGACATAATGAGATGTGAGGTGAAATACAAATCAAATGATGTACTACAATATAATGAAATGCTGTGAAATACATGACTGCTTTTGAATGACCATCAAAGCCTGAATGGTACTTTTGAGTGTCAATGCAGTAATGGAATCTTCCAGCAGGCTAACTGGATCGGGCTAACCCGCCAAACCTTGACCCCCCTGGGATGGGTCCCATGTGGGAAAATACTGTACCACAGTTTAAGAATCACAAGGCTACAAACCTAGCATGAAATACGAAACAAAATTGCTACTATTGACCACCACCACAATTCATTCTTCCTCTCAGTATTGAATACTTAAGGCTTTTGTAGTTCACAAGGAATTGCTTCCAAAATAACAACGGTATTGATGTCAACACTGCACAACGAAACGGCAGGAGACTAGCTTGGCAGCTATCCTTTTACACAGGTACAACAGGCCTCTTTCAGCTGAGCAACATCTGTCTCCGTCTCGCACAGTTAAGAAACCAGAAGAGCCCAGCAAACATGAGAGAGGATTTTCCATTTTGATACATTACCTTTCGATTAGCTACAATTCCCGAATCGCGATGGAGAATCATTTACTGATGCACTTCGATTAATGTGAGGTCACAGCGGGCTCCCAGTTTCCCATCAAAAACAACCTAATATTGACACCACTGTGGAGGGAAAATTATCCTCCAGTTGCAAATCAGAGGAAACTTATAAAAAGCCGCCACTGGGGTCTGTTAACATGAGCTTGCAGAGAGATTTATTTAGCTGTATTCAGATCAAGTACAATAATCGTAAATGAGTGACAGATTAACATGCATATCAGCCGTGCCATGTACGATGAACCTGTTGCTAACCAAGCGAAATGAAAACAGAGAGAGGGAAGAAGATTCTAGCCTTAAGCAATCAGATTAATTATTTTCAGTAAACTGGCAGAAGCAAAAAGGAGGCATATTTTGAGAGAGGAATTGGGCCTGTTAAAACCCTAGCAATCATCTAAAATCCCTATCAACCACCTAGCAACACCCTAACAACTGCCCAAAATCTCCTATAAATACATAGTATCACCCTGACAAGTACTGAAACCACTAGAAACCACATAGCAACACACTGGCATGCACTGAAACCCCTAGAAACCACCCAGCGACACCCTAGCAACCACCCAACCCCCTAGTAATACAAATATACATAAAGCAATATAAACTAGACATCTAGCAAGTCTCAACTGGTTTGATTGATTATTTAATCACCACATGTAAACTAACATATTGCCCAGCTCTAACCTGGTAAATGTGGACTTCTACTGTACTGTACTGTAATTTACCGTAAAGCTGCTCTGAAACTTTGTGAATTGTGAAAAGTGCTATACAAATAAAACTGACTTTAAAGTAAAATTCTGACACCCCATCAAAAACCTCCGCTGTTCCATCCACGATTCTTATCCAATATATACAGTGAAAGAAAGACACAGAGAACCTATAATGTATGAACTCAGGTGCCAAACAACCACTCACTCCACAGTTAATTCATCTGATGTAGGGCTGAATGACAGGGTGTGTATAAAACAGTGGATAAAGAAATAGCCTCAGCAGCTTACACATTAATGCAGAGAAACGGCTCTGACCACAGACCCGAATGAAAATGAGAGTTACTACGATAGCAACTACGTGTGAGAAACATATGGTTCAGACATAAATTCACAGGATATGCACTGAGGTCTTTTGGCCGCTGTCCACTCCTCCGTGTTGTGTTTGGCCTGAGTGGCAGCGTTCACTCCATTTCCCTCTCTGCCCAGAAGTTGGCAGCTCTCCTCAGTTTCATCCCTCTTTCATCTTATCAAGCACCTGCCATCAACACGAGGCCGTACACCCCTCCCTTCATTCCCTCACTCATCCTGGCACTTCTTCGCTCCCATTTCCGACTGTTTAATTATGCTGTCCCAACCTGTCACCCTGAGCAACATCCCCCCCTGGGCAGCAGCCTGCGGACCACCGTGCCAAAGCAAACTGCCTCAGGAGCAGGTGTGTGTAGACAGAAGGCGCAAGCCAGAAAAACAGCTCACAGTAAGTACAGTGTGTGTATATCAGTGGTCAAGTATTTTTCACCTATAAATAAAGAGAGTGAATGAGATCTTGGACATCGACACAGCTTGCCTTGATAACACGCCACCTATAACAAGTTTGACTATCCACTAACAACATTTAAAAAAAAACACACAAAAATAAATCTCTGTCAAGGTGCTGGAGCTGTGAGCCTCAAATCTGAGTGCCATTTTCATAACAAGCAGCAGGGAAAGCTCAGCACATGTCCAAAATTATAACAGAGCATGCTCCAGGTTAAAAATAGATTTGACTCATCACTTCAGGCTGCTGGGATGGTATCCTACCACAGAAAAAAGGAAATGAAAGCTTTTTAAATTTGGATGTGGCAATTTCAATGACTGAAAAAAACTGATATAAAAGGGCAAAAAAACTCACTGGCTAAATTTCTCCAGTACATATAGAAGCCCATTTTTTTCTACACTTAAGACATTTTGAAAATGTTACCATATCAGATAGAATGACAGAAAAAGAGGATTACAGTCTGAACTAACATAAGAACAACTGAATGACAGAAAGAATAGATAGAGACACAGACAGATAGCTCAGCCAGAGCCCATTGAGAGTACGGCTGAGCCGGTCAATGATTTCTTTGCGGACAGGAGCTGCCAGCATGAGCTCCTCGCATCACCTCAGCACTGATAAGATGTATGGATATATGCATCCCTGAGTCGCAACCTTGAACATTCAGAGTGGAGCAGAAGCGGAGGAGTATACGAATGTTTGCATTGGAGAAATACATTTTTTCAGCCATCCCTCTCAATGATATTAGAGGCTATATTGTAACATCACTTTTCTCCATTTGACCTCTGTTTTTTTCCCTTCAGAGTTGTCATTAGGAGTTATCCAGTTCACCCTTTCAATTTCAGAGCATGATTTATGGGGCACTGCTAGAATCTCGACAGGGTTAGGATGGAAAAGCCAAACACTTAGATGAGTTAAAGTCCTTGAACGCTCCGATATACAAGTTCACATAAACTATAGCTTATCCTTTACAGATTATCCTACGAGGACACCTATGTGTAAAAGAAGTCTGCATGTTTTTCTGAATAACTGAAATGAATAAACAACACAGCTGGAGTGACAGAGGTGTAAATTCACACCTCCAAAACTGTCCTAAGATGTGGCGTAATGCTGAGATAATCCTAAGAATCTCAATGGTGGTGGAGAATCAGCCAAGGCTGTTAGCATGAAGATGTTGGTGATTTAAGTGCAGCCTTGGTTCTCAGTCAGACAGCAGGAGTTCCCCGTAGAGAACAACTTGATTTATTCCTGCCAAGCCAAATGCTGACTTGAGGCGCAAGAGTCTCCTGAGCAGCCGTCTACTACAGTGCAGAGTACAAATGCAGTTTTTCTACTTTATGAATCAACCTCAATCCCACCCTGAATCTTACTTGGAGCGTACTTGCATGAATCTTTCTGACTTGTGCTCATGTCTTTCCAAACTGATATGACAGGGTGTTAGGTGAATGTCCCAGTTGTTATTTTCAAAACAAGAACAACAACAACAAAAATGGAGACATGATCCAAAAAGCACCATAAAGGTTTAATATAAATAGTGTGTAAAATTTATATTACTATTTACCAAGTCCTTTGTATGCATAAAATAGCTTTGTGTGAGGAATTCAAAAGGCCATTTAAATGAAAATTCTAAAAATTCTCTCAAATTTCATTTGCAAATTTCATTTGCATTTCCAAATATTCACAACCAATTATGACTAATTAAGAGATGCGACAACAATGGTGTCTGCCATCATTCAGAGATGAATGAAAATGAACATCACAAAAGGAAACTTTAATAACATTCATTTCTATACACTCTCAGAATAAAATGGCAAAAAAAAGGACCTATAGGGGTTCAACAGTTTGTGACTATGGTACTCTAACAACAATACCCTAAAAGAGATTTCTCTGAACCTTACTTACCCCTAAAAGATTTATAGTAGCACCTCAAGGGTACATATTATAAGTACAAAGGTTCTTATATTTACTTTTTAGAGGTAGATAAGCTACAAAGTTGTCCTGATCCTGAAGACCTTGATTAGTTGGTTCAGGTTTGTTTAATTGGGGCTGGAGCTAAACTTTGCTGGAAGGTGTTCCTATAGGAGAGGGAATGGACACATTTGCCATAAAGGTACATTTTTGCAATTTATTTATGATAGTGATGGTGCTTTCAAAGTCTGTCATTAGACTGTCTCATAGAAACACATTAAATGAAAAGTTGCACAAATTTGGCAAAAAGTACCACGCTTATGGTGCTTTTGTGTCTTTTTACATGCATATATAAAAAAAAAATTCTCAGCTTTTTAAGGTTAGCTGTGGTTGCTACTAGGGCAAGTCTAGCTTATGATTAAGTCTACAGTGCTGTTGAGGTTGCAATTTCCATTTCTGTAGGACAAGAGAACTGCCCTATCACTGCTGGTTTAACAACGAAAGATTAAGCCACTCTTAATGGGATGTAATTATAATGGATCCAGCAGAAGACCCCAGAGCAGCGAGCACTGTTTGATGTGATCTGTTAGGGTTATGTTATCTTTAAGCACCCTTGACATTTACAAAGATGTTACATGCATCTTTGTGCTTTCCTGACATTTTGCTGGATTATTGCTCTAGGGTACATGAGCGACAGGG
Source organism: Carassius carassius (assembly GCF_963082965.1). NCBI lineage: Eukaryota > Metazoa > Chordata > Actinopteri > Cypriniformes > Cyprinidae > Carassius > Carassius carassius. Next base: position 4,913,662 of record NC_081776.1, on the reverse strand, counting down.
TCGAGACGGGGAGGGCCGAGGCCATTATAAACTGTTTAAAATCTAATCGCTGCAGGGCCAGCTTGGCCTCTCACACATGTCCAGCCTCATTGGCTCCATGCTGTAATAATCCGTGTTCACATGCTTGCTAAGATCTCCAGGCCAGGACTTTATGGCCCCTGACTGCTCCAGTCTTCTTAGAAGAGATCATGTCAGATTCTCTCTCTCTTGCCACCCAGATACCGTAGACAAATCCGCCCCAGCACCCCTAAGAACGTTACATCAAGGCTGCCAAGATCGGCTTGCCTGGGAGAGTTAAGTCCGTTGTTATTACACCCATTATGGCAACTAAATCATACCACCCACTGAACTTGGCATTTTGTTTGTTAACAAAAGCATCGTTCAGTACAAGATGGTAGCATTCACAGATTACAAATCTACAAAGCCAAAGACCATTTGGACTTGGTGATTGACATCTTAAAACAATAAAAACAGGGCAGTGGGAAAAATAAAATCTTTAGAACTTCCTCGAAATCTTCTTTTGATGACACTAATGGGTGTTTTATACTGCATACCTATCAAGCCCTATGATGCCAACATCATTTTCGCTTTGTTCAGTCTAAGTGAACCAAACAACAACCCATTTAAGCCACACAACAGACTGTGAATCAGTTGTGTGAACATGATAAAGCATTTTTGGGTTGAATTGTGGTTGTGTTTCATGCTGGACCTCCACAGGTTTGTTTTCTAAAGCATTCGTCCCTGTAATAAACAGACCATTCTGCTCCACTTCTCGAAACCAGGGTGCTAACAGGGGCAATTAGCAGCTTCACCCACCCTTCGAATAGAAACTTTGTGGGCAGACGATAACCTTGCCATCACCCCGTGTCAATCTAATCACCTTTGAACATACTCCTCACATACCTGCGCTTATGCTCACACCTTATAATTGGACTCCCACTGGAGATGAAAAGCTCCAGCTGTGACATGAGTGGGGAGTTGGTGGGGTTTTTTTTTTTTAAGTGATATTGATCTACTACAGCAAGGGCACACAGAAAACTGCTGCAGGTTTAGCAAGAGTCCACAGACTGCACACAAACCTGTACACAAAACTAAACAGCACTTTCTTACTCTGGCAAACTCTAATCTGATTGCAGCTTCTGTGATTAAGGGTTATAAGCTGAAACAAACCAGCGATTTTGAAGTTAATCAATGTATATAAATAATCAATGGATTAATGGATAAATCAAAGGAAGTTTTCTAGACTAGTAGAATCAAATCTTTAAAAGATATTCAGAGTTTCACCTAAGACGCTTAATAAATATTTTTTAATGGCATATTACACTTCGTTGTACTTCTTTATGTCTATGAAATAGTAACAAATACACCTTTATTTAAATTAATACTTTTCACCACAGTCTATTATTGTGGTGTTATTTCAGATAAACCCGCTCTGAAAAGCAGTGTTGTTTGCCATTAAGAATTCAAAGGAAATTGTCTTTTAAATTCCTCATAAATTTTTAAGTTTGCATTGAGGAATCAAACAAGATATAGAATTGCAACTTGAATTAAATTATGAAGAACTAGAATAATAATAAATTACAATTCAAAGAAATGTAAAAAAAAAATTAACAAATGCTCGACAGTCATTTTAAATTTGACGAACAACAGGTAGAATGATATAATTTTACACAGAATGACAAAGTAAACTCCTTTCAAATCCAACTTCCTGTGTGTTGTGGCCAATTCAGCTTAAAATCACACTCCAAATGAAGCCAATTGGCCTGGCTCTTTACATGTTGATCAGATGGTCTTTTCCTGCATAAGTGGGTGGGTTCTAATCATGTGGACCAGACCTTTAGAAAACTAAGCAAGAGCCTGAGTTTCACAGTAACACCTAAGTTAAGAACCACTCAGGTGGTGACAGCTCTTTTCAAGTCCAAAAAATGGACAAGTGGACTGAGGACGGCCTCTTCATCAAGATCAACCCCTCTATCATCATCCACCTCTCAGGCGGCCTCGCCAAAATGTCCAGCACTCCCAAACAACAGCAGAAAGAAACTTAAACATTTGTTCAAAGGGAGACAACTGATGTCTGCCTTGCGGTCGCACTTTACTGAGCTGAGAAAACCTGAGGAAACCACATCAAATGGAGGAACGCTGGGATATCACCATATCTCATATCCAGCGGTACAGGGGCATTTAAACTGTGCTAAATGAAGAGGAAACATGAGGATGGGATGGTGTGCTGGAGATCTCATTGCCTTCTCAACCCATCGCTCTAAATACTCTGCTCATTCCACAAAACAAGCCTGAATGGAAGTACCACACTGCATATAGCACAGTTACGTTCATAAACCTTGGCGCCAGCACTGCTTGAATCCACCTCTATGCATTATCAAAGAACCCCATTGAAAGTCCATTTGGATTTTAACTGAGCGATGACCTCATAATGGTCTCTTCTCACTGCTGGTTACATTCAGTGAGTTTTATCTGAATAATGACCTCATTGTGGTCTTCATTTTACCTTAGTCTTGACAGTAAATTTTAATTCATAACTAATGAGCTATTTGTTGTCTAAACTGTCAATTAAAGCCCTTAGAGGTCATTTCATACAGTTTATCCAAATAAAGATGAATTCCCTAATTTTTCATTTGTATATTTTTAAAAATGGTGCGTGAAGATGCATCTTTCCAGATTCGTCAGTCCAACAATCACCATTTTTCTTATGAACTATTTTACTAACCCAGTGGTTCCCAATCCTGGTCCTGGAGAACCCCCAACACTGCACATTTCAGATGTCTCCCTATTCAAACACACCTGATTCAACTCATCAGCTAATTAGTGAAGAATCCAAAACCACAAATGTGTGTGTCAGATAAGAGACACACCAAAAACATGCAGAGTTGGGAGTTCTTCAGGACCAGGATTGGGAACCACTGCATCTAACCAAATGTGACCCGGGACCCTGGTTCAAGTCTTAAGTGTAAATTTTTCAAAATTAAGATTTATACATCATCTGAAAGCTGAATAAATAAGCTTTCCATTGATGTATGGTTTGTTAGGATAGGAATATATCTGGCTGAGACACAACTATTTGAAAATCTGGAATCTGAGGGTGCAATTTCTTTTTAAATATCAAGAAAATCACCTTTAAAGTTGTCCAAATGAAGTTCTTAGCAATGCATATTACTAAATAAAAAATTACGTTTTGATATATTCACGGTAGGAAATTTACAAAATATCTCCATGGAAATTGATCTTTACTTAATATCATAATGATTTTTGGCATAAAAGAAAAATCTATAATTTTGACCCATACAATGTATTTTTGGCTTTTGCTACAAATATCTCAATATCTCAAGTGCAATTTAAGAATGGTTTTGAGGTCCAGAGTCACAAATATCATTTGCACTTTCACATTTAAAAATTTACTCCATTTCACATTTTCAAGTTTTTCCATATCAAATTGTGCCAATTCAAATGGCATATTCTGGATATCATAAGACTTGTTTTGTCATAAATTTTTGAGCCTGACAGCCCTTTCGCGACTATATGCTTTCATTGTTAGGGAAAACATTAGCATGAAATACAACTAAGACTTCAGAACATTTTCAGAATGCCCTTTGCAAACCGGGTTTAGGAAGAGTGGTAATTCTGCCTTTTTTTAGATGCTAAGGATGGAGAACCAGCCCAAAGGGTCGATGTCTTCACTCTTCTGATCTTAAACTGTGTGGTTGGAAGTTCAGTCTGAGGAAATAAATAAATGAAAAGTCTGTGACCTCTGCCTCTGATATTTTGTGTTCAAGTGGTCCAGTTGGTTGTCTGATGCCAGCCGGCAGTGCCCCTTCAACAGCACAAGTATACTTTCTCTGGCCCCAACCGCATTATGTTCATCGCCAAAACAGATCGAAGACCACCCTCTCCTTTCCATCCCTATCAGAGCCTTATTTTCACTCAAATACAAGATTTTTTTTTTAAATGTGTGGTTAATGAGAGGCTGGTGGAGATACACAGAGCTCCCTGTCTCAGTTGAGCTGACCTTCTGCTTTCAACAGCCAAATTTGGATGCAATGGGGGCCTGCTCTCCTTCTCTTTCATACTAAGTGGCAAAATGATCTATGGGAATCAGCATGCAGCATTAACTCAAACATATTACACCTAGATAAATACTCCAATCATCTTTCAGCTTCCACTCTATCTTCTTTTAATGCTAGAATCCATCATAACTCAAGCATGCAGGCAGACCTGTGTCTGAGAATATGGCTGATAAATCAAATCACCACTCCAATCTGGAAAACACAGACAGTCCTTGAAACTCCAATTCTGACTGAATTTTTCCACAGCCATGACTATTCTTTTGAGCCCACTTGATATTTAATCTAAAACAATAGTCTTGTGAGGTCAATATACAGTAGAGAATGTTAAAGAGAAAAATAACCTTTTAAAAAAACTTTTAGAGCCACTTTTTGTCTATTCAGTGTTTTATCTCCCCGAATTACCTTCAACTGGGTGATATATGCAGTTCATTAATTACATGTCATTCAATTAATTTTAAATGTTTTTGGTAACACTTTACAATAAGTTTCCTTAAATATCAATATGAATTAAATATCATAAATTGACAAAGAACAATACTTTTATAATATTTATTATAATGGCAACAGCTACATTTGATTTATTTGTAAATAAAAAGAAAAAATATTTAACTTCATGCTTTCATTTTCATTTCTGAAACATTTCAACAACTTAATTAAACATTTACGTATAAAGAAAGAACATGAAGTAATAAACAACATTTAATTTTTTAAATATTTTTATTCAATGTATTGTAAAGTGCTACCAAATTTTTAATTGACAAATTGGAGGCCTAACCCCAGTTAGAGCTGAGTTAACACAACTCTCTTTTAAATGGACTGTGAATGTCAAGTGTAATAATATATTTCTTCAAAAACTGAATATTCCAACATGGAACTTGTGCAAATTCTATAAGACAGAAAACAAGGTCTTTTCTCCAGGGCACCAAACCCATCTCAGTGGAGCCACATTCATTTGACAGCAAGAGGGCCTTCTTTCTGCAACTCAGACTGCAGAGATCCTTTACTGAATCCTAATTCAACTATGGTATAGAGACCTTCGACCTCCTATATTCTTCTAGTACTCATCTTTATCTAGAGACAGGAAGTGCTCAAAACACCAAAGCAGTAGAGGCACTGATAAGAAAAAGACTGAAAGAAAGAGTGAGAAATGACAAGAGAGAGTTCAGTGAATGCTTCGGCAGAAAAGAGAGAGAGTGATTCTGATTGGATTCTGCTGAAGTGATCTGTTAGAGAGATGAGTCAGTAGAAGCTCAGTGGACGATGAGGAAAAGCCTGAAATAAAGAAGCACTCAAACACCCATTCACCCTCCCAAAAGCACACGGTCTCTTGAGGCCTCTGGCCTACCTGCTGCATTAGGAAAAAATCATGCCTGTGTGCATGGAGCATGGAGCATGGACCAGGGGTTTTCAAACTGGCATCAGAAGACCCCCTTCTCCAGGTCCACAGGAAAATTAAAGAGTAAATATGTAAAAAAAAAAAAAAATAATAATAATAATAATAAAAATAATAATAAAATTAAAGAGTAAATATGTAAAAATATATAATAATAATAATAATAATAATAATCAATTAAATAAATAAATTATATTTGTTATAAAAACCCATTTGAAAATTACTTAAGAAATTACCTAATAAAATAAACATTAACTAAAATAAAATATAAAACAACTTTGTTTTGGCTACATAGCTGCCAAGGCAACATTTCTTATTTTTATTTATTTACCTTGATGTACTACAATAATTAAAATGAACATTTTTTTTTTTTTACAAAACACTTAACTGCGAAAATAATTACAAAAGAACACATCAAAATGACTAAAATTTAAAATGAAAACTAATACAATGAAAAATCTAATTTAAAATATGAATGAAACCTATAATACAATAGTATGCAGAATGTGAACTGTGCACATTATTAAATAATGCACAATGTTTCACACATTTTTTTTAACAGAATGGAGAAAAGTGAGAAAGAAAGAAAGAAAAATTACATTAAAAAAAAAATCATTGTTGGGGGCCAATGCATCAAAAAGTTTGAAAGCCCCTGACCTAGACCACAGAATCCTTCTAACAGTCATTTTGTTGGATAATTTTTCTACTGTACTTTTAAGATTAAAATATGAGAATGGCCTCTGTTATGACTGGCTAACCCTTTTGCAAGCAAAACGAGTAATAATGTCCACGCCAAGTTATAATAGGGCTGCGCTGGTAATGATGGAATATGTCTACATACTCCTTTCAAAAGAGCAAGAGAATCCTGTTTATCATATTATATCCCTTTAAAACGAGCATCAATAGTTATTTAAGACGGCAGTGACTGCTACATCAGACCATAAGGGGTGAAGGACAGGCATAAAGGTCTTACTTCATTTCCAGAACCTCCTCCAGGTGCTTTCTGCGCTCTGCCCTCAGTGTGGTCAGGTGAGCCTCCTTCTCCGCCAGGGACTGCTGGGTGGACGACAGCTTGGCCTTCATGGACTCCAACTCTTGCTTCACCTTTTCCATGGCGGCCAACAGCTCCGCCATCTGTGCATGCAAACACACACAAATAAACATGTTTGGGCTGATGAACAACAAACAAGCATTAGGACAAAACCATAATCCCAACGAAACATGTCGGATAAGACAGAATGCAAACAAATATGTTGAGTGAACACACAGCAGGCCAAGAGTGAAGCTCACAGGGACACAAATAGATTTGTGCACAGAAAATTTGATTTATTAGACGAAATGAGTGTCCAATGCAAAAATATTAAAGAGATTCATATGATAGAGATAAAATGGGTGAAAACAAGACCAGTGTGAGAGTGTGTTACTGCAGTTTTATTAACTACATAACTTCGTGATGAGGTTTGTCATACATCACATCCCCAGAGTTATTTAGCTCTGGTTTGTTTTTGAAAAGGTAGATGTTCTCCATTCGTTACTGTGATTTTTCTTTCTTCCTCTCCCTCCGTTTCCACACAATGTTTATAACTCAGAGTAACAGGAGCGAGTGAATGAGGAGGATAAATCAAATGGTGTGGCAGGTTTATGCATTTCATGGAAGGCAAGGTTTAGCGACTTGGCTCAAAGCGGTTCTCATAGCCTCCTCGACTGCTTGCGGTTCACCCAGAGTCTCACTGAAATCTCTGTGCTCGCAGGAAACTGTGAGGCTTCGGGCGAGATCTGTGCAGTCTCCTTCATCTCTTCTTGGTGTTTATCCATGTGTCCCTGCTCTGCGTTTCATCAGCTTTTGTTCCATCTATACTAGACACTTATACATGGATTCAAAACCAAAAATAGTTCACTTAAAATTCCTTTTAAGCTTCACAAAAGATGCAAAATGAAGTGGTTCATATGGCTTGTCTGCTCGAGAACTCAAGAACCAGTTTAGTCCGATTAGACTTGAACGAGTCATTATCTGGCTCGGCTCGGTGTTCATCTTCAGTTCTCTCTTCACAGCAGTTCAGTCAGTGTACTGTTTGAGTAAATGAATTACTCCGGGATATTGGTTTGTTTTAACTCCGAGGGAGTGTCAGCCACATTAAACAAGTTAACAGCTTAAGTCATTTGTGGATTAATGCCTATTGGAGACACAAACCGTTTCAAATGATTCAGTTCGATTTAGTGAACTGGTTCAAGAAGATCCGGTTACATCAAATGATTCGTTCGCGAACCGGATATGACAAACTGCTTTGTTTTGAACTCTCTCACAACAGACACGGAAGAGAAGACAATGCTGAATAAAGTCGTAGTTTTTGCTATTTTTGGACCAAAATGCGTTTTTGATGCTTCACAAAATTCTAACTGACCCTCTGATGTCACATGGACTACTTTGAAGATGTTTTTCTTACCTTTCTGGACATGGACAGTATAACGTACACACAGCTTCAATGGAGGGACTAAGAGCTCTCGGACTAAATCTAAAATATCTTAAACTGTGTTCCAAAAATAAACGGAGGTCTTACGGGTTTGGAACAACTTGAGAGTAAGTTATTAATGACATAATTTAGATTTTTGGGTGAACTATTCCTTTAATTCTAGTTGTATGTCTAAGAAGAAGTAGGGATATAACATACAAGTCATGCAGGTTTGGAATGAAAATAAACTAAGTAAATGAAGATGTTTTGTGTGTGTGTGTGTTGCTTTGACACGCAACACTGTCCAAAGACATGATTATAGGTTTTCTTATGATCTGTGAGCACTAGAAATGTTTTTCAGCAGAATAGCTGGAGGCACTAAACAGAAACACCACAAAAACAGGGATTTAGCTATGATAAGAAAATATCTTTTGGAAAACAAATATAACAGAACTGTATGTGTGTGAGCACATGCTCCCAGCAGTGCTGCTCTCTGGTGGTCGGAGGTATTGCAGGATGTGGGAGAGCGCTCAAACCAGCTGTCATCATAAGTCATCTGCTTAATGTACTACACCCAAGCCAAGCCTAGTGAACAAGCTACCAAAAACCCGCTCAGTCAAATTTACTGCCCTCTGCTTTCCTGTCCCACTCTCATATGCTTGCCTGTGTCATCTCAAGGCGTACCAAACTCACACAGTGTTGATCCAGCAACAGAAAGGACACGACTAAAACTTGAGGATGAGTGAATCTCCCCTAGGCACGTGAAATCCACTGGTAAATTCCATTTGACAAGGTCAGGTAAGTGAGGGCTCACTGGAATCGCTTATGTTAAGATGTAATGCATGTCAAATTAAAAAATAAGGAAGAGGAAATCATTATTCACGTAGAGACAGGACAGGCTAGCATTTCTTTGACTCAACTGGAGAGGACAGGTCACATCTTAGAAGAATGAAACTGGCAAGAGTCTGAGTGGACATTAAAGACTGTAATATTTTTCACAGATGCAATGAACAAACCTGCATGCCTGTTTTCCCTCTCGGTGATAAAGTGAGATAGAATCGAGACTGCATGCCTCAGGCCCCACAGTATAAGCAGAGGGAAATATTTAAATGCTGGCAGCATCGGTTTCACTGCCTGTGGCAACCCTGGTGTGAGGGCGGGGCAATAGGGCTGTCTGTTAAAACCAAGCAGCCAATGAGAGGTGAGGAGAGGGGGATGGAATGGAACCGTGAGAACTTTGGTGCATTTTTATTCAACAGAAAACAAAAATCTCAATGAAATCTTCCACAGTTGTGTAACCACATGTACACATACACTCACATACACAGCGACAGCAGAGCGGTTAACTAATCAGTCCAGGATGTGTGAGAGCCGATATGGTGTCACCGTGCCTGGAGGGGAGATATGTGAACTGACTACATCCTCAGCGACCAAACATCATCTGGAACGAATGGATTCAAATGAATTTACAGTGTGCTCGGTCAGTTTTACTGTAAAAGTATTTAGCAAGCACCGCCTGGAGCAAAATTCTCAAAGCTGTTGAGTTAAGTCATTCATTAGAACAGGGGTTTTCAAACTGTGGGTCGCGACCCACTCGTGGGTCACGGAATGGAACAAGGTGGGTCGCACAAAGTCACTTGGCTGCAGCTAATTTTGCGTTTCAATGACACACAGACACTAACACAGTTCAGTCTAGGGCTGCACGAATGTGACGAGTGGGGCGGGGCCTAGTGCCATGGGAACAGAGCTAGGCCGGTGGAGTGATTGGGAAATGAGCAACACTCACCGGTCTCAAGAACCACGGAGGAGATCGGAAAGATACAAAAGAGGAGCGATGACAGTGAAGGACGAGAGAGGACCAGGCCTGGGTTTTATTTTGTGTTTGTTTTTTATTTGTGCACGGCAGTCATCCGAGAGGGGCTGTCGCGCTGTTTTGTGTTTATTTGGTTATTAAAACTTTGTTTGATTGTCCGCCGGTTCCCACCTCTTTCCACGAAGGAGTCATCGAGGCGGTGGGCTGGAGTGAGTTCGCCCCCCCCCCCCCCCCCCGGCAACTCACTCCAGCCCACCACATCGAGCACCCTCGGCGGCAGACTCCTTCGCCCTGCTCGATGGCACTGCGGATTCACCCCAGCGGCGAAGGATCTTCGGCAGCGCGCCCCTCCTTCCTCCCTGGCTTCGGCACCAGTGTAAAACATTAAAATCTTCACAATCACAGGAAGAAGGAGGCGGGAACTGGGAACCCACTCATCACAACGATATAGCCCACCAACATTAATAATGAACTGCAATATCCTTAGTGTGATTTTCAAATTGCAATTAAGTCCGTGTGCGTTGCGTGTTTTGAAGGTCTCAGAGCAATGTCATTAAAAGGTTCAATCGGTCTTTTTTTACCTATTTCACAATTATTTTAATCTCCAAACTGTTTTAGATAGTTCTGCTTTGCTTCTTATGCTTTTCTAAAAAAGTGTTGGATTGTGCTCCGTTCTCGCCGACACACACGGAAGGATCATGAATGCAACAAAACACAGCAGCGCAGATCACACTTCACTGGAGTGAGCCTGCTTCACGTTTTTATGGACACTACATATTTTAACGCCAGTAAACAAAAATTAAAACTTGTAAATTTGTAGTGAAATTTTCAGTTGTACTCTAAAATAAAATGGTTATTTTTCTTAAATACTTAATTTCTGTCATAAAAATTTTAAGTAAGATTAGGTTTAAAGTAATTTCACTCGTTGTTTTTTTTTTTTTTTTAATATTTTGGTGGGTCGTGAAATATATTACACTTGTCTAGGTGGGTCGTGGAATGGAAAAGTTTGGGAACCACTGCATTAGAAGATAATTAACAGATTTTAAAGGTTTGACTAACGGCCCGGCAGACAGATAAAGTTAAACCTCTCAAACAAACTCAAAAATTTGTACAGCCTACATTAGGAATCATGGAAATTGCAGTTCCTAGTACTCTAGCGTGTGGAATCAAAAATGGGTTCTTATTAACCAATGAACCCTTAAAAATAATAATAATATAAAAAAAGTAAAATAATAGTAATAATAGTAATAATATATATCAAATGATTTTCATTACATCCAGTTCTATGGCTTCTTTCTTCCATTAATGCTACAATGCTATGAATGAATACAGGGTTTAATAAATATATACTGCTACTGAATCTAGAGTTTAAAAAAAAAAACTGTTAACTATAATATGTCCTGTTCTTTATAGTTTTGTTGTTACGCTGAATGTGATCAAAATATAAAGATAGGAATTTATTTTCTATATCACAAAAATGAGGTTTCTGTGTTATTTTTAGTCGCTATACCAACATGATACCATACATGAAATTGACATTCATTACATTTTTTACGGAATACTTGCAACATCAGTCATACATATACAAATATACATATTCAATTTATTCTCAAAGTTTTTGATAAAAACTAGAAAAAATGTTTTGTCTGAATTTTTGGCAGCCCAAAAAAAAAATATATATATATTTTTTTGTGATTGTATGTGTATGTATCAGCTTTTTTGTAACAAAAGCCAACTTCTTGGTGGGTTTTTTTTTTTTTTTTTTGCTAAATTGTCTTGTCACAAATTAATGAGTTACTGTCACTACATAATTTTAAATATAAAACAGTGGTCAAATATGAAAAATACAATCTCTAAGGTCTCCAATGATATATAGTTTGTCAAGATTAGTTTAGGTTTAGTATAGAATATTACGGTTTTAAATATGTAATGGCTTTGGGCCCACCGGTGGGCCAGTGACACTTATGGGGTTAAAAACCTCTGAATCAGTAAATGATTTTTAATAATTAAGATTTTTTTAAATAATTTTTAAATAATTATTAATGACATTAAAACGAACTAATAATTTAGTGGAATAAGAACCAGAAATTCCTTTCATGTCCCATTTTCTTAAAATTCTCTGAAAGAAAAACAAAGATTAAAACAAATACAAAAACTGCTTTCAGCAGACTTGCTTATGCTGTTGCCTTCTCTGATGGAGGAATGGATGGCGGTCTGTATGTGTGTGTGTGTGTGTGTGTCTGTGTCTGTGTGTATGTAAGAGCAAGGTGGCATGCAGAGCTTGTTTTCTCAGAGGAGTACAAAATAACCTCAGATGTTAGTCAAGTCGTGAAAAATACGCTGCAGTGGATTATGACACCTTGGGTGTGAAAAATTGAGCTCTTCACTAGATGATGATAACACCACTTCCTGTCTCACACTGGGAATGTGAACCAGAAAGGCAGGAGGAGTACAGATCAAAGTGTTTGAGATGCACATCTTTTAACTGATCTTCACAGTCCAGCTTCAGCCTCTGTAAGTGTTTTTACGACTTGGTGTAATTGCTTACATCAGTCGTGACGCACCGTCTATGGAATTGATTACAGTGATTTTCTCCTTTTCGGTTTAATTTAAGGCTGAATTGCTTAAAACCGGTGTCAGAAACAGGCCTTGGGGAAAGGAAGAGGATCTGCCAGTGATCAAGGAGAAGAGTGATAAAAAGAACAGGAAAAAAGGGAAAAAAGAACAACTGATGCAGGGTCAGAGGGGCTGGAACAGGTGCCTCTTCAAAAGAGGGAAGGCACGTGGAAATAAGCAAAGAATGAAGCAGTGAGCTGTATACTTGCCTTTCTGTGCTACAAGAGAGCAGAACAAGAGAAAAAGAAAACATAAATAGGTAAAATGCAATGCAGCAAAAAGAAATATCAGCAAAAAAAACAATGCCTGTTCAGAAAATGGCTGAAAACGTCATTTTAACCATATAAAAGTACAAGAAAATATGTGATTATTATGCTAAAATGCCTGCAGAACATAACCAATAAAAAAAAATGAATGCAGCTTCTAAAAATAAACAGTACTTACAGTAGATATGATGGTAACACCTTGATAATTTAATATAAACCATGGTACAGAGTAATTAGTCATATTCTAGTTATTGGTATTTCAAGATGCTTCAAAGTATACCAGGGTATTGCTAAAAATATATTTTATAAAATAAACAAATAAAAATAAAAATTTCAAATCAAATCAATATTATCTGTAGAAGAAATAAAATAAAAACCATGTACTAAAGCTCAATTAAATATAGTACAGTTATTAGGTTAACAATGTATAATTTTAGACAAAATAAAATATATATATATATTATTACTAACCACGTCCAAAAACAAAACAAAAAATTCCTTACCTCACACCATATTCTGGTACTGCTATAGTACTTTAGCATAAATCATGGTACTGATTGATAGCCATATTTATATACTGTACCATGGTATTTGCACAGTACTTCAATGAATACCAAGGCATAAGCATCATGTAGTGTCCCCAAAAAAGAAACTCGAAAATGATAAAAAATATTATCATGTTCTAAAAACATGGTAATACCATAGTGTTACTTTTGTAAGTGGAAAACCTCATATTGGTTTGTTATTGATGTGCACCATGAAGTGATGAGATCACGGTGGGCGTTAGATCAGGGCCTTCTCTTCAGCTCGTGCCGAACTCAGAAGCTCCTAATCACCTCCTGTGAGAGCAATCCAGACTAACCCAGATGCTCAGAGCAGAAACATAACACTAATAAAAACTGCTCAATGCAGCAGCGTGCTGTTTTTTTCTAGCTCTCTCTCCCCTTCTCCTCATCCGTCTCTTCCTACTCTCTCCTCCCCGGCTGCCAAAAGAGCAGCCCCATTCCCAAACGGTGATCATAAAGCCAATTTCAACAAGCTGGTCTTTGGATCTTGCTGTGTTTTGGGTGCTGAGCTTTGTGTCTGGTTGAGAATATTAACAGAGGAGGGAGTTTTATTTCCCTCTAAAGTTTTATCATAAATATCCAGGCTGTTTCTGACTATGGCTTTGAATACAAACTTGAGAAAAAGCAGCGGCAGCTGTAAGAGCTATTTATTCTTTGACTAATTTCCATGTCTGTTTTTGGCCAGGGCCGCTTGGAGACCTCAGGCTCTGCCGTCACGCTGCCCCCTGCAGTATGGAGGGAAACTGCTTGAGAAGTTTTCAGCATGTCTTGACCAGTTCAAGCAAAGAGCGAGTCTAAATGAGTCTAAATTTACACCTTTTTGAGAAAAATTCACTCAAAAATACATCGTCATTCCTCATGCATTTCGACATGAGCCTTTTTTCTCACACAAAGCTATCACGACATCAGAAGACTATATATACACACACAATAAGTTTTATAGACCACATGCTTTTTGGTGGTTTTTAGAGTTTGACATTCCCTATCATCATTCACTTCTATAGTATTGAAAAGAGCAGCTTGGACATTCGGCTAAACATCTCTTTTTATGATTTAAAAAATAAAGTAAGTAAAATGAGTTTAAAGCAAATAAATGATGACAGAATGGTGAACTCCTCTTAACTATCAGTATAACTACTGACCGCAGGTTTATATAACATGTAGCTAGAGTTACGTGCAGTGGGGAAACTCAACTTATCCCAGTGCAGAAACAGAATTGTGCTGGACGCACTACATAAAAGTTAAATCAAAACATAAATTATCCTGACAGACAGACGCAAATGAGCATGACTTCCAATATAATGGAAAGAAAGCAGGGGGAAGGCATAAGAGAGGTCTTCCACATAAAATAATGATCTGATAGAGCTCATCTTCAGGGAACAGTCTATAAATTGCACTGTCAGTGGTTAAGCTTCCTATTAGGAAAAGTTTGGGTTGGATCAGGACCAAAAGCCACATTTGTCGAACACCCCCATCCAAATGAGGTACAGAAAAAAAAGGTCACTTCGATGCAGCGATACTGATGAAAAGCACAAGACTCAAATCATTCCTTGTAAATAGAGAGGAAACATTAATCGTGCCATACCTTGAGCCACTTTAAGCCAGCGTGGCCGGAGACACGCATTAGGTCATGAGAGCGCTTTGCACAGGCAGTGAGCAATGGAGAAGAAATAGAGAAAAAGAGGGATTACAGAAAAAAAAGCCGGAGAGGAAACAGAGACATAACAGAGCAAAACAGAACAACAGTTTGAAACAAACAACGCAAAAGGAAAATTGGAACTTGAGGAAGAGGGGCTAGAGAAAGAGAAAGCACAGTAACCATGGATCCAACGTGACAACAGGTTGGGAGCTGAAAAGAGATCCATACAGGATTGGGTCAGGCCGACAGGGAAAAGGGGGAAAGTTTGTGGTGAATGAGTAAGGGCAGTTTCGAGACATCCCATCAACCCCGGTCAACACGAGCGGAGAGATTGAGGCTTTCTTTGGTCCAGTGCCTCCAGGGAAGGTTATGAAGTATGTCATTTCGCTGCTGAATCATGTCTGGAGACTGGACGTGTGTTTTCATGTGGTCTTGGGCAAACGTTTTCACTGGCCCTGCATGAGCGGCTGGTCGCTTTCGTACATCCCAGCCGTAAATTCCACGCCAGAGCTGAGTGACTGGTGTCACTGTACACCGAGGGCCCTGTGTAAGAAGAAAATGCCCCCCTTTTTCTCTTGGCGACCACATTTGCTCTTACTAGCACACAACTCTTTAAAGCAGTTGCTGCAACGAGGGTTTGGCAAGACGCTAATGCTCATGAAAGCATCAGCTAAAATGAGACAGGCTCAGCCGCTAAAGAAGCACATTGAACAGACTGAGAAAACATTGTTTTGACACTCAATCAAATATCAATTCTGCAATGAAGATGGAGTGAGATGGAGAGAAAAGGTAAAATAGGGGAAGTCTTAAAAAAATGTGTTTATTTGTCATTATTCATTCTTCATTGCTGCAGCTCTCAGATCAAATATGCCTCAAGTTTTTGGCATACTATATAACAAGACACGCGAGAACCCACACCGATTCACATATATGACGTCAAACCTGGTGCAAGTGTGCCATTTTAGTGATACATAGGAGATCAACGGAGTGGTTAACGACTTAATTTAAAGTCTGTTTGCCACAAAAAGCTATCATGAGGCTTTAAAGGCCTTGGAGCATTGCATAGTTCTATGGACCATAACCATTGCAGCAAAAATGTACAATAAGATTTAATTCGTTACCATTAAAGAATTAGATTTCATCAATGAACACAGAACAACTATATTCTACAGCATTTATTAAACTAGGTTATTGTTAATAAATATGCTATTATTCATTGTTACTCCATGATGGCACAAATAAAACATACATGCAACTTTTAATAAAGGTTTGGCATCATTTATTTAAATTGTCATTGCTTTCTTTTGTATTTATATGTATTCATTAATTTGATGTACGTCACCTGTTGTATGCCTGTTGAGAGAAATTATAAATAAATAAATGGATTAATATATTATATTTATATATTTATAAATTAGCATTAACCAAAATTACTAAATGCTGTTAAACTGACAAAATTTTATATTACTCTTTCATGATACCCATGCATTAACAATCTTGACTAATTTTACCACAGACACGCACAATGCAGCTTTTAAGTGAGCTCAACAGACGCACTTGGCTTGACGAGAAAGAACTAACTCAATTTTGGCCAGAGGTTTACTTTCATGTCAGTGTTACAAAGAGCAGTCACCCTCGTCCCCATACATTTAAGAACAACATGCTGACAGCAATTTGTACAAGCACTGCACTCGGTCCAACATGTGCTCTGCACAATGAGAAAAATGAGGCGAGCAGCTATTGGAGGAAATTGAACACAGAGCTAAAGACGAATGCTTGCTTATGATTGGCACAACAGAGGGTGTGGTGAAGCAACAGAGGGATGCTAATTAAATAGCGGAGGAGAGACTGTACATGTGTGTGTGTGAGTGTGTGTGCGTGTAAAGAAAACCGTGTGCATTTGTGTGAAGGTAATTAGAATTTGTATGGTTTAATGCAGGACCACAAATTGCGCATTTAAAAACATGTCTGCCAACTGTCAGTGAGGCAAGCTGGCATTCTCTCTCTCTCTCTCTTTTTGTTTTGTATAGCTCATAACTCCCTAAATATGTAACCCGGAATATAAATTCATTGTTATATAACAGGTGCCAGGGTGGAGAGGAACTTCTAATGGCGATATCCTGAGTGTGCGTAATGAGACTTGATGCGAATGGGACATCAGTAATGAGTGTGGAGACTGGCTCCGGAGGGTGGCACTTGTACTGTCCCCATTTCCCCTTGTCTCTGAGCCCAAATGAGAGGGGGCCGGCCGGGCTTAGCAGCAGTGTTGGCTCCCGCCGCAGCCCCCAACTCTAATTAACCCCTGGGGATTGGAGTGGAGGTCCGTCTGGTGGTGAAGAAACTCAGTGGTGAAGGCCACGATACATTCCTTAGACTGCAACGCACACTGGGACGATGCTCAGCCAGCCATGCGAATCTTTAGAAAATGGAGAGAGAGCGAAAAGGAAGGAAACATCAGGGTGCCAGGATCCACAGAAGGTAGAACAAACCATTAAGGGTTTAAAAATGAAGCAGAGAGTCAGTGGAGCCAAGTAAGATGGACAGAGAAGGAGAAAAGAGAGGAAAAAGTTCAGGGATTCAGGTAGAGGGGAAGCAAGATTTTGGCAGCTGCTTTGTGCTCTGTTTCAAAGCCTGACTGGCTGCTTGTGTTGTCCGGTTCATGGAGGACTAGTTCGGAAAAGGTTATAGGAGTTTGATGTTATCGCCAAAGCTCAACAGACAGCTAGACAGTGGTGCAATCTACTTTAAAAACAGGTAAGATTAGGCCAGAACAACTCAGGAATGGCATTCCAGCACCTTTGGATCAAAACATTTACAAATTATTGGCAGTTCATTTGTAAATTCAATCCATTTTCAATGTGTTCTTAGTAAGGACACACATTAGGTCTCCATTTAGTTGAACTGCATTGAATGGATAATTCACAACAAAAAATGAAAATTCTGTGATAATTTACTCACCTTCATGTCGATCCAACTCCACTTTGACTCCAACCAAGACTTTGGTTAATCTTTTTAAAAAAAAAAACTTTCTGAAACCACAATGAATTTTCTGGATCGTCTAAATTTCGGTTACCTGGACTTACTATGGAGGGACAGAAACCACTCATGTATCACTTAAAATATCTTTTTATTTGTCATTTGTGCTTCAAAGGTTAACAATTGACTTATGGGTTTGGAATGGTACAAGGGTAAGTATAGTTGAACTCCTGCTTAAAAATGCTAAGAAACAAATGCCGGCATGTGCTGTCAACACACAGGACGTTCCTCATGTGTGCACGTTCTATGTGGCTGAACTGAATCGGACCAAAGTTAGTAGTTCTCATGCAGGCCACGTAAAGCTTATTTATGTTCTAAATGAAGACTGACTGCAGACACAAACACGTAACCCATGCATGCCATATGAATGTTCACCACTGGCACTGCGATGCAGTGCTGGCATGGATCTGGATGGTTGGCACAGCTTTTTGCTGGTTCCTGAGCTCTGTGAAGGGGGCTTTTTAATGGAAGCGATACCGTCCGCCAAGCAAAAGCCATTACAGTCCGGCCTGAGAGATGCTAGCCTTGCGTGGATGTGCATACAGCTCTGTTTAAACACTAGGGCGGATGTTTAACAAGGCTGATGAGGAAGTGGACATTTCCACACTGAAAAGATGGCTGTAGGGTTTGGCGAGCATCACTCTAAAGTTACCGCACACATTTTGCTTCAGGTAACAAATTACAGCCTCATTGTAATGGTACACATGAGCTCTTTAGAAGCATTGCTAGGAACATTTCCATGAAAAATGATGGTTTATAATAATTCAGAAGTTATCTAAAATAAAGATTAAATAATAAGAATGAATAAAATAACTAAAAGGTAGAATAAAAAGAAATGTGTGATATATACATATACACACACACACACACACACACACACACACATACTTTACTATAATACACTACTTCTCTGAACTCAAAGGACAAGGTACAAAGTATTAAATAAATTCGATCCAAATGTAAAAAAAAAATATGGCAAGTGTACAATATGTAGTGTCAAAAAAAAGAAAGACATGAATGAGCGAGAAAGAAAGTGCATGTTAATGAGCCTTGAGCTTCGTCTCACCTGTGTTTAGTGTTTTCTCACCTGTTTCTCAGCGTTTGCACGAGCAGATTCCTCTTGTGCCAAAACCATTTCTCTCTCAGCTGTGATCTGTACGCTCTCACGCAAGGCCTCCTCCAGCTCCTCGATACGCTCGTCCTTCTGCTGCAGAGAATCCTGGAGGAAACAAATGTACTGTCTCACTTATATGCAACACGAATCTGTAACATACAACTGACTAACAAAGCTGTTTATCGACACAGATTTTTGGTAGAATGTCATGAACAGTTCAATACCAGAACTCATGAGTTGTGTTTAATGATCGTGCACAATAAATACACACCCAACAAGTGCAGCAGCAGGTAGCTCTGAGAAAGCAAGTTGCAGTGAGTTCACAGCATGTGAGGTATAAACATTACGAATTCTTGGACTGCGGTAAGCGAGGGCAACCCAAGCTGTCCATCTGAGGGACATGACTCATCTACAGTCTGCTCCAATGATGACTCAGCTCAGATCTATGACGGTCAAGAGTGAAATCACACTACTTATCCAAGTATCCACTCTTGAGAGAATCAAGGTCAAAACCTAGTTATCATGAACGTCTGCGATTGATTGTATCAGGAATTGGAAAAACAGAGGGAAATTATGGAAACAGAGGAAAAACATCTGATTGAAAGTGTGCTAGAGAGCAAAAGAATGCAATGGTTAGGGACTCAGATGAATAGGCATTGTGGGATACATGGAAAAATGCCAGTGCAGTGCTGAATATGGGAACAGTCTTGAGTTCATTACGCTGCTCCATTTCAAGGAACATTCACATTTCATTTTCCCCCCACATTTCAAAATCGGCTACAAAAGTCCTGACTGGTTTGGCAGGCCTGAGGCACTTAGTACAAACCTCTACAAACATGCACTCTGACGTACACAACTGAGCAAACAGCCGCTACACACACATACACGCAAACTGCCATTCATACAAATGGAGCTCTACAGTGGTAATGGCCTCCATGCTGAGAAACTGCCTTCTAGCTAAAAGCATCAGCCTTCAATATAAAGACAGAGGCCTGATGCACACAATCCCAGACGCTGATGATCACAGCGAACATTTTCATCTGGAATCCCACACCACAAATTCCTGCTAAAAGAGGCAATGTGAAGGTACACAGACAACCAGATGCTTCTGTGGCTCTGCTGCAGACAATCCTGAGAGAAAGATCAAGAGGTTTTAAGAAGGTTATGAAGATTAACTGGCCAAATATAACAAAGAAAGAATAAAATATATCAATAAATAAAAAACAAAACAAAACAAAAAAACTAAACATTTTATTACTGGTATATATATATGCATTTATAATATGCATATATATATTGCATTCTCTGTCATATAACTGGGCATAACTGACACAGAATCATTTATAAGACTGATAATTTTGTCTCTAAAATTCCTTCCAACTGCAATCATCAACTTTTAATATCAAGACAAGAGGCCTGATGCACACAAAACGACACCATTTTCATCATTTTCATCTGGAATCCCACACCACAAATTCCTGCAACAAGAGGCAATGCATCTGATGAATCGGCAGGATTTTTCTGTAGCCAAAGTCGGCAATTACAGGAAGTTCAGGACACGAGGAGGGTGACAGGGGTACAGATCACAGCATGTGGTATAAAGGCTCTCTCTTCTATCTTATTTTGACCATATTAAGCTCGCACTTTCCTCTCGCAGGCAGACCGCAATCACTTTGGTTTGATTTAAAGCGACAGTAATCCTTTTTGCTCGGTCAATATCTCATTACAGTAATGCTTTTGGTGCCAAAACCACACAGATGATAGAAGGAGACACCTCAGGGAAGCAACAAATCAAAGCCACATGCTGTACCGGAGGGGCCGGCCGGGTTCTGGTGGGGCTCGCTGGGGAATCTGCCCAGCACTCTGCAGCTCACACATCCAATTAGGAGATGAGCAGGACGAGCCTGAAGAACAAAAGCTCAGCTCACACAGTTGGGGAAGAATGACTTGCCGCTGTCTAACATGCTCTCAAACACAGAAATAATCAACCATGGGTTACCTTATTCAACACAAACCCATTTCGTTCCCATCTGCAACTGAAAAATCCTGCTGCAGTGTCCCAGGACTCGTGTGGTTTCAGCAGTTCATTAGGGTGAGGAGTTTAGGTCATCGTAAGGCATTATTTCAAATGGATGACCTCAACTACAAGTCTAAGAAAAGCCAGCCAAAGTGGAGGGTTTGGTGGCAGATGTCTCTGTCATTTTCCCAGTGGGAGGATTCTTCTGTATCATTTTGGGTGCGAGAGTGAGGAATCGCAAATGTTTATGAAAGACCCGGAAAGAGCAGCAGGTGTCCATCCTTCCTGGCTGGGGAAAGCGTAAAAGACAGCCAAAAGCATGGAAACATCAAACAACATGTGCCAACAAACAGGCCCAATAAAAAAGACCTTGGAAGTCTATTAAAGAAGTTAGAACATGCGGATATGATTCCCCCTACCCCCGCAATCTGATCCCGAGCTCCCAATCCTGGATCTGGTTGGAGTTGAAAAGCATGGAGACCGGCAAAATGCTTGACTAGACTGAACCGCATTTGGTTTTGACTCTTTGGAGAGTCAAGAGACACAACAAACCAAATGTGCATGAGTTCATCGGACGTTCAACAAATCCACAGTTGTTTAAAGTGGTAGAAGACCCATCGTACAAGGGAGAAAATTTGAGAGGAAGTAGCTGAAAGTGGGCCACAATAAACTAGAGTGTTGTTAATTTGTGAACACAATCAATAACAAGAAGGCCAGGAGAGGAGGGAATTAAAGTGAGTGACAAGCAGAAAGCAATCTAAGCTTCCATGACAGGGCTTTGAAATATTCCCAAGAGAGCTGGATATCAAGCCTCTGAGTGACGTGGTTACTGCAGATCTAAGCGCTATGAACACGGTTTACTCCACTTCTATAACCTCCTGTGATGTGGTTCTTTGAAGCGATCCCTTTCCGGCATCTTCCATGTCTTTCTACAACTTTCTTTCAGTCCTCTCTTTTCTCCCATATTACATGGCTTTCTGCATGTTCTACGTCATGATGATGGCTTGATGTAGGAGGAGTGGGGTAAGCTGTGTCACGTCGTAAAACTAAAAAACGGTGTATGATTATGTTTTTAGAAAAAGTCCATCTTATGATTGAGAAAAGTGACAGTTTTCAGTGCTAAAAATTTCAAAATTAAGTATCCACATGGCAGAATTGGATAAATATAGAAAAGTTGTTTGCCAATATATGAAATTATGTAAATTATCTATTAAAGATTAGTCACGAACTAAAGATATATTATAATAATTTATGTAATGTTTACTATGTTATAAATATTATACATTTAACTATAATAAAACGTTTCAGAACAAAATATTTTTATATATATGTTATAATAATATTTTATGCATATTAAATGTATTATAAATTAAATATTTTATATATAATAAAGAAATATAAATGTGAAGAAAAACATTCATTATGCATTAGTACTGTGAATTCTTTTTTTTATTATTATTTTGAAATGTAAATTGTTCATGCATTCCACATTGACTCAACCCATGATATTACTTTTTCTGATATATGTCATATTTCTATGGTTATAACTGCTACTATGTAAAAGGAATACAACTGTAAAAAAGCAATGTTATTGTTATTAAAATGTTATTGCACTTTTATTCATATAGCAGTACTTTTAAATGAAAAAAGTGCACAATACACTACCTTTGAATGCATTATTAATTTTGTGCATAATGCAATTAATTGGGATATTAATTGGGATATAAAATTGTTGCCCAGCACTTATATAAATATATATGCATGGGGAAGAACACTGGCCAGGTGAGTTAAGACTTTAAGCTCTCTCCACCCTCAGCCTGTGGTGGTGGGAAGCTGACCTTTAATTGACAGTCCTGTGATCACTGCTCCACGCTGCGTTGAACGATAGCAGGTGTTTGGGCACAACGTGTCATATAACAGGCTCCCCAAAGCATAAAGTCATTATCATCAAAGCATCTCTGCGGCGAAATTCTGCCCTCAGCAGGGAAGCCACTGGGACAGTTTCAAAGCCACTAGTTTATGTACATGACAGTGGACCCAAAAAACACAAGAATGAGAGCAAGAACGTCCCACACAGCCGGAGGCTAAACACTTAGCATAATGAGGAGGAGAAAGACTTGAGATGTAGCAGAACAAAGATGGGTGTAAACAACAAGGCTCTGTTCTAATTGAAGGGGTGGAGGGCCTGCATATGGGACTGATGGGTATCAGATGGTGCAGTTCTGGGAAGGCAAATCTTTTTTTAAACAAGTCAGCTCACTTGGCGGCCATTTTGGATCTGGGTAACACCCTCGGGCAGTTGTTTTCTAGTCATGCAAGCTCAGCTTCTATCTACTTGCATGAATCCACTGAAGTATTTGCCAACTTGTGTTGCAATAGCATACACTGTTTTTGTTTTTGTGTCAAAAAATTTACTCAAGCAACACTGCTTTAGACATTTAAACTTTATTTGAGAGAATGCATCTTTATTACAAGTATATTTTGGGTACTGCACAGACATTTTCTCTTATTATAAAACCCAGTTAAAAATTTGACCTATTTTCAAGAAACAATCAATGCTGGATTTAGTTTGTTTAGCTCCATTCAGGTTAGTTTTCAGCATCTTCCATCTCATGTGGATACATGTTCCTTAGAAAACGATTAGATGATGATCTTGCCAAAAAAAAAAAAGGTACGATCTTCTAATTTTAAGGAATGGTTTCCTTTCTCATAGCCAGAGGTGGGTAGAGTACCCAAAAACTGTACTCAAGTAAAAGTAAAAGTACTTCTAGAAATATTTACTCAAGTAAAAGTAAAAGTACTAGTCTTGAATAGTTACTTGAGTAAGAGTAAAATAGTATCGGATAAAAAATCTACTCAAGTAGTTAGTTACTAGTTACTTTGGGTCATATATACTGTACTGAGCCTATTTTTATTTAGATATATAGATAAAATGTATGTAATGTATGTGTGCGTGTATAAATGTATATATTTCATCAGCCTTTACTCCAATTTATGTAATTTATTATAAAACCCTGTCTGTTTACTTAAGTAACAGATATAGGTGTCATGCCATAACATATTTTTAATACGACTGACTTTATATTAAATGTGAATTTAACATTGAAAGTTAATGTGATATAAATATTGCTACTAATCAATCCTTCATTGTTCAGAAAGAGAGCAAATAACATTTACATTATTAAAGATAATTTTCACTGACAGTCTAGATTTCAATCACTCTCAGAAACTCCCATTAAAATCACTGAAACTGTTAACACTGTGAAATCAATATCTTAATTAAAGATTCGTACACACATCTGCACTTTGTTGTTCCTGCGAGAGAATTCGCCAGAAAGAGGTCTCCAGTCAGTGAGCGAGTGAAGGAAGCACCGGCATTTTAGCGATGACTCATCTGAACGCCTGTGATTGGCCAATGCTTTAATAAGCTCAAAAGAATCATGTGTGATTGGTTATAATGCGCAGCGCTGTATAAACGCATCTATCTCTGGCTAAGCGCCAGCAAGCAATCACAGATCTGAATTTAGCAGCTGATAATATGACTCGCTGAACGTACTTGCACCAGTGTGATTGTATTAAAATTAATAAAATCTTAATCGGCTATTTTTTGTCTTTTGGAAGCTGCATTCAACTTGACTCCCCTCTGTTATAAGCCACACACGTACAACAAACTAATGTCACAGTGGTATCGTGTGCTGTAATCGAATGTAGCCCAAGTTATAACCTGTTAAACAGTAGACAGCACACGCGGTGTTCACCTAATAAGGATCTCCATCGCTAGCAAATAATAACCTTTGCAGATTTCAATTCAGTGCAGTTCCATAGCCACGTTTTCAACGCTGCTGATGTTAAACGTTACAACTCCGAGTGAACCACTTCAGACGCTCAGTGCGTGCGGCAGGGAACTGAACGACTCATTCAAACTGATTCATGAACCAATTCACTCGTTTGCCAATTGGTTTGATCAAGCCTTTGAACAGAATTGACTCAAAAGAATGAATCATTCGTGAATGGGCATCGCTCATTGCCCAGAGAAAAGTAGACGGCGCGTTTGGAATAAACTGAAGCATTATAACATTTATTGCATTAAGATAAAGTAACGAGAGGAGCGTCGCCCACAGTAACGAAGTAAAAGTACAGATTTTTCCACAAAAATTTACTCAAGTAAGAGTATAAAGTACCCATCTTTAAATATACTCCGAAAAGTATTCGTTACCCCAAAAAATTACTCAAGTAAATGTAACGAAGTAAATGTAACTCGTTACTACCCACCTCTGCTCATAGCTGTAATATTTAGCGCTGAGATTTCAACCATTCATTACTCAGCAACTTCTATGCCATACACTTTCTGGCTCAGGCCAGCAGCACTGGGATTTGCTGAGGATAAGCAAAACAGTACTGAGGACAAAAATGTTTTTGTAAAGCCCACAAAGAAAATGGCATTCCCTTCCTTTTGACTGTTTTCAGCAGTCTTGCTATCACACAATCTCTAAAATACACATAATAATCGAACTGCTGCAGCCCAATGCATCCCTACTACAACCAAACAAGGTGTTCTTGATGCCCACAACCTGAAAAATAAGGCGTTCTCTAGTCAGAGTTAGTCTCCAGGACAGTCTTGCAACTGGCGTCTGTTAGCTCCCTCCTGACCTGTTCGCGCTCAAAAGGTGATAAGTTGCAGAATCAAGGCTTTCATGTGTGAAGTACACTGCACCTCTTGTTTTTCTTCAGAAGCTATTTCCATTCCTCAGTCCCGGCCTCGCTTTACCTCTCTCTTTCCGTTTCCCTCTGAGTGTTAAGAATGGATCTCACCACAGCATTAGTAATGACGACCTTGCCGGGCTGATATTTACCGCAGTTTTGTTTCACCTCTGCTCAGTGTTACAGCTAAAGTCTGATCTCTCTTCAGTCTTCTGAGGTTTTGGAAGACAAATTGGAACATTCGAGAACATTCCACAGAGACCTCAAGAAATCAAAAAAGTCCTAAACCTGAAGCTGCC
Organism: Carassius carassius; assembly: GCF_963082965.1. Taxonomy (NCBI): domain Eukaryota; kingdom Metazoa; phylum Chordata; class Actinopteri; order Cypriniformes; family Cyprinidae; genus Carassius; species Carassius carassius. The sequence continues at coordinate 4,887,673 of NC_081776.1, read as the reverse complement.
AATGCTAATTTGCCCAAGACAGTAATGTAGCATCTAATCCCAAGATGGTTTCTCTACACGCAAAACTTGTTGTTAGGTCAAGCGCAAGAAATCCGTAAGAAATATAACAGTTCCCTGCTCAAAAAACAGACAGGTTTTCTGGTCTCCCATTTGAATGTGTCCAAAACACATAACAGAACAACAACAACAACAACAACAACAAAAAACAGAGCCAAAAGCCAAACAAAATACAACCACAAAACAAAATTAAGAACAAAACATAACAAAAAACCTAAACAAAAACTCAAAACAAAACAAAACAGCAAAAAACCTAAACAAAAGCTCAAAACAAAGCAAAAACATAATAAAATAAAAACACCAGCTAAACCTAGCAAACCAGGTTTGCTCATTCATTGAACTGAATCACATTTCCTAAAACTGTCCTGTGCCAACTGTAGCCACCTCATGGATCCTGGATGTTGCACTGCAACCAGTCCGTTATGGCCGGTTGAGAAAATTACATTTAGGCCTCCCCCCTCAGGGACAATAATACATTCCCCCTCACAAAAGCAGTGTCTTAGCTTGTATAAAATGTCAACATTTTTTTTTGTTTTCATATGCATTGTTAATTATACACAAAAGGTATTTGTGATAAATGTGATTTTCGAATTCAGCATGTCAAAAACTTCATAAAGAAACATTTAAAATAATAGCAAAACAAGGAAAAAGAGTTTAATTTGAAATAGGAACAAACTGAACAAAAACAAAAGCTCAAAACAAAGCAAAAAAACAATAAAATAAAAACACCAGCTAAACCTAGCAAACCAGGTTTGCTCATTCGTTGAACTGAATCACATTTCCTAAAACTGTCCTGTGCCAACTGTAGCTACCTCATGGATCCTGGATGTTGCACTGCAACCAGTCTGTTATGGCCGATTGAGAAAATGACATTTAGGCCTCCCCCCTCAGGGACAGTAATACATTCCCCCTCACAAAAGCAGTGTCGGCAGGCCACCGAGTCATAAAAGGTTCCTGTTTGACTCTTTTATATCTGCGTGTTTAAAAGGACCATAAACCTGCGATTCGCCTTCAGCACTTTGGTTTATTAACTCCAGTGTGTCACCTGCAAATTTGCCGAACACAAGCAGCAAGACCAATGAGGAGCTGCATGATTGCATATGTGTACCCGTTACATAAATCTTCACATAAATGTGTCTAATTTATAATTAGAAATGAGTCAGGATGGTTGATTACTGAGGTTAACTAGTTTCTCTAGATTTTATCTATTTCTTTTTCTATCATACATTAAGGAATGAAAATAAAATAGAATAAAATTAAATCATGACACTAAATCAACCAAAAGTACAAATTTTGTAAATTCAGGATTTCTTAACCGTGCACAAATTTACATGCAAAACATAAAAGACCACCAGTGCTTGTAAGAGCACTTAGCAGCATGATCCCTAACTCGCTAAATGTTATAAAATACTGTTCCACAATTGCACACTAAAAGGTGTCACTCTAAGCTTTCGGCATTTGAGTGCTGATGTTTCCAACCACACGAGAGCACATTGTGCCAAACATAAAAGAGTCTGGGAGACTTATAAACAGAAGACCTATGGCTTACAACTGCTATTCACAATGTGTGGTGCTCTGGCGTCAGTCTAATGGCTTCTCATGAGTAGTGCACACATTGCACCTGTGGGGAAACCCTTTTCTGAGCTTGCTTTGATGATTGCACAAAGTATGTGGCAGAATATGTTCACCCTTTCTGAAGTGAAGCCTATTGACTGGATGTACCTTTCAGTTCTTTGACCTTTCTATTTTCTTTAGAGCTCTCTCTTTCAATTTTTCCTTTATATCTGTCTTTGGTGAAGGCTGGTCAAGGTGGAGATTGGGATTCAGTGGGCCTTCTGGTCACAGGGCATGCTGGGAGTCAGAGCATTTGGGGCTGCATTCAGTAAGACTGCAGTAAAAGAGAACAGGCTCAACCACGCAGTAAAACAGGTATTTACTGGGCTTCATTATAATGTCATCTTTTCTCCCCCCGCTGTCTTACTCCATCCTGCTTCCCAACGAAAGTCTTGATTTCTTCAGGCTGATGATATTTTATTAGCGGGGGGGGGGTTGATGACTCAGTACGTATTGTACGTCTGGGAACTATGTATCCGGCAGAAAAAGTCTCTAGCGCTGAAGAGATGTTGAGGCCTATAAAAACCCATCTCCAGTTTTATCAGGCTAGAGAGATGAATGTAAAAGGATAGGGATGATTCAGAAGAGGATAAAGTCACGCTCTCAAGTCTTGAGAGGCGTTGATCAAAGACCTTCTCTTGCATTGCAATTCTCTGCATATGCAGCGTATGCGCCCCATTTGTTCATCCTATGGAAACTAACAGCAAAACTTAATTAACCAGACATTGACATTTTGATTCTAACCCATCAAAAAGTCACTTCCAAGACTTAGCAAAGTAGTGAATATCATGTTGCTATCTGATATACTAGTGTAAGTGGTTTATAGGGTTTTTTGTTAGTAGTCGCCCAAGGTTAGAGTTGAGGTTATTTAACAATGAGCAATTAAAAAAATAATTCAAAATGATTTCATTTGAAATTTGAAAAAGAGTTTAATCTGAAGTAGGAACAAACTGAATAAAAAATTCTTAGAATTTCATAGAACCGTAATATGTATTGTTAAAAAATTATTTTACAATTTTTAAGAAATTTTAAAATGAAAGTTGGTCCGTGTTTTGTTTTCAAGTAATGAAGTTTGCTTTTATAGGACCGACAGTCAAACAGATTTGCTAAACACACTTATTTCCCAGAATACATTCCCTGCGTTCAATTAAATTAAATTAAATTCAAGTTTAATTGTATAGCGCTTTTTACGATACAAATAATTGCAAATGAATTGTGTTGTATTTCTTTGAATTGCAATTCGGTCATTTCCACTTACTGCCATTCCAATTTCAGTTCAACTTTCTTTGCGTTAAGACCAGTTCAACTAAAGCACAATTTGAGGTATGAATCATGTCAATAGCATGCATTACACTACAAAGTTTAATAATAAGGTCTACGGGTTTGTTCAAAGTTACAGTGATGCTTGCCTAAGAAAGCACCACTAATTAGAAGAATGATTGGATCAAATCATGTGGAAGCAGCACAACGCCACCAGCAGAAAAATAAAGAAATAAATAGAAGCGAGAGTCCTTCCTTTCTGACCATCTAGTCTTCTCCAATGTCAACAGTTGCTATTCCGAATAAGTTTGTATGGCTCTTGTTCTCAACCATAACCGACCACCACACATCCCACCTCTGGGCTCCAATGGAAACCTTCTTAATTGATTAAAAAAAGCCATTTTTAGCACCGGGTCAGAGAGAGAAAGAGAGGATCGCTCTAGTGTCCTGGACTAACCTCTCTCTCAGCTCACCCTGACCAACAGATTGGAGCGAGACCACCGTAACCATATACCAAATCATCAACAACAATTGGTTTCCCTTCCAAACCCGCCTGACGCGTCCAATAGCATGTGGAGATCAGCTCGGGGTTCGCCTGATCTGGAGTCTCAGGGCCTCAAGGCCAGATCGTGACGTGCCTGTGGGGGAAGGTGGTGGTTCATGGTCTTGGCTGAAAGAAGCAGCTGTTGCCGCTTCCAGACGAGGCCCTCGATGCAGCCCCATCAGGGTGCTTCGAATGGGGGAGTGCAAGCCATAATATGGGCTCATGGCAACGTGACCCCATGGAGGAAGCTGGGGCCCTGAAGTCATAAATGAGGACTCTTTGACCGCAACACGTACTCATGCTCATGCACACACTGACGCACCAGTTACCGGGTACTACAGGTCGAAGTCCAATAGCACATCAATCCTGCTGTCAGAAAAAGAGCTTATGAACTCGAACGAAAACATAAAACGCATGACACAGAACAAGGAAAATGTGAAAATGGAGAATGATCGAAAGAACAAACCGAAGGCCAGGAAAAACACCAGAAACCACAACAAAGGGAGGGCCGCTGCGGCATTGTTGTCTAGAGGTCTACGGCAAAGAGGAAAAACAGCCCCTCCATAAAAAGTGGGACTTTTTGCGCTGAGATTCTCACAGACATTAACTGCTGATTCTGGCTTTCTATTCGAACCCTCACTCCCGAAGGGCGGGAACGACCACCACAAAAATAGTCAATATGATGAAAGTTACATCAGCCTACATGAGGTAGTTTGTATTTGCAAATCAGCTTAAAATAAATACGATGATACCTGGATATCGACGCTTCTGCTTCAATATCGCAGAGCCATAAATTCAACAACAGTTCCTGCGGTTGCACTACAACTGTGTCTTATTTCATTGTTCAATTTTTCGCTCCTTTTATCATTTCCCAAAATCCAAAGCTCACAATGAGAGGATGACAAGAGGTCAGGATGTGTGTGAATGTGGTCTGGATGAGGGAAACATGAGCTCGCTCTTTACCTGAGAAACATCCCAGCAATTCTCAAATGAGGAACCAGAGCTGACATCCAAACTTATATAATCAGAAGATGGATCGCTCTGAGGAGACGCATTTCTAGACAGCTTTAAAGGAAAACCTTTAAACACTGCACAAAAGATCGAGCCATTGTGTATAACTCATGGTTTTTGGGGGACTATGACCCTCTTAAAAGATTGATAGGTCTCATTATGGGTTAAGTTTCAATGTTAGGACCAAGGCTCTTGCCAGATTTCAGTGGTTATGTGTGTAAAACCTTTGCCTGAAATCCATTACAAGGCATAGGGATTCATCCTGCATTTCAATCAGGCCACATCACATGAGTAAGGTCTGATCTGGAACAGACTCATGAACCGTATGCAATTGTAACTGTGATTAATGTACACAAACATCATGTGGGTTTACCTTGATCTGTTGAGAACTCATGTTGATATTATCCTCTCGCTTACGAGCCTCTTCCATCAGCTGAGCGTTCCTGTTCTTCTCCACCTGCTCTTTGTGCTTCAGGTTGGCAACCTTCTTGCTTTGGTCTTTCATTTGCCTGCGAGGACACACCAACATATTTCAGTCAGACATGCACAGATGAACATTATGAGGTGGACGGATACTGGAAACATGCGGAGAGAGGAACAAGTGTGTTCAAGTCTTTGATAACTAACCGTATAGCACCTTTTCAGCAGCTACTGTAGCATTGCCAAAAGGTTTGCAGAAAGTATACTGTGCACATTATGAAATAATGCATAATGTTTCACTTACTATTTTTGAAAACAGAATATGCATTATTCTATTCAGAAGAATCTTAATAATGTTGTAATGTTGCATTATGTTTGATGAAATCAGATTACATGCCTACTGTATATTTAAAGTAATTTTAATCTGAAAATCAAGCTTCGTATATAATTAGGAATGGGTCAAAATTTAACTAAATTAAATAAAATATTAAATTAAGTTAAATAAAAAAATACAATAAAATAAAATAAATACGATGTGGCATTCTGTATGATGAAATAAGACACAGGCTGACTGTATTTAAATTTGAATTGATTTAAATTTGAAAAAGCAAATTTAATTTTAAATATTTTAATTAGGAATGGGTGAAACCAGAAAATATAAAATGAAATGCCAACTAATATTACCAGGCCACAAGAAGAATCCAAAATCTCTTCCTCAAAGAGTGTTTTACAGTTTTTTCTTCTTTTACACACATATAAGCATTGAAGTACAAACAAAAGGGTCAATCAGAAAAGCCAAAAGTGGTCTAGCTTATTATAAAAGACAACAAAAGGGAGCAGGACTGATCTCCACAGATCAAGCTGTGCTACAAATGAAAGACAGTATGTTTGTGTTTGAGCTCTGGGATTTTTCTCATTATCCTTTTCCCTCTTCCATTTGCTGTGGCATGGAAACCCACAGGAACACAAAGCAATACCAAAAAGGAAGGAATGAATAAATTAAAAGAGCACTCAAGCCGTTTTCATTTCTGAGAAGTGTCGTACCAACAGGTCTAGATGCTGCGGTGACTCGGCCCCAATGAGTATCAGAGTTTTCCTGTTTACGTGGCCGCTGTCGGTGTATTGCACACTGGCAGCATGTCGACCAGGATAGTTTACGGTTCAGCATCTTGACTTGATTTTAAAAAAAGGGAAAAACTGCACCTCTGCCCTAGAGAACAGATGTAACACTGACTATGCCAACACCAATGTCTTTAAATGAGTAATAACACAGCGTTGTGGAAAGACCTCCCTCAGCACCCGCTTGATACCACAGAGCATTGCCCAAGACACACAATATGGGAAGGTAATTGAAGAGTTATTAAGGGGGCTTATGGGATATGACAAGCCACATTTACGTGTGCCAGGAAAGTGGCACCAAGGTGCTTTGGAGTAAAAATCACAAGGGAGCTTTCAAAGTGTGATCACTATACAAGGTGACGCTGAACAAGGCTTGGTGAAAATGGGCCAAAATACTGCGCCACTAGAACCTGATCATTCTTCTGGATGAGCTGTCCTGAGCACAGTGGAGTCTCTGTGTGAAAGTACCAGAGGAAAGCTGGAGTCTTCTGGCTCCTATTGCAGATACTAGTACAACTCTGCTAGCAGCTGCCATTCAAAGGTTTGGAGATCGAGTTAGCCTGGTGACATACTGAGCAACTGGTGTGAGCGTTTCTCCATCTTTTCAGAAGGTTCCCAAGGTTTTCTTTTCTTCTCTTTACTGTATGTGAACGCATGTCTCTTCAATGTGAGGATCATAAGAAGTGTTGACAGAGGGCAGGCGATGGAGAGACAAAGTCTACTACTATTCCATCCACTGTTGTTTGCAATATGTTAGAATCATACATTTCTGCAAACACAAACAGAAATCGGGTCTTGAGGCTAACAAAAACACAATAGCTCCTTGATTCTGTTGCACCATTAGGGTGTAAATAACTAAAAGTAGCATTCTACTAACCTGACCACAGCACATCAGCTGTTTCAAAACAGTGCGGACATACCAATAAGCAGCGGTGTAGCATGACAAACGGCTCCATCGCTGTTATTTTCATCACTGCGCCCGCAATTTTACAGCAGAGTGAACTTTGTCCTCTCTCTCAAATGTTGCATTGGGAAATCGGATTCAATTTTACGAATCTGTTCATTCACATGGTTCATATAAATAAACGATTCACTGATTAAATAAACGATTCACTGATTTATTTAAACAATTCACTGATTTAAACAAACAACTGATTCATTTAAATGATTCACCAATCCGTTTAAAACTAAAATATCTATTTAAACAATGTTTTCAGCTCCATTATATAAACGCATTTTCTAGTTCGTTCTAAAGTTTTGTCCCGGATAAATGGTCTAATTGCAGAATTAAGTACTAACATCTGACAATTATACTTCCAGAAAGATTTTTTTTTCTCAAGAAGCTATTTTTAGTTAATAGTACTAGCACTACTATTCCTCTAAGTGTAGCTTGGCTGTAGTTTAACTATTTTATGAGCATCTTAACAAGTTGCAGTTCCAAAGCAGTTTCCTCAACACTGCTAATTTGATAGCTATTAAAAGTCTATAAAAAAAAGCACCGCAAATAAATTTCAAGTCCATTCTGGAAACATCAGACAAAATGTGCTGTGTTGTCAAAAAAAAAAAAAAACTTCTTCAAGATAACACGACCGTATAACAAAGTAAAAATAAAGACTTTGTGTATGTGCGCTCAAGGGAGTTTGTGTAACAGGTCATAAATATACTGGAATGTTCCTATTTGGTGTTTCCAGAAGAGGCCAAGCCATCTGCTTGGCTCCACTACACTTGCAATAAGCATCTGACTGTTTTTATGCATTGAGCGCCAGCCCTTTATTCAGGGTTTTGATTATATGTTTATATGTCTCCATTTGGGCTCCGATGTGATGGGATAGGTAACCTTATTTCACAGAGTTCATAGAGGAAACACTTCTACAACAATAAAGAGGAACGGCAACATCTAACTCAGATGTAATTTGCCAGTCGTTCTGGTATTTTTGATATGCTGTGATAAAAGGGTAGGATAATGCAGGTACAGTGTATAACAAAAGCAATTCATAAACCTAGTTGAAAGATAGGCTTTTCTAGGCAGTTATTACTAGCATGCATGGCAATATTTCCAGCGAGCTCACTATGGCTATAAGTAATGATGGCAATCTAATCTAGCCCATCCCGTCAGATTAAATCGAATGTTGATTTCAAAAGATTCCTTTGATTCAAAATAAATGCTGTTTTTTTTAACCATTTATCAAAGAATTATGAGTAACAGAAAAATATTAAGCAACAACATTTTTTTCTAACATTGATAATACTAAAGAATATGCTTCTTAAGCAGCATGTCTGAAGTATTGATTCTGAAAATTCAGCTTTGCCATTACAGAAATAAATTACATTTTCAAATATATTCAGATAGATAACAATTATTTTAAACAGTAACATTATGTCGCAATATTTACTGAACAAATGAATGCAGCATCGTTGAGTTTAAGAGATTACTTTTACCAACCTTTTGAACAATATGGTAAAAAAAGAAGAATAAATACAGGACCTCTCACTCTCAAGCTATCACTCTGGGTTCACACAAACCTAAATGGAAACATCTCTGTTTAGTGAACACAGCTACACAAGTGTTCAAGTGCAGAGAGCCCATTTAAAGGCCTTCATTATTTCATTTTTTTCCAATGCCACCATTTTCCTTTCCTCTAAATAAAACTCTGGATCACATAGGTGACCCTGTCATCTTCCTCCTCTCTGTACTGAGCTTTATGTTTTATGAGCAGCCATATTATCAATACTAGGAAAACTGTACCATATTTGGGTGTCAATGTGGATTCAACCAATGCGAGAAGCAACATGAATATGAGTGAAAAAAAAAATTTAAAACAGCTAAATAGGTCTATGACAGGGTGGGAGAAAAAGAAAATAATCTTTCAGCACAATTTTTATGTTGTCTAGAGGAAAAACACTAATTATACATCAAAACGTAACATCTACACTCCAGTCTAACCTAATGCTTTTTAAGGAATCTTATGTTCATGGAGCTCAACCCCTGAAGTATGATCAAAAATAGTCATTCATTATTTTGGTCCAGATCATAAAATTAATAATTCATTTACAAGACAGCTCCAGGCAATGTTTACATGGTAAGGCTTGAAAGCACTTTGAAATTCTCAAGATATCGACTGAAGTGTGTGAGCAAACATCAGAAAGTTCGCTAACTTTCGGCTATAAAGATGTTCTAAACTTCTGCATAATTAAGTCCTTGAAACATGCATCTAGTTAACACCTCTAAAATCTCAAAAACTAAAAAAAGGCCTTTTCAACCGGCCAGATTGTGCCCTAGGGAAGGACAAGTCCTTGCCGACATCCAAAGCCATGATGCTGTTGAATGACCACCACTGCAAGGTCAAGCTAGAAAAAACAAAGCAACCCAAAATGCACAAGCTCTCAAAATGACTCTTTATAAAATGTTCGCTTTTTCAATATTTCCTTTCTCAAAATAATATGAACCTACATTTCTAAACAATGACATTCTGCGGTCACTTAACTGGAGAAATGAGGCACGGCGGGCATTAAAGCAAACGTTATTCCAAAGTCCAATTGCACCTGACACTTAATAACATAAAACAAGACCCAATGGTGAAATTGGGTGTGATTTGGAGATGAATGCACAAGGAAATCGATGCTGAAGAAATAAATCCATCATGCTTTTTAGGAGGAATTCCGGGTAGAAAACAGAAAGGCGTCTTATGTCACAGAGCCAACGTGCATTTATGAGCAGGCTGCACAACGCAGAAGGCTGGAGATGGTTACCATGCAGTGTTTTCATCCAAGCATTTTGGGCCCATTTTTAAATGTCATTTTTCTTTTTCTGTTCAACTGTGCTGATGGAATTGAACATAAGTGTGCCCACACTAACAGTCCAGGATGGGATGAACGGCAAAAAGGTTGAGTAAGGACAAAAACCTTTCTGTTTATCGCAACCCCAACCTGTCTGACCAGCACAGAACGGAGTGGAATGACATCAAAGACTGTTTGAGAATCTGTGTTTACTTCATCCCTCATCCCTCTCGAAGTCATCCTTTAATGTCAATTGTGTCTTTATATTGGCCGGATATCTCCTTCCTGCTGTTCAGGATATGTCCGTGAGCTCAGGACTAATAAAAGTCAGGAAATGTGGGTTCTTCGCTGACTGTTGCCATTTCTCTAGCAGCAGGTGGAGCAGAGCTGGCAAGAGCTGCTGCTTGATAGCAGGGCTTATATTCACAGTTCCATCTGTGGTGAGTGCAAACTTTTCGAGCCTAATAGACTTTGGCTTCTGAAAAGGTTTTGCGGCCAGGTGCACGACAGGGTGTCCCCACGATTGTTACGTACCGTCCTGTGCAATTCCCTCCGGCCCTTGACTAATATAGTTAATCATGCGGTTGAGCCTTAGGCCAGGCTAGCCAAAGCTAACTGGAAAGCACACAGAGACAACAGACAGGCGGACGTGTTCTCCGAGTCGACCGGATCGTATGCCCTCATCGACAGGCCCAGAGAAGCAGACCTCCCTGTCTGTGTGGGATTGTGGCCTTCACCTGCCGGAGGAACTGACAGCGGCAGACCAGCACAGTAGAACAACCTCTTGCAGTAATGAGACAAAACCCAGAAATACAGCCTTCTACTTCTCCAGAATGAGTAACGGTAACTTAAATTACACAAACAGAGAAAGTGGAAGAGAGAGGAAAAACAGAGGGAGGAATGACAAAATATATTATGAAATATATTACTACGTATTAAAAAGACAAAGATTCTAAACATACTCTATGCTAAACTTAAGCTCATAAAATACTAAAGAAAAATAATTAAAATATTGTAAAAATAATAACAAAAATAAAGAAAAAAAATGACAGGAAGCATTCATGATTTAAGAAATGGAGCTCAGCAGCAAATGCGTAACACTAGGGAAAATTCATTTCAGAATTACATGGATTCCTTTTCATAATGCCGCACCCCTTCATCTGGGGGAGATATCAAATTGGCCCTGTTTGTTGTATTGCTGAGTTCCAGAGAATAAATCAAAAAAGCCAAAAAAAAACAAAGAGGAGGAGAAGAGGGATGAGCAAGAAAGAGATCGAGAGAGAGAGAGAGAATGACAGTTCTGTCAAGTGCTCCCGTAACATTCGGCTTGTTTTCTAGTGGAGCTACAAGAGCAGAAAAAATAAAACAGCTTGACAAGTCTCTGTTCCAGACCAAATTAAAAAGAGATGCAAATAATAACCATGATAAACAAGCCAAGCGCTGAGATCCCGGCTGTAGCGGGACAGGTCTGTATCGTCGGTGCGCTGGCAGAAGAGGCAAGTTTTTCAACACCGCTGGAGAGAAAATGAATGATGGAGATTCTTTATGCTCCAATTAGAAGTTCTGCAAGGGCTCTCCTACATTCTTTTCCCACTTCCTTTCTTTTTTTTCTTCTGAACTCTGTCTCAACAGAGCTCACAGGTAAGCTAGCATGCATTAATAAGATATGCTTGTAGCGCCTACTTGACCTTCCCAGGTTTCCTCATTCCTTCTTTTGAACCTTTAATCAATTTATGTCAGAGCAATTTCTCTTTTTTCAATTGAAACTTTAGAAGCAAGTCCAAGGGGAGTGATGGAGGCAACAAGAGCAAATTGGGGTTAAGTGCATCGCCCAAGGGCACCACCACACTACAATCAACCGCTGAATTATTTTCCTCATGTCTAGCCTAGCGGATACAGTTTTCCCCAAACTGGCCCCTCAAAAACACAGGTCCCAGATCATTCAAACCATCCTTAAAATGATTTACAGAGCAGGCCCTGGTAAAGCAGCATATAGTTTGTGTGTTATAACAAAGAAGTTGATTTGCAGTGGAAAGGAAGTGCAGGCGAGGAAAGCAGCCATACTGACCTTGAAAGCAGACTGGGAAGTAGACAGCATTCCAGTGAGAAGAAATGCAGAGGAAGAAAGAGAAATACAGTAGAGGTGAAAATACACCACACAGCATGAGATACTGAAGGTTAACTTGGATAGCTGGGCAAGACAAAAAGAGTTAACAGTGCATGAGACTTTGCATGTAGACTTGTGTACTTGATGTAGACTTTATGACTGATAAATGAATAGTGAATGGAAAAATTAAATCAGAGAGATGATGGCAGAACCTGACAATGTGACATGCAATCTCACAGGCCACAAAAAAATAAGAAATAAAACAGATGCATCTTTAGTAAGGCTGTGAATGGATTCAAAATTTATTATATTATTATGCAGATTTATTGTACCATTTATTTCCAATTATCCTTATAAAATTTGCAGAGAAATTGTATAAAAGGGGCTTTAAAAATGAAATTGATAAAATGGTAAAATAATAAAATACTAAAGACATTCTGCTCTGTACTGCTTCTGTTTCGACATTAATTTACATTTTTATTATTTTAATGTTAAATGTATACATTTCCATAACATTAACTGATTCTTACCCAAAATGCAAAGGAACATTATATAGAGAGTCCGCTTCACAATCCTTACAAATAGTGCTTCTGTTGTGCTTTTTTCATTTGTTTTACCTCTATTTCATTGCCACAAATCTATTCTAGCTCACCCTCCCATTTTAGCTCCCTCTCAAACACTGAGCCTTACTATCCTCAATAATTACCTGAAAATTTACTGCTGCTGAATGTATGAAATAAATACCCCAATGCCCCAATTCAACCTCTGCCATTTTTCTGTGACTTTGAAGGCATTTTCGAACAAGGACTGCCTCCGCACAGCTGATCTGCAACAAGAGGAGCTTTGGCTTCTCCATCTCTGAGTGAGAAAGGTAATCCAGACTCACTCTGAATACAACGCATCTCTTCTACCCCTCACTCACGTCTTGATTAAAGACACAGGCGCTAACAGAAGAGGATCTGTCTAAATAACTGTCTGGAAAACTACGGCACAGAGAGAACAATTGGAGGTTTTTGAGGACCGCACTCCCTGGTGTGTTTTGAGAACATAACTTGACTCTCAGCGGTAATTAGCTATGAGCGGCACGGTTAGTGATTGTGGCTGGTGTTTATTTCAGAAATCTTCTCTCGTTTGACATGAATGATAACATCGAGCCAAGCATATGGAGTTTGTTTTAGCCTCATCCTCTCCTAACACAGCTCTGTTAAGAAAGCATCAGACATTCAATGCAAGTCAGATGAATATTTATGAATCGACAGAAATCCACCTCAAAACACTTCTAGTATCCAACGGCCTTCGAGCAAATAGATATCCCTGTCAGGCCTCCAACCGCAGCTTTGAAAGGCCTGACGAAGGGTGAAAAGGAGTAGTGCACGACTGTAAATGTACAACATCAACATCCATGACCTCCACGACTCTTCACCACCAGACCAGACTCTTCCTCACATTCTCCTGTTTACACTCAAGCCCTATTTCAATAATTCATCTTCTATTTTTTTATTTATGAAAGCCAAGATGAGAGAAGGTCTATATTTCCCTTCCATTAATTAGTCCAATTAAACAGGCCAAAAATGGACGTTTACACCATGGACATAAAGTGAAAAATATCCAGAAAAATGCTTTGGGAGGAGCAGACATGCATTTGAAGGTGTGCAATCCATAAAGTTGGAGCTCTTTTCAACTCAATTCTCCATGTCTACAGACACAGAACATACTTTGGGATCAGAGCAATGTGTTGGAAACTACAACTAAATCGATGCTTGCAATAAATCTACCAGATATGCTTAAAGACAATGGCAGCATCCCATAATGCTTTGGGATAAGTGCTGAAGTTGCCCTCCAAAGTTACACAACCCATTTCTGGTCTTACGGCAAAATAAATGGAGAATAAGAGATGACTGAGTGGGCGAGAACATTCTTGCCCCAAACAGCAATCCCTGAGCGGTTCTCAATAAACAAAAATGTTGAGGGGTCATACTGGCCACTTATGTGCACGTAATTGAACTATACAATGACAAACGGGACACCCCATGGTTTTGTGGACTCCACAGATACAAACCAAAGAAGCAAGTGCACTATTTTGGACTGAAGTTGTGACTTATCTGTTAGTAGCGATATAGAAATAGGTACATCTACACTAGGGTTGTTTTAATACTCAGTACACTGTAGAAAGACTGGTATTGTTGCCTTTATTTCAGCAGGCAATCATGAATCCTGAAGTGGAAACACGGAAATAAAAAAATCTTTATGGAAGATGGAGAATGGAAAATAAATTGTGGAAGTTGAATAAATGAAAAATGTAAAAATATTGGGCTAAATACAAGATAAACTGAATTTTGAACTGAAGATCACATACGTAGCACCAAACATGATCAAATAAACACAGAGTAAGAGGTTGCAAGTATCCATTCATTTGAGGGTTTTATTAAGTGACCTAAATCTGACAGAAGAACCTTCCTTTGCAGATATCATCAGTAGGAAAACACATTCATAAATGATATAATTATGTTTAAAGGGTTTATCTCAGTCAATTGTTACTACATAAAAGAAGTCTACAGTATGTCTACATTAAGAATAAATGTGTGTGTTAGTGTACCTCTCCAGCTCACTGATCTTGCGATCCTTGTCGTTCTTCTCATTCTCCATCTCTCTGAGGATTTCCAGGAGCCGGTCCACTTCTGCCTGTGCCTTCCCAGCATCCTCCTTGTAACGCGCCACCTCCTGCTCGAGTGTGGCAATGCGCTCCGACAGTCCTGCATTTGCCTGAGCCTCAACCGCGACAGACTGAGCCTGTGGGGACCAAACATAGAGTCCCAGGAGGAAACCACAACCAAGTCAAAATGTATAATGGATAATATAATTATAAATTTAAATAATAATACATTTATAAATTAAAATGAATTCATCAATTAAGGTGATAACAATAATAAAGATGAATAAAACGAATAAATATAAATAAATACTTCAGCCCTTCATAGACAAACTGTCAGCGGTCAGACCACTGTCATGGGTATGTGTGTGTGTCTGTGGGCTGTTTTGAGAACTCAGACACTCGACTCTCACCTGCAGTCTCTGCGTAAGCTCCCCCATGACATCACAACAGGATATGCTCTCATTACAGGAACACATTGAAACACAATCATGCTGAAGTCATCAAAATAATTAGTGACTTTTCAGCCATCTAAAGTGCCGGGTCAAGGGCCTCCTCAAATGAAAATTAAATCAGTTAATTCCCCTGGACAATTAAAGGAGTCAGCTGTAATGTTTCTTTTATAAAAAGTCCTCTAAAAGGACACAGGTGTCTTCCTGCTGCAAATATACTGCTGTGAAAACAAACACAGTGCAGGCTTTACGAGTTGAGGACACAGTAGCAACGTGTCATTTACACCATGACTACAAGCACATAAATGTGTACAAACCACGTCTAAATGCAGAGGACATGATAGCCTGAATGTATCCAAAATATGGTTACAAAACTAAACAGGCATAAAAAAAGTTAAACAAACTTTTTCCTCACTAGAAACCTGCTGCATTGCTGGTATTAAAAAAAAATACAGCAAAGAGTCTGGCATCCAAGGTCTCTTCAGACTGGCACTTTGTGAAAGAGGACTGTTCTGGTTCATTGAGAATAACATTTGCAGGTGACGTTTAGGCCCGCTAATTAGCTTTATTAAAGTCTCAGCCTGAAGTTGAGTACGTTTCCACTCTGACCGCCAAGAGTTTGTCATCTGTGAATGCAACCAGCTGGTGCATACGAGTTCATGTAAAAGACTACGTCTGGCAGAGAAATGAAAGTTTGTATATGAAAACACACGATACATGCATTTAATGTGCAATTAGCATCAAGAATGTGTCAGAAAGAGGGCGGAGCAAAAACAAATCTGTCAGTACAAGGCACTTTTCATGAACAGGGTCTACAACATTAAAATGATCTAATTATTTATTTTCTTTTTCAAAAATTAGTAAGTGAAAGGAGGTGCTTAACCGTCAGAAAATTGTAACAAAAATATACAACTAAAAATTTTATATAATTTGAGTTGTTTATTTTCTATTCATTTTCCAACCCGGTTACTAAAATTTTAGGTATAAATTCTGGTTAGTTTAATAACAAGAAGGGGAAAAAAAGTAAATCCTGTAACTATTAATTAAATGACAATAGCAAAATAAAAAAAATTTAAATTCACCCATCCTATATCCAACACTTAAAGCAGGAATATAGATATCAATGTGTTTAAAGCAAAGTGCACCGTATTCTTGGAATACGTCTGTTTAGTCGTCTGATCACATAAGAAAAGCATGTGTTCAGGACCAATAACAAACCCGTTCTCAATACAAACACAGATGTTTACTTTGAACAACAGAAAAACTAGCATGTGTACAGTTATTAGCAAGTGTCTGCTTGTAAGCTCCATTGAAGCTTGTTGGTATATGGAAAGCCAGAGTGGTCAATCCATACAGCACCATCTTTCAAAGGAACAACCAATATCCCAGCACCAAACGGGGGCTTGTAGGAAATGCGGTTTAATAACGTTGTTTAATAATGTGTTTGTGCCTGTGACTGTTTGGCTGGGCAAAATAAAAGAGAGGCTGTGTGAAAACAGCACACATTTGCAGTTTATCTGCATTTATGCTGACTTTCTTGACCTATAAATGTTCTTGCGAGAAAACATCTTGGTGTTGAATGATATAAAAGTGCATGTGTGCACAGCAGGGGATATAAAAGAGTTTTGAAGTAGTTGAGGAAGTGCACTGGACTCTTGGCTGGTTTGAGTAACGTAGACCGTTGGATGTTCTGGCATGTCTGTTCTCATTTCATGAGCCGCGCTGACACCTCCATCTTCATACACTCCTGATGGTCATGCGGGGACAATGGAGTCTTCCGCCCCTTTCTGTCTCATCCAATCACAGCAGACACCCACCGAGCTGTCAGCGGGTTTTCACTTGCACTGCTTTTATATGAGACCCTGTGCGAACACAGATGCACACACACTGCCAGAGATTTCATTACTCTTGGAACTGACGATGGGACCCAGACCTTCTCATTGAGCCTTGCAAAGAGCTCTGAATGTGAGTATGAAGGTGATCCGTTCATATGAGAGCTCAGAATCACCATGCAGAACTAAATGTACTTGCACAGATTGCAGTCTAAAAAAAAAAAAACAAGCACAATCGCCTACATACAGAGAGGCACAAAGCCTATGAGCACTTAAAAGTAAGAATATTTAAGGGAATTATTTAATTCAAGCTTTCATCATTTACTCAGTCATGTTGTTCCAAACTTCTTCGACTTTCATTGTTCTGTAAAACTTTTGAAGAGTGTTTATGCTGCTCTTTTCCACAAACAAAAAGACAGACTGTCAAGCTTCAAAATGCACAAAAACACTATTTAAAAAATCATTATAAAAGCACCATCAAAGTGGTCTATAAGACACATGCACTGCATTTCAAGACTTGTGAAATAAGGGCAGACTGAATTTAAGTTTTAATTCATTGAAAAGCTGATAATCTTCTTTTTAGCACAAAGATGTAGATGACACCAAATGCCATTACAGCTAAGTTTTTATACATACATGTATATAATTTCAGTATATTTTATTTTAAGTTTAAAAAAAATCTAAGTCAAAAATGTTATAAATATATAAATAAATGAAAATCATCATACTGATATGGAATGACAAGATAGTGAGAAAATAATGACAATTAAATTTTTGACCGGAAATTTAATACAACTATCCTAACTAAAAACTAAGCTTGGCCACTTTAAAAGTGTAGCATCTGTAAAGGCACGTGCACACCATACTGACACAGCTCAATGCGACACATATCAGCTTACAAACACGCCACTAAATCCAAGCTCCGCTGAGGAGCAACGTCAAGCCACTCAAGATCATCACTCAAGCTATAGATAAGGAAAGATCTCATGCAAGCAAATCTCAGACTACTCAGAGACTCCGCCAGCATATCCTCTCTATCTCACATACACACAAAACTAAACTTGAGATAAGCCTCGAGCTCATGCAAGCAAAGCTCCTCTCACACATTTATTAGTTACACATACATGCACACATATGCTAGCACTGCTAAGGGAGGCTTTTCACACTGAGATGCACTTACAAGATTGAAGGGATGGCCTGACATGTGCTCAAAGCGCTTTCGGAAAGAAAGAAAGAAAGAAAGAAAGAAAGAAAGAAAGAAAGAAAAACACAGAGGTGTTGGGGAAGAAAACAGAATCTAGTGATAAACAAAGTAATGATAATGTTTTTTTTTGTGTGAGAAATATTTGATATTCAGGAGACAACAAAGGAGACAAAAAGGCAGGATGAAAAAAAAGACAAGAAAAGACAGAATTAGAGGAGTGTGTAAACAAATGTTGAAGAGAAGGGAAGTCACAGACATGGTTGGAGTATCAAGCAGTGTCAGAACATCACTTATGGTGGTATAAAGTAGCATGAGCTACAAAAAGAAGAGACTTGAGATGATTAGGAATAAGGATGCACGTTATATCTCTACATGAAACTGCTGGAAAGTGCTGTACTTATATTAGAATAAGCAAAATGCTAACATCAGACCAACGTCCCTTTCAGGGAAAGTCTGTTCACCTGGTGGCCATCTATTTCAAGCATCCTAGCCCACATCCTATATAAATAAATCCGGAATGATCAAAATCTGCTTTCCACCCTCACAAATAAATAACATTTCAAATTAGCAAAAGAATGTGACATGAACGATCCCATAAATGTTGTTTCTTATGCTCAGATTGCGTTAAAAAGCACACATCTTCTATTAAAAAAGCAGGATTATTCTGCTACAGTATATGGTGCATTGCACTTTCTCCCATTCATAAGTATTTGAGTTGACTTTGAGAGTCTTTGTAAATCTATAGTATTTGATCAAACTCTACTGGAGTGAACTTTAAACGATTGTTGAATATCTTTTCTCACTTGCATTTGAGTGCCTGTTAACATAATTGCGCTGTTGAAGTGTTTCAAATGAGTCAAATATAAGATTCTGATTTATTTAGGATGCTGTTGTTGAAGGTAGAGGCCTATGTTGACCGTAGTCTCGCTCAGGTCTGAAGCTGAGCTAATATCTTCCCCCACCAGCACTCGACAGAGGAAAACTCGACAGGTGAAATGCACTTGAGCGAACATTCAGTTCACTGTCATTGTATTAAGTGCTGTCAGCTAAGCGCTAACGGCGTGCCAGTCATTGTAATGGCTTGTTATGCTTTCTCAACTGCTTAGCTGACAAGACCCAGTGTATTTGCTAGCTGTGATGCTGTGATAAGTGTCTGCATACCTTCTTGAGTTGACTATCAAGTTTGGTGTATTCCTCTTTCTTCTGCTCAAGCGCGATTTCGAGACTCTTCAGCTTGGAGTCCTTCTTCAGTCCAGAGGAGGCCAGGGACGAGGCGTGCTCCTTCAGGTCCAACAGAGAGGCCTGAGGGCGAAGGAAAGGAAGGTTAAATCAGAGAGCACTTATTGAACAATGTACCTCTGAGTGCAGACGATCAGATTCAGGCAGGGGGAAGAAAGGCTAATGAGAAGCAGGACGAGACTTTGTTAATGTCATGCCACAGTCCCTGATTGCATTGAAATAACCTGAGCACAAACACATGTAAATATGCGGATTGGAACCACAGCCAGACAGTTTTGAGCCAAATTCAACATCAGGAAGCACGAGGAGCCAAGAAAAATTGCCATGTGACAGTTTTTTTTTTTTTTTTTTTTAAATGCACATTTGTATACAAACTCAAATCAGATTGGATCAAAAAATCTGGACTTGGTTTAGAAACAAAAACATTTAAAGAGACAGTTCACTCCAATTTAAAAACTCATTTATTCACCCTCATGCTGTTCCAAATCAGCATGATTGTCTTTCTTTGGTGTAACTGTATAATGAATTGAGATTAGAGCTTTCCAGTTTATAAAAGGATGCAAAAGCACCATAAATGTGGCTCATATGTCTCCTACACCACTTTCTAAATCTTTTGAAATCATACATTGGCTTTATATGACAAACAGACCAAAATTTTCCTTGTTATTCACTGAAAATATTCACATTCCCCATTATGAGTTCATAAAGAGTTCATTAGAGCAAGTAAATCATTCTTATGAGTCAAATATTTTCAATGAAATTCAATCTTTTGATCAAGTTTTAAATGATTTGTTCATAAATTAGATGATCCAGTTTGAGTTCAGCTCACTGACTCTCTTACTGGAAGCTTGAATTATGGTCTATTTCTCACCCAAAGCAATCATATGAATTCAGAAGGCTTTGAATATAGCACTATAAGTTACATGGACTGCTTTATGATACTATTATGGTGATTTTGAATCCTTTTTGACTAGAGCAAAGCTCCAGTCCTGGGTGAACTGTTCCTTTAATTTCACAAAAATCCTTTAAGAGGAATAAAGTGATAAAATAAGAAACAGGAGGACGATTTAGAGTTACAGTAGCTGTTACATCTCAATAGTAATATTACAAACATCGTGTAATATTACAATGGCCTCTGCACATATGCAGTTCATCAGCTCTGTTTTTTTTAAGCAGAGTCTCAGGCACACTGTTAAAACTGCAGCCCTCCATCCATGATGCCTTTCCTGCAGTTTCCGCTTTCAGTCAGAGAGCCCCACAATTTCACACTCGACTGGAGTCCACGGACCAAAATATACACTTAATGTTCATACTACCGCCCCGCGTTCTCTTGAGTTGGTAAAGAAAACAGGAGAGGGGAATGATGGGATGTGCTGAACTCCACACTTTATGATTAGAGCGTAGGAGGGGAGGCTGAAAGAGCTTGGAGTGAAGAGGTCACAGCTCAGGAACAACACAATGCAGGAAAAACAAGGAGAGGGATATACAGGGACGCTGAGCGATGGGAGGCTGCTGCATGCAGCTCAGGACAGCAGCTGTGATCCAATGCAAATATCCAGGACACTGACGCTCTGCTTTTTTATGTGCAGCAGATGGACATGGGTGGATCTTATGAAATCTGTTGGCACGAGATGTCTGGGGCACAATTAAACCCAAAATCAAAAGAAATAAATATAAAAAATATAGATTTTACTACAATAAAATTTATATACAGGTACACATCTATACGTATATATATATATATATATACACACACACACACACAAACTACTGAACTATTGTTTAAAATGTAAATGGTTTTATAATGTTTATGAAGGAAGTCTCTTATTGCTCACAAAGGCTGCATTTATTCAAAATTGCAGTACAAATATTAATGATTTATTACTACTATATGACTGTTTATTTCTTTGATAGATGATAGATAAAATATACAAATATTTTTATGTATTTTATAACTCAATTTAATGTGTCTGAATAAAAGCATTTATATTTACCATATATTAAGTATTTCTTTAAATGTATAAATAAATAAACAAGTATTGCTTTGACATCACTGTACTCTATAAACTATATATTTACTGACATTTGAATGATACTGTATGTCACTGTATTACTGTAACTGTAATACAGTAAAAAAAATAATTAAGAATACTAATTTTTGGGGGGTACTGTGGTTAGTTGTCATTAAGGTGCTTTGCACTGTAATTATTTTAAATCTCCAATTTGACTACATCTTATAATTTAAATATAATTATATAATTTCTCATTTTTCTTTTTGATTTTGGTGTCAACCATGATTTCATGAGATTCACCCACATGCTATGGAATTTCTACTGACGTTTGGAAGCAAATGGAAATGGAAAGGGACACAAAGATACAGATGATAAGAAACTACTGTATGGGGGTGAGACGGGAAGTGGTTTAGTGGTGGGGATGTGCATCGTCCATGTTCTAGAGGCAGACAGCGGAGAGGAATGCAGAGATCACAGCAAACAAGAATAACCTGAATAATAAAACAACCACAATGCTGTGGGAAAGATGGGGTACATATACAGTGCAAATGCAGTCATTAGAGGGATACTTCATCCAAAAATAAACATTTGGTCATCATTTACTACAGAGCCTTATGACTGTTGTTATTCCATGGAATGTATATGGGAGAATTTATCCATTACAACAGGATCCTTGAGTCAGTGAGCTGAATGTTCAAATAATTCACACTAGTTTCTGGTCTGGATCTTTGCATTGAAATGATCCAGTTCACAGAACTGGTCTGGATGACACCAAGATTATTCATCAAGAAACAAAGTGAAATGAAATAAAAATAACATGCAGGACACATTACAATAAGAATTTGAGGAAATGTGCTTTAAAATAATGCTGCAATGCAAAACATTTAAACTATCCTGTACATCATAAACCACTTATGGTGCATTTTTGTCCTTTATAAAGCCTGAAATTTTCAGAGAGCTTCAGCAAGCGAAACAACTGTTTAAAATGTCTCTATTCGTGAATCATGCAGGTTTGGATCAGCATGATGGGAGTTAACGATGACCAAACTTTAATTTATAAATCAACCTTTTATACTGACGTAAGGGCTATTGGAGAGATGCTAGACAAAACACAAGAAAGTGTGAGAAGATAGAGAAAAAGGATAGAAGGAAAAAGGCAAAAAAGTGAACAACAGAGCAGAGTTGAAGACAGAAAGAGAAATGAGCAGTTGCTCTCTGGGAAGGGCCGTTCCCTCACATTTAGAATCTGCCATTTATCTTCATGACCTACACACACACACACACAGGACTCTCAGTGTTGCGGGTCCAGCATGTCTGTTCTCATCACTACAGCTCCTCTGGGGTTGTGCAGACAGCTACAAAATCAGTCTGTCTCTATCAAGCCTGAGCACCTCGTCCAACAGTGCAATCTAAGGAAGACGTTTCTAATGCTGCCTGGGATCTGCTTCAACCTCTTTAATCCACACTTGACACATTATAGAGGATTACTGCATTATAAATGCAAAAACCACCATCTGAACTAACATGATGAATGCAAAATTGCACAAGACGTCTGCTGGACGCCAACCTGTGAGCGATTTGTTGGTCATTTGAATGTTTGTTTGCACAGAACAAAAACCTGTAACATGACTTGCTTTCACAAATGCAAGATATAATCATACAGAAACAATCCAGGCTAATCTTTTGCAAATATGTGCAAAAATTTCACAGACAAATCCAAATGATTCATACAATAATAGTTTACCGTTTAATTACAGTTCTCCTGATAACAGAGATTTAGTTGAGGATCGTTAGGATTAGTTGTGGAGTTTAGTCGAGCGAACAGGCCACAATTCATGACTGCAATATTTACACCGCAAACCCAAACTTCTGTTCACAAATATGCAGAAAGATTACACAAATCTGAACATATGTTTGCAAGATGACATTGCAGTTTAAAAGAATAGTTGACCCAAAAATGAAGATTTGCACCCTCAGAACATCCAAGATAGAGAGGATTTTGTTTCTTCATTTTAACGGATCACTTGCTAACCAATGGATCCTCTTCAGTCAGAACGACTGTGCTTGATCTGTGCATACTTCTCTCCTGATTCAGATGAGACAATAATTTCACTGGAGAAAGCCGTATGGACAGAGTATTTTAGCCAGAATCAACAGTCTGAATGCCTTTCACTTCACAGTCTTGTTAATTATTGTGGTGTTTTTATCTGCTGTTTGATTCTCATTCTGACGGCACCCATTTACTGGTGAACAAGTGATGTAATGACACATTTCTCCAAATCTGTTCTGATAAACAAAACAAACTCATCTAAATCTTGGATGACCTGAGAGAAAGTTTTCAGCAAGTTTTTGTTTTAATTGACCTATTATTTGGTCATCAACAATAAATGATGTTGTAGACAAGATATTGGTAAAAAAAATGACCAAGGTGAATACAAGGTGGAAATCTTTCCAAAAACACTGCAGATTGGGAAAAATCATCAATTTCATACAATACTGGCATTAATAAAGCATTCGTTTGTTCATGAAAAAACAAGTTCTCACCTCACGATCGGACAGCTCTCCCTGCAGTAAGCTGACTCTCTCTTTCAGCTCTTTGAGCTCTTTCTTGCTGCTGTCCAGTTCTTCGCTCTTCTCTCTCTCGTCTCTATCCCTCTGTTCCTTCATACGCTCGATAATACGCTCCTACAAACATCACACACCAAAAAAAATACATGTTAAGCGTGTGATTTAGAATCAAAGAGAAAAAGAATCATTTACTCACCCTCAAGTTGTTACAAACCCATTTGACTTTCTTTTGTGGAACACAAAATTAGTTTTCTATACAGTACAATATGCAATCGCATGAAAGATCATAAATAAATAGTTACAGTAAATTACACCCTGTTCCTTTCACCTTTTGTGTTCCATGGTAAAAACATGAGTAAATAATGACAAACCTTTCAAATGTACCAAAACCTAACACAAACTACCTATTCACAGCAAAGTTAATAATAATATTATTGATATAAGAAGTAAATATGACTATTATGATTATTATAATTTATTCTCATTGTTGTTTAAGTACTGTTGTTTAAATATAACTTAAAATTAAAAGTATTACGTTATTTTTAATAAATAAATAAATATTAATCTAACGCAATAAGCTATTATTATTATCATTAGTATTATTATTATTATTATTATATATAATCAAATATAATATTTAATACTAATAAATCAATACATATAAAGATTAAAAAAATAAAAAAATTATAGATTAAATAAAAAAGTAGCACAAGCAAAGAGGAAATGAAATTTGTGGTTTATGTAAGGGTTGTAAAATTTACCCAAAAACAACAGCAGAAAAGCTTAGAAAGCGCAGGCACACCAATTCCTTAATTCCCATTTTAAGCATAACCCTGCACAGCTAGTGGAACATATCTGAATGAACACATTTGGCGTACGATCCATTAATCTCACACATGTGTCAACTTTAGCCAGGTGTTGGAACTTTCGGCTGCGTCTGCTTTCAGAAAATGGAAGTAACTTTAGTAGAAATGAGTCAGATCTTATGTGAACGGCTACTATGCTGCATTGTACTCGCACTTTAATAAAGTCGCAAAAAAAAAAAAAACACCTTTAATAATAATTCAGAGAGGGAAAAGAGCAATAACACACAGAGCAATAACGTGAGACAATAAGAGGTCTGAGGAAAGAGTGTTTTGGCGAAGCCTTGCATTCGCAGTCGATGGCCTGTGAAAGAGGACGGCTGGAATCATAGAGAGCACCAGCCTCCAGCACTTTCACACCCACGCCGGCCAAAACTCACACACCGAGCGGCCGAACCGGACAATAATAACACTGCTCTTTTTCAGGCCCGCACTGCATTTCTCACCGCAAGGGCTGTATTTCACTCTCCTGAGCCGACGTTCCTGGCCGATCCTCGCTGAGCTGTGACATTAAGCATGACCGCTCATCACCATGCCAGCTAACTCTCACACCAAGTTCACAATTTGCATTGAACGGCATCTGAGGCATGTGAAATGGAAAACTGCATGTGTTTAAGTAGGGTAAGACAGATACACTCTGCAAATGTCTGTGTGAGGGAACGTGCTGCAAAAGTGCATACGTGTCCGCCTGTGTTTGAGTATGTGTGTACAGTAAAAGAGCCAGAGCTCTCTTTTTCAATATGCAGATGGCTGACAAAGTTCATTTCCGTCCCTCAGGTGGGAGGAACAGGAGGCCCAAACCTCAGCGCGTGAGGGTATGTGAGCGAGATGAAGTGGGCAAACGCAGAACAGCAGATCGCTGCCAAACTGCGGGTGTGTAAGACAATGTTAATAACCGCCGGGGTTAATTCATTCATATTCATGAGCTGGAGTTCAGGGGGCAGGTGGTGAGGGAGGATATGTTGATTCGGAGAACTGCGTCATTCTGGTAGCCCATGACCTGAAATGTTCAGTGAACTCCGTGTACGCGTTGGTGACGACGATAGCACATGTGATGTGAGTTGATGAGAAGCGACAGGGATTGACCTGTGGATCCGTACGCTTGCTGCGAGGTCAATCATGGTGTGAGGATGACTGAGTCCTTACATAAGAGTGTGTGACAGAACAATCTTCACCGCTGTCACACACACTCACAGCGGTTCACGTCACCTGTGATATCATGTCTCTGAGGGAGACAACACAAGCTACCACATCCAGTTTAGTTATTAATAATAGCACCATTTGTACAGATGATAATAATAATAATGAACGACTTTATGTAATATTATTCGAATGTATAAATAATAATAAATAATTTACAAAATTACTACTACTACTACAATGACTAATAATAATCAAACAACAAAAAACTAAATGCAATATTAATATAATATTAACAAAAAGTGTTAGACTACACATTAATATTACACATAAAATAATCTAAATTGTAGTTAGAAAATGCTACTAGTTTACTGCCAATAATAAACAACATTTATATAATATTTACTATTAGTATTAGATCATATATTATTATTTAATATGAATATTAATGGTTGTTATTATTATTAATAATAATAATAATAATAATAGTACAGTAACACAAACAACAACAAATTAGTGTATTATTAATAAAATGTTAAATATAAATAAGAATAACTAATTTACACAATTAACTGGTATTACTACAACTATTAAATATTATCATAATATTTACAAGTTTAATTTAATAAGTATTCATTTTCACATGAATTGTAATTAGAAAATGCTATGACTATTACTACTAGTAGCGATATTAATAATAATAGTAATAATAATAATAAACTAGTTATATTTATATACTATTTTCTAATAGTATTAGGTTGTAGATTCATATTAGGTATGGGTATTAATTATTATTATTAACTGCTCTAGATTCCACCTGCTCTGATGGCAATACTTCCAGAAAATACAAAAAATTAGGGATGAATGCAAAAGTAATAATTAACATCTGTAACGTCAATCCTGTTTGCTTTGCTCTGGACACTCAAGGGTGAGAGTCATACCAATGAAAATGTTGGCATTGTGGCAACACTAAAACAGTCAACTAGTTTTCAGTGGCCGTAAATGAATCTGTGGTCATGTGAGTGTTCGTGGGTGTCCACCTTCTCAGCCAGGGCCTCCTCCAGCGTGGTGAGGGCCGTGTCCGTGTTTGAAGTGTCTGTCTGCAGGGACTTGACGCGCTCCTTCAGGCTGGTCATCTGCTTCTCCTTATCCTTCAGCTGCTCCTGCAGGTTCTCAATCTGCACAGAGAGAGAGAGAGAGAGACAGTTTTACAACATCAAACTGATCCAGATGAAGACATATCTATTAAAGCACAATAAACAACATTTACTCACACTTATGCTCAGAGTAGACTAAGTGAAGCCATTTTTCATTTTATTTTCAGCACATGCACTTACAGCAACTCTGTATACAACAACATTAGCAACGAGGGGAGGGTCGGATCGGTTAACAACAATCTATTTTTTTTCCACTGTTCAGCTGAAAATAAATAATGACCTCATTAGAAGCATATTCAGAACTAATTCTCTTCATAAACTTTCCTTATCTGTGTGCGCGGATGGCGTGGAGCTGATGAATGGCACGGGAGAGATGGGCATTTCCACGTTTTGCTCCATTCATCATGTCCCGACAGCTCAATGAAAAGACTGACTGTTCCGGTCTACCGTCTCACATTCAA
Source organism: Carassius carassius (assembly GCF_963082965.1). Taxonomy (NCBI): domain Eukaryota; kingdom Metazoa; phylum Chordata; class Actinopteri; order Cypriniformes; family Cyprinidae; genus Carassius; species Carassius carassius. Next base: position 4,860,186 of record NC_081776.1, on the reverse strand, counting down.
TTAAACGCTGACGGATTTGATAAATAGTTGCCTTTTTTGTTTCTTATAACTGCTTTGAAACAACCTGCCGTTGATAGAGCCGCTCTGTGTGCAAACACATTTTATCAGCAGGCCTACCCTGACTGTTTAGAGTAAAAGTTCTTGGGCTGAACAAGATTCAGAGAAAATATATGGTCTTTGATATAAACATAATTGTTTTAAGATGTATATTCGGAAATGTTGGCAACAGAAATTTTGTTGCTATGGCAGTTACAAAACACTATTACAAAAACATCAGTAATTTAAATACACTTAAAAATTAAAAAATATATAATTTAACTCTACATTATATATAATATTTGCTATATATACACTTTTCATTTTTTTATTTAATTTTCAATACATTTGAAAATAACTGAAAATAATTTAAATAACTATAAAGTTATTATTACCACTATTAAGCCAATATTATATTACATTATATTGTACTATATTATTATTAATTTTCAAGACATTTGAAAACAATGAAAACTACTCACTTATTTTTTAATTGTTAACACTAACTTTAAAATAAACCAAACAATATTAGTAATCCTTTCTTCCATTTATAAATATCATTTTACATCATATATCATATATATATATTAGTGGTGGGCCGTTATCGGCGTTAATGTGCTGAGTTAACGTGAAACTCTTATCGGGCGATAAAAAAATATCGCCGTTAATCTATTCTCAAAGTTGGGTTGGGAGCTGGGTCTATACTAGGCGAGCTATGATGACTTTCACCTTGATATTTTAGCGCGGATGTATAACTAGCTGAATCTGTAGGGGGCGAGAATGAGTCTTTAAACCTGTGTGTATGCGTAATGTGAAATTACCACATCAGTCGTGACGTTCTAACATGGATGCAGCTGAAGCAGCCGGGTTTGCTTCAGGGAACTTTTTTTTTTTTTTAGAAGCCTCCCAATGGAAACCTCGACAAGATGCATGCCTGTTTCACACATAATCCGTCTGCAGTGCGTATGCAGTCCGTGTGTGTTACGTATGTGGTGCAGAAGCAGCACGGACTCCTACTCATTGTGCTTTCACACAGGACGCGTTTGCAGTCGACTACTCGGTACGTAAACGATCGCTGCACTGCTGCAGACTCAACGCTCCTGGAACGCACTGATGGACCGCAACCGTGAGAACGCTGGAATCCGTTAACATGGGTGCATAAAAAAAATACGAAACGCATACACACTGCAGACAGATTGTGCAATGAGGAATTCGTTTACAGCTTTCTCAAGCAGTTTGTGATGCATTTTGGAAACAGGAGATGAGCCCCTGGTCTAATGCACCACCTGTCTTGAGAAACGCGTTCTAAAAGACTTAACGTTACTTTTAGTCATTATTTTATTTGGGTAGCACACATATCCTGAATGCCTTCGACAGAATTTAAATGAGTCATTTTAATCTAGATTAATTCCAAAATTACAGTGAGATTAATCTAGATTAAAAAAATGTTTATATATATATATATATATATATATATATATATATATATTTATTTATTTATTTATAATTAATTTACTAAATTATTTGTTATTTTTATTAATTTATTATTCATGTTTCAAAACATTTAAGAAAATAATGAAAATAACCTCTGTAACTAAAGTAAAAATAAACCATTATAAATCACTTACAGCTTATATTACATATTTTCAATTGTTATTATCATTTATTATTAATGCTTCAAGACATTTGATAATGTGAGATTACAAATTTATAAAACGTTCAATCTAGGCTCCAATATAATAGTAGACATTTTGAGGTAATAAAGCTGACATATCCAAGAAGATCAAATCAGGAAAATCAGGTTTGTCTTCATGCACTTCCTGACTATAGGAACAGGTCCCAAGATAAAAGTGCCTGCTAAACTCAAGGCACAGCTGTGCTTTTGTCTCTATGATAATGTGAAGGTATCAGCGATACTGTCAGGCACCTCTCTATTTAAATGACACTGTTATGCTGACAAGATCAAAGATGGGAAAATGGCCAGCATCAGGCCGATCCCTGTATTGCATTTGCATGCTTTGTTTAGGTTGTCTCCACCTCTGTGTATCCCGCCACCCTTAAAATGTATATAAACTACAATGTCTTAAGGACAAGTTAGACTTTTGATGACTGCAGCGCCGCGCAGAGCATTCTCAATAAAGAATTCTGCTGAAGATTACCCAAGAGTCTCCTGGTCTTCGTTTCTGAGTTCCCAACAATAATCATTAAAAAAATAAGAAAATTCACTCATTTTTAATTTAGTAAATTAAAAACATAAAATTAGCACACCAAAAATCTTTCCTTCTTCCATTAAAAAAATATAAATATTTTTATTTTTCGGCATAACTTATATAATAAAGCTATATATTTTTTTTGTCTTTTTTTATGAATTATTATTTGAAAATAACTGAAAATGTAATGAAAATCACCTATTTAGTGGATTTTAGTTGAGTAAAAAAAAAAAAAAAAAAAAATACCCAGATATTATAAACCAAACAAAATGAATAGACTAAAAATCTGTCCTTCGGCCACATCTCCCACATCTTTTCTCTCTTTGTAGTTTTTTCTTTAAATGCCTAATCGATTTTAGAAACTTTTAAATTTTTTTTTTTTTTTCAGTGTCCGGAAAAGAGCAAGTGAAAACTGTGACAGCGGCATAATCTGGTTTCCGAACTCGACCGCTGAGAGAGATAAAGCTGTGTCGACTTATGAATTTAATTAAAAGGGTGAATGTTTGGGCAAAAGCGATTAGAAGGATAACAAACGTAGGCAGAGGGAGAAGTGAGAAGAAACCCTAGAATGAATTTGCCCTGGTTCAAAAAACGACAGTTGTTGCTCAAATAATAAAAAGTGTGGCAGGGTCTGTTGTTTTAAATAATTTTAGACATGTTTGAACAGATGTCGGGGTTAGTCTCAGCTAGTTTTAAGTGAAAAGCTGAGTGGGGGAAAAAGAAGTTCTGAATGTTCCTTTGGAATCTTGGGAGACTTTTTGTGGAATAACAACGTAGCAAAAGCAAAAACATAACAGTGCATGTCCAATATGCTCGCCTAAAAATCTCCAGCCCTTCGTTAATCAATCAAACACACAGCTGATAGCTCCACCTGTCAGACGATACAGACATTCACACACACTCCACCTCCTTCCCTTTGATATCGTCTGCGGTCGCCCATGAAACCTGATTGTGTAGCACAACCTGATTACGCTCCTCTGCCCCATTATCCAGCATCCCCCAGAGTTTTGGGTTACCCTGTGCAGCTTTGACCAGCGCACACAATACACTCATGAATATTTCATAGCGCTGGTATTATGCATGTGAAGAGTCATATGATAACAGCAATTATATTTTGGAAAACAATCAGCGCATTGAGGGGAAAACTGCGATCCTGTGTAGAGCTAAACGTGGAAAAATGCCTTCATCTACCTCATAAAGGGAAGATGGACATTCAGATCTAGATTACAGGGATCCATGTCAAGCCAAATGATGATTACGTTCAAATAGGAGCTTATTAAGCAAAAAAAAAAAAAAAAAAGGTCTGTTGGGAGAAGCTTTAAACCGGAATTCAATGACCTGGTATCTAAAATTGAGGGAAGAGCAGTGTGTAGACACACTCCCACACTCCCACAAGCTCTTCTGCCCTAATTCTGGCTTCATCCGAGAGTGTGTGAGCGGATAAAAGACAAGACGAGACTAAAAGAGCAGCCTCCCGTCAGAGATCCAAACGCTTTGAGACTTAAGGGATTTGTGTGTTTGTGAGAGAGAGAGAGAGAGGCTGGGGTTTGTCTGATTTATAAAAAGAGTGTTTTGTTTAACTTAGTGACCTGCTGCATGTCAGTGTTGCATGAACTCTGGAAACAGACAGAGAGGCACATGACACACAACAAGACAACACACATAGGCACACACACGAAAAAGATTTGAGCGTTTACAGCGGGTTGCATCAGAATTGTATGCAATGTGCAAGCCGAACAAAACATGTCAAACCCACAGAGTGGAGCGACGGGAGGGGAGATCATTTCTGCAGATTTTCAGCAGATGGGTATTAAGAAGGTTATACTGTATGTATAAGATAAACTGTTTGTTAGATGTTTCCAGCACTTTTTATTAGAAGGTTCTCTAACAGGTGTTATTTTAGTATAATTGAGAAAGTATTATAATTCTTAAAAATATTTTGAATTTAAAAAAAAATCCATTGTAATTTTCCATTTTCATTTAAATTTAGTTTGAAGTTTTAGTAATTTTCTTGTACATTTTTAGAACACACACGCTCCTCAGTAATTCAAATGAGTGTGAGGAGTTTGGCACCTGAGTGGGTGAGACCTGACAGGTAAGTGGCACGGCGCCGGTCTTTGTGTCCCACACAGAAAAATACATTTTCCTTCATTTTTCAAAATTGTCAAAACTCATATTCCTGCTTTGATCACCATATGTTAGGGGTGGAACTAAACTAGTCGATTAGTTCTGGCAGTAGTCAACATGCCAGGGCTGTGTTGACTAGTTATGGATCACATGATTTTAGTTGCACTCGTTTGATATAAAGTGACAGTAAAAGGAAAATTCCACGGTGTAACTGTGAGTCATTCGTTTTATATAATAAATTGCAACAGACACATTTATTTGGATTTACTCAAACATTCAAGGTGGTCGGAGTTTTACTAGTTGTAGTTAAAGCTCTTTAAAGGGCATGAATTTACTGCATCTCTTAATGCACGCCTTTTAAAGCACCACGACTACAAACAGTAAAGCTAAAGTCTAAAATTTGAAATAAATATCTTTTACAATTATTGTTTATATTGCAATTAATGTAACCTAATTTAAAATTATTTACTATATATAAACAATGCCATTCAAAAATAATATTTAATAATGATAAGGGACAATATCTTTTTCCTGATACAAATTAATACCTTTATTGAACAATGATGCATTAAAATGAGAATTTATAAAGATTCCTATTTTGAATAAATGCTGTTCTTTTGAACTTTATATTCATCAAAGAATCATAAAAAAGGTACCATGTTTTCCACCAAAATATTAAATATTGATCATAATAACTGGAGTAATGATGCTGAGTAAATTCAGCTTTGCATCACAGAAATAATTAGATTTTAACATGTATTAGAAAAACTAAGTTTTTTTTTCAAATAGTAATATTATTTCACAATATTACTCTTTTACTCTGTTTTTGTGTACATTTGAAACCATACATAAATGGGCTAGTTATTGCAATAAAATAAAAGAATAATAATAAATAACACTTCAAAGCAGCTTTATTAGCAGCATTAAAAATATTAGATTTTTTTTTTTTTTTTTTTTTTTTTTTACATTTGGACTTAATTTTTGGTCTGCCACTGCTTTTATCTGAATTTTTTTAATGTGTAAAACAAACAAATTGAAATAGAAAAGTGAATATGAGGGAGAGAGAGAGAGAAAGCGAGAGAGAGAGAGAGACCCAGAGAGAGAGCGAGAGAGAGAGAGATGGGGAGGAGGAAGTGCCGATTAATTAAAAACTTCTGTAGAACTTCTTTTCCCCAATCAAGTCAAAGCAGAGTCCCCTCTCTCTATCAGACCGTTAGGGGCTTAAGACTCTCAGCCTTTTGATGTGGGGTTTATCATTATTTTAACACAAGCCACTTATTAGCATGTGCCTTCTTAAAGCTCTGCTCTCTCTGTCTGTGTCTTTCTCCCTCTCGTTCTCTCTCTCTCTCAACTGAAAGACGGTAACAAACAATGTAATAGTCTCTTCCTCAGCAAGAAGATCACAACTAGACTTGAGGCCTGACACGCTCTGTTTAAGAGGCTTTCCTTGTGGTGCTAAGCCTGTTAGCCTTCTTCAGCCCCTTAGTCGTCGAAAAGAAGAGGGGAAAAAAGCACACACTCATTCTGCGTTCTGAACCAGCCTTTAAAAGTGTAGCAAATTGGAAACTCTTCATCCATGGGGACGGTTGTGGGGTCAGTGAATGTTCAGGGTTTAGCCTAAACCCTCTGTGAATGTGCATGGGGACATCCTTCGATGAAATACTGGAATATGATACACTTCATAATACATGTTGAAACGTTACATGCGCAGTGAGTCATTGTTAATGAAGTAAAACCCTCAATCCTACTGGCGCGAAAATGTCCCAACTAAACTTGGTTTCAGCCTATCGTAAACCGCTGTATGGATTTTAAATCACTGTTGTTAAAACAGTGATGACCCTTTTGGTTTGTTGTACATTACCTTTCAAAAATTTAGGGAAAGTAAGATGTTTCTGGAAAAAGTCTCACCAAGGCTGCATTTTTTAACAACAACTATTATAAAATATTATAACATATTTTAGATTTTTTTATTTGAATATATCTAAATTTTTCAGCAGACATTATTTTAGACTTTAGTGTCAAATGACCTTCCATAGATCAAATCATTCTAATTTATCTTATTATTTAATTTTCTTATTATCATCAATGTTGAAAACTGTTTTCTTAATATCATTGTGGAAACCGCAAAACATTTTTTTAGGATTTCTGATGAAATGCAAGTTCAAAATAACCGGATTTATTTGAAACAGAAACCTTTTATAATATTCTAAATGTCTTTAACTGTAACTTTAGATCACTTTAATGTGTCCTTTCTGAATAAAAGTATTAATCTCTTTCAAAACATGAAATCATACAAACCCCAAACTTTTTGATTGCAGTGTAGTCCAACGCACATTGTACTTTGACGACAGTTTTATGTCGTCAAAGTGTCAAGTTTGTTCAGAAGTTAGCAGGCTGTTACTTCTAAGAAAAATATAGTTGCTGGATTTGCTGAAAGTTCATGAGGTTCATGAAATTGTGTCTCAATAAAAGAGTTTTGCAAGAACCTCAATGTCCCTGATTATGTTTTTAAAGTTTGTGGACAAATTCCTTGAGGAACACTCAATATTGGGTGTTTATTACATCTCGATGGAGCAAAACTTTGACCGCAAAGTCAACAAACAGGTTTAATTTCTTTGGTGTCATCTCAAGAACAGTATTCATATGCTATAATTTAAACATTTCATTTCAAAATAAGATTCAGACATGATTTTTTTTTTATTAACTGCAACCCTAATTGGAATAAGTAATGCTAAAAATGTCCAGACATGAACATTTTGTGGAAAAAAAACCCAACCCTAGCACCGCCCATGTTCATCCATAAGACAAAGTGTCTCTGACAACTCTCTCATGCCAAAGAGAGCTGCTCTCCATCAAGACGTTCGACGCAAGTTTACATACTTGAGTGAGTTCTGCTGAACTGCGTCTTGTATTCCTCCCTCCTCGCATTAACAAATGTTATTTTCTGCAGCCTGTCCTGCAGTGAACTTGTGAAAGAATTCCTATCCAAACCGCTGTTTTCAATATTTAGTTCAGCCGCTTCCACTGCGGATCTGTCTGCCACCTTATCTGACAGTTGCAAATTAAATTATCGTTATTTTCCAGGCTGTTAAAGGGTAAGTGTTCAGTTAAACACAAAACACTGAATATAAACAAAGTAGGAAAAGAGCGGCCGAATCTCTCAGCTGCTGCTGGAAGAGGTGTTTTGCTCCGTTTGGCACGCACTCGCTCACATCCACGCAGACAAACAGTGCCACTGAAAAGGCAGAGAGCTTCGCACTTGAACCAGAGCCGCTGGGAAAACAATTACAAAGCCAAACAGCTCAGAGCGGCAGAAAAAATGATGTTCAGACATTAAAGGAGAGTGCAAGAAAAAAGAAACTAACCCAAACTAGGCCTCCTCTGAGAACGAATGCATACTTCACAGGACACTGTGTATCTATTCATTTACTCACTTATATACACAGACACGCACAGTGTAGGAAAGCTCATTTTCGTACGTGCAAATGTAACAGTGCTACATGTTGTTTGAAATAAAAAAACTAAGCAGTGTAGCTTATTTAGAGGCCATATTCTCCACGTCTGAAACATTTTATTTTTCTAAAGCCTGCTTGTAATGTTTTTAACATCAAAAACAGCCAAAAACTGTTTTTCACATTATAATTTCCACTCTCACTGACCCTTGGAATTAAACAGGCAGTCTTTGCTACTTTGGCTGCATCCGTAATTGCATACTTCACTACTATACAGTGGGCAAGAAACATTTGATGCAGTATTTATCTTGCAGAATTCTATATGACTAAAATCTTAAGCTTTGCAAAAAAAAAAAAAAAAAAATCATTCATCGGGGCGGGTCAAGTTTCTCATTGATGAATTTTTATTCTTATGTTAATGTTGGAAGTCTTCTGTTAATGAGCTGATCGAGTAATGCCAAAATCATTATCATTTCTGAATCACCTAGTTTCTAGCTACATTTCCATAAACAGAGTTTCTTTTTTCTGTTGAACACAAATATATTTTGAAGAATGTTGATGCCCAAACAATTGCTGGGAGCCACTGACTTCCATAGAAAAAAGGGGGGGGGGGGCACTGTGGAAGTCAGTGGCTACCATCAAGTATTTGGTTACCAACATTCTTAAAAATATATTTGTGAAAAGGAGAAATTCTTACAGGTTTGGAACAGCATGAGGGTGAGTAAATGAAACTATCCCTTTAACTCCTCCATGTCCATGATATATCCCTTGTAAAAAGTAAAATTTTCTTAAAATGCAAAATGACACATTCGCTAGTATTTCCTCACTGGAAGTAATCCTGCTAGCTCTGTACGGTTTGTCGTTTTCTCGTTTGACCTGTGCGTTGAATGGTGTTCTGTTGAGCAGCCCCATGCATACCTTCATAGAACTGTCTCAATGTGTTATGACCATTAGGAACAACTCTGGGGCAATGTAGAGCGGCTCAAGCACTATAATGGAAACTAAATGTTTCTCTTTCTGTGGCTTGGGAGAGCACTTGGCTTAAAAAAAAAAAGTTCATTGTGTTCCTGATGACTCTGAGAAGCTTTCAGACTCAAACTGTGAAGAGAATCAAAGCAGCTAAGACAAACAGAAAATAGGCAAAAAAAACTATAACAAAAAAGAAAAGATGATAAGAACGTGTCAGGTCTTTATATTTGAGACACTCTAAAATAAAATATTTTTTTTCCAAAACAGCAAGTACATAGGCCATGTTTTATCACTGCAAACTGTTAATTCATCATTAATCATTTTAACTACCGTATTTTCCGGACTATAAGTCACACTTTTTTTCATAGTTTGGCTGGTCCTGCGACTTATAGTCAAGTGCGACTTATTTATCAAAATTAATTTTGACATGAACCAAGAGAAATGAACTAAGAGACATGAACCAAGAGAAAACATTACCGTCTCCAGAGCGCCCTCTCGCGGCTGGAGACGCTAATGTTTTCTCTTGGTTCTTGGTTCTAAATAAATGCGACTTATAGTCCAGTGCGACTTATAGTCCGAAAAATACGGTATATTAAAAATACTTAGAATTTCACACATTTAGACAGTACATTAAGAATATACAATTATATTCTGAATTAAAAAAACGTGAAAAAAAAGCATTTGACTTGAGCAAAATCCTAAAGTCTGTATTAGAAAAAAAAATTACAACCTTAAAAGGTCTTCCAGGGTATCGATTATCAGTTAACAGCCTCTTTTTGTAAACTATGAGTGAATTTCAAAGAAGTACCGTTTTTAGCCATTCAAGCAAACAAACTTGAGTTCTACTTTATAGCTAATGATTCATGTTTTTTTTTTTTAGGAAACTTAGTCGTAAAATAATATATGGTAATATAAGTTAGAGTGATCTTAGGGGCATTATTTGCAACATTATCCCTGGAATGTCCATTAGACAGATGCACAACTTCCTGTTTTCCCAATAAAGGTGAGCTCACAGTGGGTACTGTGCACTCAGACTATCACTAAGTCAAGATTAATGAGGCTGCAGATGGGGGGCTTGTTTGCACAGCCTGTGATCTCAGTGCAGAAGAACTGAAACTGATAGTCGGATGTGACCGCTGAAGCATTGCCTCATGGGACGACAAGCTATGGCCAGTCACTATGGAAACATCCTCTGACAAACTCAAAGAATACTAGGGGTGCTCCGATCACGATCGGCCGATCGTTATGCACATCTCGTCAGTAACGCCGGTTCTCTAATCAGCGGTTAATTCCATCAGGTGCGTGATTTCACATAGAGCAGCTGTTACTACACAGAGCCATTGTTAACTGAGAAGATGCGCAAATCCACGTTCATTTTCAGCGTTTATTGGCGCATCTTCTCAGTTAACAACGGCTCTGTGTAGTAACAGCTGCTCTATGTGAAATCACGCACCTGATGGAATTAACCGCTGATTAGAGAACCGGCTTTACTGACGAGATGCCCATTAACGAACGGCCGATCGTGATTGGAGCACCCCTAAAGAATACGGTAGAACAAGCTAGAAATATTTCATTGATAGTTTTGACTTGGCACCGTTTTGTGTGCTGATTTCTGTCAAAGTCTGTATGTTGTGGAATGAAGTTCAAAGCTGCACCCTAAATACTGATGATGAAAAGCGATGTCGGCAGGAACAGCAACAGCTACGACTTCTTATATATCCAACGTGGGTTTGAGGCAGAAGCAAACAGCTGTTTCATGGATATGAAAGATGCAGAGCAGACGTATAAACCTTGGCGCCCGCTGTTACCCTGAGGTTAACGGCCTGTGTGTCATTTCTGAGAACAGGAGACTCCGTCGCCATCACAAACACAACTTTTCCCTACTTTTAGAAATCATAAATTTACACAAAGGCATATTTGGTGAGGCTGGTTTTGTGCATTTCACCAGAGCTCATCAAACGTTGCTAAGTGCCCTGTTATTCTAGTGCTACTTGATCTCACAGCGGCCTTTGATACTGTGGACCATGAAGTCCTTCTTAATCATTCTGGATACCGCACTTCAGTGGTTCTCGTCATATTTTACCAATATCACCTTTTCTGTATTGATTGGGGATCGTCCTCCTCCACCACTTCCCTCTCTTATGGGGTGCCACAAGGCTCTATTCTCAGGCCCATTTAATTTTCACTTTACATGCTGCCTCCATTATAGCCACGCATTATATAGATTTTCACTGCTATTATGATGATTTGCTAATTTATTTGCCTACAAGACCAAAAAATGCTGATGCAGTTAGGTCACTAATTAATTGAAATTATGACAAGAAACTATGGTTAGAGGACAATTTCCTTCACCTAAATGAAGACTGAATATATTTAATTTGAAGAGTCTATAACTTTGACATTGATGTGCTGACTTCAAAGCTTAGACCAACTGTCAAAAACCCCTATCAAAAATTACTTTTGATAGTAGCCTGAAATTTGATAAACAAATTGACAGCATGGTTAAAGCTGATTTATTTCAGCGACGTCTTTTGGCCAAGGTCAAACCATTTTTGAATCACTCTAACCTTAAAAAAAGCTATTCATGCTTTTATCAGTTCAAGATTAGATTATTGTAATGCACTTTACGTTGGTGTCGCACTGTCATACCTCAGTCGCCTTCAGCTGATACAGAATGCTGTGGCCCGTTTTTTAACTAACACATGCAAACGTGAGCACATCACCCCAATTCTTTATTCACTCCGCTGGCTTCCAGTTTCTTTTAGAGTTGATTTTAAAATTGTATTGTTTGTTTTTAAAGCTCTCAATGCTCCATCTTGTGTAACTGAGATGCTGGCTTTTCGTCAGCCAAACAGGGCTCTTAGGTCAACAAATCAACAAATTGCTGTGAGTCCCGAGGTCACAGTACAAATACTGGGGTGACCAGGCTTTTTCTGTAGCTGGGCCCAGGCTATGGAATAAGCTTCCCCCCAATATACACACCATTACTGACCTGGGCCTTTTTTAAAGATAGGCTTAAAACTAATTTATTTAGACTGGCTTTTAATATCTAGCAATGTTGTGACATTTTTGTGTATTTTATGTAATATTTGCTGTTGGCTTATATTTTTGTTTTTATTGCTCTATTTTTATTGGAAAACACTTTGGTTCACCTTGAGTGTTGTAAGGGGCTGTATAAATAAATGTTGATGTTGAAACGTGGCCTAACAGTGCCATCTATGTTAAGAAGGAGAAAATGACACCCATTTGAAGGGCTTCTAATGATGTTTTAAAATGCATAGTCCGCTGCAATTGTTCAATGGTGCAATGGTTGCAAAAAAGTTTCTTTTGACCACAATGTTTTATTTCCTACTGAGAGAATGAAACCATCAAAGTAACAAACAATTTTGCTTCAATGTTGGTGTATAAACGGTCATTTACCTTCTTCTGCAGCACATTGACCTTGCGTTCCTTGACGTCAAGCATATCTTTGAGGTCATGAATTTCTCCATTCAGCGTGCCCTTCTCCTCTGACATTTCCTGAATCTGCTTGCTCTTTTTATTAAGCATAGCCTCCTTCTCCTCCAGACGTAAACGCAGAGCATCGACCTGAAATATACAGGCACAAAAGTCATGGAGACACATTAACTGATACTTATTGTCCATTATAACACTATTATTCATGACAGTGTATACAGAAACACACTAATACTTGGCCAGTCAGGGCACATTAACCGTCAGCTAAACTCCATGAATCACATTCTGGCACTGGTAATACAGGATTATGATAAAAAGTATGATGATAGACTAACTACAGAATTAAAAGCTTACACAAAGAAGCCATTCATGCCCCTGTAATTTCACATAACATGTTTGATGCAAGAGTGCCCCCTAACGGTCTTTCAAGAAAACCATATTAAATACAATAGCTTTTCATTGACAAAGGACAAAAAGAAACATTACTTTCATTCTATATTGTCATTATACTTGGAATATAAAGTTATAAAGAATATAAAGCCCTAAAATATTAAGTTAAATTACTTTAATGCAAAAAACATTTTAATGTTCCAAGTATAATATACATACAATGTATTCTATTATATATTATTGTACTGTATTTATAGATCTATTTAGAAATCTATAGTATTGTAATAGTTAAGTTAGTTAAGTAATCTTTTGATCATATACACAATTTATGACATGCAAATTTTTTTGTATCATGTATTAAACACTGTTGTTATAAAATTATGCTTATTTTTATGAATTCTGCTTTTTATGCTTATTTTCTTCCCCCTCATTTTGAATAAGTTTTAAAAACAAATTTATTTAGAAGGTTTTGTTTATTTTGTAAACCAGTATGACACTGCAATGAATCAACTTGGAAAAAACTATTTAATCAGAAATCAAACATAACAGAAGCTTGAAAAAGAAAACTGATATTCATTGATATCAATACATTCGTACAGAAATTTACTTTTCTGGGCCTGGAAAACATTTAGGGCCCTATTTTAATGATCTAAACGTAAAGTGTAAAGCACACGGCGCATGTGCACTCAGGGCATGTACAAATCCACTTTTGCTATTTTAATGACGGAAAAACGGTTGGCGCACCCCCTATTCTCTTAATGAGTAATGGGTGTTTTTTTTTTTTTGGGGGGGGGGGGGGGCGGGGGGTATTTCAGCTGTTTTATATATATTTCAGCTGTTTTATATATATATATATATTATATTATGACACGGTTCGCTGAAAAAATTCTGTACCGTTAGGTTCACCACACACAGTTCGGTACGCGCTGGGACCGCGGTTCAACTTAAATCCAAAGCATCTGTAATATGGTTTGCTATAAATAGCAGTCAATATATGTGTCTGCTGATGGATGCGCATTCTGGATTCCCAGACATTACATCAATAGCGATGAGGGAAAAAAAACCCGGGACAAACCATTCACTCTTGATCAATGTGAACGACTTATGCTGGAATATGAGCAGTCATTTATTCTGTCATCATCCGGGTGCTGAAAGCGCGCGCGCCCAGATGAGACCTGAACAGCACACGTTAATATGTATTTAAACTAAACTCATTTAAGCTTTGTCAGTTTAAACATTTAACAGCCAGAGGACGCGAGCTCGCGCGCAGTGAGAAGATTTGTGCATGCGCTCATCCGAAGTGCGCAAACCCGCGCATCAGAACGTGCGCAAATATAAGACCTCTCTGAAGTATTGTGTTTAAATGGACAAATTCATTCAAAGATTATATCAAAATGCCCGTTTTGGTAAGTATCCTACAGCAGACATAGCCGACTGAACGCAGGCCTGCTGTATCAGTGCATTCTCTTAAAGTGACAGTCTTTATATTACAACCCGAATTCCGGAAAAGTTGGGACGTTTTTTAAATTTTAATAAAATGAAAACTAAAATATTGGCTCATGTGATTTGAAAGTCTTTTATTCACAATAGAACATATATAACATAGCAAATGTTTAAACTGAGAAAGTTTACAATTTTATGCACAAAATGAGCTCATTTCAATTTTGATTTCTGCTACAGGTCTCAAAATAGTTGGGACGGGGCATGTTTACCATGGTGTAGCATCTCCTTTTCTTTTCAAAACAGTTTGAAGACGTCTGGGCATTGAGGCTATGAGTTGCTGGAGTTTTGCTGTTGGAATTTGGTCCCATTCTTGCCTTATATAGATTTCCAGCTGCTGAAGAGTTCGTGGTCGTCTTTGACGTATTTTTCGTTTAATGATGCGCCAAATGTTCTCTAAAGGTGAAAGATCTGGACTGCAGGCAGGCCAGGTTAGCACCCGGACTCTTCTACGACGAAGCCATGCTGTTGTTATAGCTGCAGTATGTGGTTTTGCATTGTCCTGCTGAAATAAACAAGGCCTTCCCTGAAATAGACGTTGTTTGGAGGGAAGCATATGTTGCTCTAAAACCTTTATATACCTTTCAGCATTCACAGAGCCTTCCAAAACATGCAAGCTGCCCATACCGTATGCACTTATGCACCCCCATACCATCAGAGATGCTGGCTTTTGAACTGAACGCTGATAACATGCTGGAAGGTCTCCCTCCTCTTTAGCCCGGAGGACACGGCGTCCGTGATTTCCAACAAGAATGTCAAATTTGGACTCGTCTGACCATAAAACACTATTCCACTTTGAAATAGTCCATTTTAAATGATAGAGCTTTAGTTGGCATCTGCTGATGGCACGGCGGATTGTGTTTACCGACAGTGGTTTCTGAAAGTATTCCTGGGCCCATTTAGTAATGTCATTGACACAATCATGCCGATGAGTGATGCAGTGTCGTCTGAGAGCCCGAAGACCACGGGCATCCAATAAAGGTCTCCGGCCTTGTCCCTTACGCACAGAGATTTCTCCAGTTTCTCTGAATCTTTTGATGATGTTATGCACTGTAGATGATGAGATTTGCAAAGCCTTTGCAATTTGACGTTGAGGAACATTGTTTTTAAAGTTTTCCACAATTTTTTTACGCAGTCTTTCACAGATTGGAGAGCCTCTGCCCATCTTTACTTCTGAGAGACTCTGCTTCTCTAAGACAAAGCTTTTATAGCTAATCATGTTACAGACCTGATATCAATTAACTTAATTAATCACTAGATGTTCTCCCAGCTGAATCTTTTCAAAACTGCTTGCTTTTTTAGCCATTTGTTGCCCCCGTGCCAACTTTTTTGAGACCTGTAGCAGGCATTAAATTTTAAATGAGCTAATTAAGTGGATAAAAGTGTAAAATTTCTCAGTTTAAACATTTGCTACGTTATCTATGTTCTATTGTGAATAAAATATTGGCTCATGTGATTTGAAATTCCTTTAGTTTTCATTTTATTAAAATTTAAAAAACGTCCCAACTTTTCCGGAATTCGGGTTGTAATAGAAACAGCAACAACAAAGAAATCACTCACTGCTCTTGATTAAAAAGCTTTTATAACTTTAATAAAGAATTATCTTTAATTTATATAGTTCAATATGCAATGCTGTTTTACATTTGATTACTTTATTCAATTTCTGTACCTAAAAACTTATGCTAGACCTGCCAAAAAAAAAAAAAAAAACTGAAAATCACTGTTTATTGTTAGTATCTTTACTCTATTGTATTTATGTGTGCTGCTGCTTGTAGTTGGATAGAATATTCTTCTTCTTTTTTTTAAATTAGAAAGTATAGTTTTTCCATAAACATAGCACATACCGAACTGTACCGAAAACCGTGACTCTAAAACCGTGAAACAAACCGAACCGTGAAAAAGTTGAACCGTGCCACCCCTAATATATATATATTCAATTAGCCTACAAAAAAATTCTTGTGCATTGCAATCCTTTAATTTTTAATATTTGGCATGTTTGTGTGCTGCTGTGCATCCCTGTGTTTAATAAGCAGCGTGAACGTGCATGGGGACCCGCCCATACGAACACGCTCTTTAAATAACAAAGAAAAAACATTGCCAGACTTTATACCAGGTTTGAGTTGCTCTATGGCACAGTCTGTTTTCAGCTCCTTAAAATAGCATTGCACCAGCAATGCGCCTGAACACACCTCTTTTTTAGCCCAGCACGCCCATGGGTGCACAAATGGGCGCAAATGCATTTGCTAATTAAACAACGTGGCGCTGGATGGGAAAATGCGAACGGCTCCGGACTGAAACTAGCAAACAAACTTCTATGCAGAACTGCTCAAGTTCAGTTCAATTTGATGGTGAGTGTTTGTGGACTGCAGTCTTCAAGACATTCCACAGATTTTCAGTTGGGTTGAAGTCTGGGCTCTGACTAGGCCCAAGGACATTCACCTTTTTCCCCTTCAACCACTGTGTGCTCAGTTTTGCCGTGTGCTCATGCTGGAAGCCAAGGTAAACCTTCTTCCCACTGACAACTTTCTGGCAAATGGCAGCATATTTTCAACAAGAATTTGAAGGTACTTGCCCCATCCATTTTTCTTTCTATCCTGACAAGTGATCCAGGCCCTGCTGCAGAGAAACACCCCATAACAAGATATTACCTCCTCTATGCTCTACTGGAGGAATGCTGTTATATGGATGGTGTTTAATATTTGATTTCTGCCAGACATATCATTTGGTGTTGAGGCCAAATAATTAAATTTTAGTCTCACCTGCCTCAGAATCTTCAAGGTGTGTATTGGCAAAGCTCAGTTGTGTCTGCATGTGGCCTTTTTTCTTGCAACCCTCCCATACAAGCCACATTTGTGAAGAATTTATGATATTGCTGTCACATGCACACAGTGACCACTCTTTGTCATAAATTCCTACAGCTGCTTCACAGTTGCTGTAGGCCTCTTAGTCGCCTCTCTGACCAGTTTCCTCTGGCTCTTTCATCCAGTTTGGAGCGACGTCCTGATAACGGGAGGGTCTGTGCTGTACCAAATACCTTTCACTTATAATTATAGACTTCACTGTGTTTCTAGGCATTGATAAAGCCTTTGATTTTTTTGTATCCATCTCCTGGCATGTGCCTGTCCACATCTTTGACATCTTTCTCTGAGAGTCAAAAGGCTCTGTGTGCCATTGAGAAGGTGGTTAGCTACACCTGATTGAGTTTACAAGTCATTTGTAAAGTGGGGGGGGCTTTTTTCCAACACGTACACAGGTATTTTTATAAATTGACTTTTTCCTCCTTCTGTTTAAAAAAAATTCTCTGTCCACATGAGAACGCAAAAGCATGCTATGAAGCGCTGTCAAGAGCATACCAAGCCAACAGGTGGCGATATAATCTCAACCGTAAAGCCTGTCATGCCAATCAAAAGCCTGAAAAGGTTTCCAGTAGGCAGAGATAACAGCGCCTGCTCCGACATCACAAGCCAAAACCTCCGGTTTCGCTGTCTACACGATAACACTGCAACCAGAGTTTCAGTGACCTGGTGCTGCATTTGCATGTGGACGAATGACCAAACCGCATAGAAAAAGCTACGGTTTTAAAAATACCTGCATTCGTGTGGACAGGGCCTCGGTGACTCTTATGCTTAGTTAACAACTTATAACAACTTGGAAATACAGCGGGATAAAACAAAAACTGTGTCCATCTTCGTTTCAGGCTGCAAAGCAACAAAATGTGATTATTTTAAAGGGGGTGATTCATTTCTATACCCACTGTATGTCCGAGTTGTGTCAATGGCAAAGAGTATTACTCAGAATGGATAGGGAATTTTTTTTTTATCCAGTTATGACATAATTCTCCTACTAAATATCTTTCTTGAAAGCTGATTTGGTATAAAAGGGATCTAATGAGAACTTAAAAGATATATAATGCACAAATATGATTTTTTTTTTATCTAACCATACAATGCCAATTCATTGCCATAACATAACTCTTACCTCAGTCTGCAAGATGGCAGCACGCTGTTCCTTGGCAGTGAGAGACTCTTTGAGAACATCAATGTGCTGTTTGCTGTCAGAAAACTGATTGTTGAGCGTCTCCAGTTTAGTCTGCAGGCCCAAGAGCTCAGTGTCCTTCCTGGAGAGATTCTGCTTCACCTGGTCAATCTGTGCAAGACAAACATTTGCTCTAAGTATGTGGAAAACTCTCCAGAAACTCCCCTTCAAACCAGACCTCCAAGCTCTGGTCAAATCTCACACACAACTTCCCCCGAAAACACCTTTGCAGAATACAAAATGTACCAATGTTTTGTTTTAAAAGCATAAAACAGAATAAAATCTGTAGTCATATGACTGACATGGGAACAAAATGCTAGTAACTGTGGTTCTGTGTATTCCATATGACTGCCAGAGGTGGTGCTTAAGCACTAGTGGTTTATCACAGAGCCAGCTCGATATGTTGCGATAATATATAAAATACACCAGGCAAAAGTGCATGGGGAAGCCCAAGTATCAGCCACACAGATATTCTTTATAGGGACTTTTCTGAAAGCAGCCCAAGACGTAGACACAGCCCTAGTAGAAAAGCCAAAGGTGTTTTGGCTTTTTATGTAAGCCATAGTGATAAACTCTAAGTTCCAATTTGACAATCACTGCTTTGACACAGCGGTCCCTTTCCTTACACAACCATAACAAACAAATAACTGATCTGTTCTCCTAAGATGGACAGTAGGAGTCACATAGCCCTTCAGGGCTCGCACAGACACAAAAGATGATCCCTTAATTGGTTTGACTCCTGCCAAACTGATTGACTGATTTATAAACTGTGGAGGCAGAACTTTAGGTAGAAAAAAATGGATTTGGTCATAGCACAACACTAGAATCATCCAGCAAACGATGCATGTATAACTCACTAATGGACAAAGCATGTAACACTTACCCACAATTAGCAGAAGCAACTGCCAAAAAAAAAACAACAACAAAAAAACTGTTTTTAAAGATATCCATTTCAGGTCAGCTTTCTGCAAAGGCTCAAAGGGTGGCAGACAAACAAATCAAGAACAAGTGGCAAATCCCATATAGGAAAAGAGGGTTACGAGCTGGTCTCAACCATCTCGTACATTTAAAAAAATAAAACAGCACATAAGAACCAAGAGAAGGAACCATTAAATAGTACATGATACGCAGAAATGGCTACAACTTATACCTTCAGTTTGGAGGCTGCTTTGCAAAAAACAAGAACTCCAGTAATGTCACATCATGTAGGCTCTAACCCATGCTCATCGCACCATGACAAGAAAATTTTCCAACATGCGGCATAGAACTGAGGTGTGGATGCAGCTCTAGCATTAGATATGGTATGAATGAAAGCAGGCTCACACTTTGCTAAGAGACAGTCGGTCCCAGAGGCCAAACCCAAAGCTGCAGATGGGCTGGATCCAGATGCCAAACAGCGCCATCCATCTGTGACAACAGGTCTTTCCAAAGCGATAGCTGCCATGGCCTGCCCACTAATAGCGACAGAAGCATGGGAAACCAAGGCCTGGCTGCACGCAGGGGCGTAGATTACACTGGGATAATTCAGTGGTGCCTGGGGCAGAAGAGGGGGGGGGGGGGGGGGGGCAAGTTAGGGAGTGAGTTCAGCTTCCTGACAGCCTGGTGGATGAAGCTGTCCTGTCTGCTGGTCCTGGCCTGGAGACTCCGCAGTCTCCTCCCTGATGGCAGCAGGCTGAAGAAGCTGTGTGACGGGTGGGTGGGATCACCTGTGATGCAGAGGGCTTTGCGGGTGAGACGTGTTCCATAAATGTCCTGGAGGGAGGGGAGAGAGACACCAATGATCTTCTCAGCTGCTCTCACTATGCGTTGCAGAGTCTTTCGGCAGGCGTTGCAGATGCCATACCACACAGTGATGCAGCTCGTCAGGATGCTCTCGATGGTGCCTCTGTAGAAGGTGTACATGATGGGGGCCGGGGCTCTGGCTCTCCTCAGTTTGCGGAGGAAGTAGAGACGCTGTTGTAATTTCTTGGCCAGTGCTGCGGTGTTTTCAGTCCAGGAGAGGTCCTCTGTGATGTGCACACCCAGGAACTTGATGCTGTTCACTCTCTCCACAGTCACACCGTTGATGGTCAGAGGAACGTGCTGAGTGTGTGCTCTCCTGAAGTCTACAACAAACTCCTTTGTCTTCTCCACGTTCAGAGAGAGATTGTAGTCACTGCACCACTTGGCCAGGCGGCTCACCTCACTCCTGTAGTTTGTCTCATCTTTGTTGCTAATGAGACCCACCACAGTCGTGTCATCTGCAAACTTAATAAAGAGGTTGGAGCTGTGTGATGGGTCAGCAGAGTGAAGAGGAGGGGGCTCAGCACACATCCTTGGGGGGCCCCAGTGTTCAGTGTGATGGTGCTGGATGTGTTGCTGCCGACCTGTACTGCCTGAGGTCTTCCTCAGGCAGTACAGGATTTATTACAGCACAGAATAAGGATTTATTACAGCACAGAAACTATTCTGCCTTATTACAGTATGTGATAAAAAAGTGTTTGTAGTATATAAACAAATCATTATTATTTGTTATTGTCAAGCAGTTATAGATTCCTAAGCCAATTAAAAGATAGAAATTTGAGAAAAATTTTAGTTGCCTATTGTATCCACTACCAGTCAAAAGCTTTTGAACCGTAAGCTTGTTAATGTTTTTTAAAGAAGTTTGTTCTGTTCACCAAGCCTGCATTTTATTTGATACAAAGTTTTGAAATATTTTGACTAGCCTATTTAAAATAACAGTTTTCTATTTGAATATATTTCAAAATGTAATTTATTGATATTTCAAAGCTGAATTTTTAGCATCATTACTCCAGTCACACATTCCTTCAGAAATAATTCTGATATTCTGATTTGCTCCTCAAAAAAACAAAAAAAAAACACTTAGTATAATGTTGAAAACAGCAGAGTATAATTTTTTCAGGTTTCTTTGATGAATAGAAAGTTCAGAAGAACAGCATTTATCTGAAATATAAATATTTTGTACAATTATGTCTTTATCATCACTAATCAATTAAAAAAATTAATTTCTATAATTTATTTTCCAAAAAATTACAATTATGCTGACTCTAAGCTTTTGAATGATATAGTGTATAATATTGCAAAAGCTTTTTATTTCAAATTAATGCTGATCTTTGGATCCTCCTATTCATCAAAGAA